>NC_080086.1:70486825-70810575 GCF_950005125.1 Chionomys nivalis
ACAGTGAATTATAGTGATCAACCAGGAGTATAAAGAGCAAAACTGATGCAGAACAGAGAGTAAGAAAGATATTCAAGAAATCAGATCTCAACAGCACCATGACAGCAGGTCAATTGCCGCAGACATGGATGTCTGAACAGAGAGGAAAGCAAAGCTGAGGATGCATATACCTAGAATTCCTAGTTGGTCTTGCAAAAGTGAACCAGAATTTGAGTTACTCATATTCTTTCCATTAAGCAATGGCTTAAAGAAAAACCAGATATCCTGGAACATGTTTTTCTAACTTTAGTTTTCACCCCAGAATTTAAGAGAGCTTGTTCATTTTGGGGTTATAGAGTGTAAACACTTGACTAGTTAGGAGCTTAATCTGGAAATTCTCTGAGTCATGGAAAACAGATCAAATAGATTTATTTTAATGTATTTTATTATCATCACTAAAACACGTGTGTGTGTTTGTGTGTGTGTGTGTGTGTGAGTGAGTGATGTGGTGTGTATATGTATAGAGTAAGAGAAGTAAAAAGTGATGCTTCCATTATTTTGGAAGATCTAAAGGCAGAATAAATTAGCTGGTAATATGGGTAGAAAACCCTTTAAACACATATGATTGAGTTGTGATGGATTGTGTATTTTTTAAAGCTAACTATTATTATTTCTTTTCATATTAATTTATTTGTTTATATGAATGGGTTTTTCGCATTTTTCTGTTCTGCTTACATGTATGTCTGTGTAACACATGTGTGCCTGGTTTCTGAAGAGATCAGAGGAGGACATTGGATCCTGGATCTGGCATTATGGACAGTTGTGAACTGTTGTGTGGGTTCAAATTAAACCCAAGTCTCTGCAAATCAAGTGCTCTTAGCCATTGAGCAATCTCTCCAGCAGTGATTATATTTTTTCAACTTGTTAAATTCAGGCTTCATCACAAGTTAGAGGGATTTTCTGTCAGCTTCTTTTCCAGGGAAAGAAATCAGAAGTTAAACTGTATGAAATTGCTTTGGAACAAATAAAGACAGGTTTAAATTTGCAATTTTATGGAACAAAAACTTGTGACATGCTTAGCAGCAATTAGGGCACAATGGTGACAATGACATCATTACCTTAGATTCCTTTACCAGTTTGTCATATACAAAGTTCTGGATTAGTCTCTGGGCACTGTGAAGCCAACGGTGATCATTAAATTCAACATAGAAAATTAATTTCACTTTAGTTTCAAATGAAGTGTCCTAAGTCATTAAAAGGTTTCATTTTGGACCATTCAGGTATGGACTGGTTTGCCATAACATACTTGTTATTTCAGTACCCTGTTGATAGGTGAGGCTTCAGGGACTTATGTAAGGTCAAAAGGGGATTTTATTTTTTATTTTCTCAGAGATTTCCTTTGGAGACAAAGATGCTGCAGGTAAGCAAGCATAATTAAAAGAACATCTCCCATAAATAGATTGTCACTGAGTGGCAACACTTAGCAGAACTTACACTATCCTCAGAAAGCAGAATGATTGTCTCAGTGTTGCTTTTGACTCAGAAAGTTAACTATTCTAATTTGTGTGGATACATGCTAAGTGTTTGCTCATGTGAAGTATTTTTAAAGAACATTTTGTGAAATGAATCCCTCAATTTTCAGTGGAATTTTATTCCAAGGTAGAAAAATAAGATAAATCTCAGTTCTGCCAATCTAGAAATGTAAGATGTGTAGCTGGTAAGTAAACTAAGGTTTACACTGAAAAGAGGAAAAAAAAAAACAAAACCCCAAACAGATATTCCTGAGAGAACCGCCATGTTAATGAGAAAGACACACTGCACTGTTTGCTTATTCCTCACAAATGAATGTGACACTCTGCTTGTGTTTCTTTGGGGAATAAGGCTGCTGCTTCTTTATACACTGAAATAAAGCATGGGTAATGTTATTGAATGTGTGTCTAAACAAGCCTAAAATGTTGCATTAATGAAAATGAGAGCATACTGGTCATGCAAATGAACACAGTGTATATGTTTCCCACATTCTTCAGTATGAAGCAGTGTGATGCTCTGAGTGCTACTTAGGCACCCATAGTACCCGAAGGACAATGATTCACTTAACTGTAGCCTTCGAAAAAAGAGGACTACGAGATCTTATTTCTAGATCTGGGAGGAATTCTTGACTATCAAAATTTGGATCAGTACATCCATTTATCAAGAAGTCTATTTTCCAAGAGCAGAGAGATGGCACAGTTGCTTAAGAGCCTGCCTTGAGGCCATGGAACCCAGATTTCAAATCCTCAGCACCACATAATAAAGTGGAAGTGGGAGCACACATCTATAATTTCAGCTGTGAAAAGATAGAGGCAAGAAGAGGACTGGAGCTCACTAGTAAGGCATTCGAGTTCTTCTGTGAGTGTCAGATTCAATGGGAGATTTTACATCAAAACATAGCCTTGGGGTGGCTAAGAAGGACACCTGACATCAACTTCTGCCTCCTCAATCACATGATGTGTGTATACTCACACATATGTGCACACACACATACACATGAATAAATACATCTCCTGTCCTTTCTATTTACTGTAACAATAATGAAGTTGGACACACATACACACACACACACAAAAAAAAAAAAAAAACATGGAGTGATTGTTGAGCTAAAATTTCAACTTTTATGCTCCATTCTCTTCCTCAATGAATTGTTGACTTCTGTGGGTGGTATGGAATTCATAGTTAATCCTCCTAGTTATTTGTCTTAGTTTGCACTTAAGTTCTTCAAAACATGAAAAGCACACCAAATTAGAAAAGAACAGACTAACTTGTATAAAAACATACCATTCCATACTGGCTCATGGACATGCCAGCAAGACTTGTTTTCACATATAAATTGCCTCAATTTTCTCAAAGATTTCAGTGTTGTCTGTACTTTTGTTGTGTTACAATCACTTATAAGATATGACATGGGTTACCCCAAGATATTTTATGCTATTTGTGGCTATCGTGAAGGGTGATGCTTCTCTGATTTCCATCTCTGCTTCCTTATCCTTTGTGTATAGGAGGGCAACTGATTTTTTGGAATTGATCTTGTATCCTGCAACGCTACTAAAGGTGTTTATCAGCTGAAGGAGTTCTTTGCTGGAGTTTTTGGGGTCGCTTATGTACACTATCATATCGTCTGCAAATAATGAAAGTTTAACTTCTTCCTTTCCGATTTGAATCCCTTTGATCCCCTTATGTTGTCTTATTGCTATTGCTAGAATTTCAAGTACTATATTAAAGAGGTATGGAGAGAGTGGACAACCTTGTCGTGTTCCTGATTTTAGTGGAATAGCTTTGAGTTTCTCTCCATTTAATTTGATGTTAGCTGACGGCTTGCTATAAATAGCTTTTATTATACTTAGGAACGACCCTTGTATTCCTAATCTCTCTAAGACCTTTATCATAAAGGGATGTTGAATTTTGTTCAACTATGTTCATAGCAGCATTGTTTGTTATAGCCAAAACCTGGAAACAACCTAGATGCCCTTCAATGGAGGAATGGATGAAGAAAGTGTGGAATATATACATATTAGAGTACTACTCAGCAGTAAAAAACAATGACTTCTCTAATTTTGCGTGCAAATGGATGGAAATAGAAAACACTATCCTGAGTGAGGTATCCCAGACCCAAAAAGAGGAACATGGGATGTACTCACTCATAATCAGTTTCTAGCCATAAATAAAAGACATTAAGCATATAATGTGTGATCCTATAGAAGTTAAATAAGAAAGTGAACCCAAAGAAAATCATATAGTCATCCGCATGGAGAGGGGGAAGTAGACAAGATTGCCGGGCAAAAACTGGGAACTTGCGGGTGAGGTGGCATGGGGCAAAGGGGAAATGGGATGAGAAACATGAGAAGGGGAGGATGGGAGGAGCTCGGGGGATTGGGATGGTTGGGATATAGGAAGGATGGATACGGGAGCAGCGAAGTATATATCCTATCTAAGGGAGCCATCTTAGGGTTGGCAAGAGACTTGACTCTTGAGGGGTTCGCAGGTGTCCAGGAATATGTCCCCAGCTGGTACCTTGGGCAACTAAGGAGAGGGAACCTGAAATGACCCTATCCTATACTGATGAATATCTTGCATATCACCTTAGAACCTTCATCTGGCGATGGATCGAGGTAGAGACAGAGTCTCAATTTGGAGCAACGGTCTGAGCTCTTAAGGTCCAAATGAGGAGCAGAAGGAGGGAGAACATGAGCAAAAAATCAGGACCACGAGGGATGCACCCACCCACTGTGACAGTGGAACTGATTTATTGGGAGCCCACCAAGGCCAGCTGGTCTGGGACTGAATAAGCATGGGTTGATTCCGGACTCTCTGAGCATGGCGGTCAATGAAGGCTGATGAGAAGCCAAGGACAATGGCACTAGGTTTCGATCCTAATGCATGAACTGGCTTTATGGGAGCTTAGCCTGTTTGGACGCTCACCTTTCTGGACGTAGATAGAAGGACCTTGGTCTTCCCGCAGGGCAGGGAATTTGGACTGCTCTTCAGTATCGAGAGGGAGGGGGAATGGAGTGGGGGGAGGAGAAGAGGAGTGGGGGTAGGGGGAGGGAAGTGGGGGGAGGGGGCAATATTTGGGAGGAGGGGAGGGAAATGGGAAACGGGGAGCAGGTGGAAATTTTAATTAAAAAAGAATTAAAAAAAAGAAAAAAAAAGATATGACATGGGGAAACTTGGCCCGGGAGCAATATATTTGCTTGATAATTGCTGTTCTAGGGAAATGGTAAGCTTCACTACATGCAAAGAGATTCAACACAGTGGTTTCATTAGACATATTTTCTAGTTATTCCAGGGTTTAGTACTAGGTTTGAGTCTCTGATAAATTCAATCAAAAAATTATGTCCTGAAGATATTTCCAACCTTAATCCTTTTCTGAATCTTCCTGTGGACCATAGTGGCAACTCAGATCATGAGACCACCATGGTAATCTCAGCTGAATTGCCACATTATGGATCAGTTAGCTGGGAACCTACTGAAATGTTTCAATACTCTCCCTCTACAAGGGCTTTGATCATCATAAGCAGGGATCCTGAAGGGTCACAGGGACAGCAAGCAATTCCTGCTAAAACCCAGAGTAAGTTCCAGGGTATAGAATGTAAAATGATACTTTATTTCTTGGTCGGTTTATTGAAGTGCCTGACGGACTTAACAATAGACTCCAAAGGAAATCTGTTGTCTAAGACTGAAGGAGCTTACATCATGATTAATGAGCAAGCTCCATGGAACACATCCATAACACTTAGTACTTGTCAAATAATTAATCTTCATAGATGCCTGTAACAAAGCATACATTGCATCTTCAAATGAAGAGACACAGGTAGTAGGAGGAGAATGATGTGCTCCCTCTTGTTCTCACCACGAGGCTCTTTTAACTTGGCTTCCCAACACTGAAGGCAGTGAGTTCCAAACTTCTCTTTTTTCAGAAGCACTTGGCTCCTTTTTCAATTCTGTAAGTTGGATACTCCTTTTTGATTTGATGCTTTGATGTAATAAGCATCACAGTCACTACCATATATCATGCCCCCCCCACAAGCCATCTGTCACCTGCCACACAATGTTCTGATGAAGATGCTTGTTAAATTGGTTCTAAGTGTTAGATTAGATTCTCTCATTGCCACTCTTTTCACTCTCATTTCATTTTAAAACAATAGCATGCCAGGGAAAAGGGAGATTTCTTTTGAAAACGTATATAATCAAATACACACACACACACACACACACCACAGTGCAGTGCCCTCCTCCGTGATCTTGTCATCTATCAAGAGACTAGTGCTTAAGGAAAAATGGTGATATAACCCAAGGAGATATTCTTCCTCATTGATTATAAACCATATGCTTCCACTAATCAATATTTTATTAATTTAGAAAGTCTTGTGAATGGATGAGCTGTTCTGATTTATGGCAGAACAGCTGTCATGATGCTGGAGAGAAGCTTATCTTTAGGGACTATGACAGAAATCTTATTATCTGGAACACATAAAGTTCAGTGGAAAAGCCTGTACAACAAACAAAACACTAGCAAATATGGACAGGCTTGGGTTCAAGCTTCCTTCTCTTTCAAATTCTATCCTGGTCAATCCCAACTGCTGCAATCAAGTCTTACAGTTAACTTTCTCACATAATGCAACCTTCAATTCTCACGTATGTGAATGCTGGAAAATTACAGATCTAACATGGCAGCTCCTGAGGTCAGTTTGCCTGCCACATGAAGGGTACTTTCTTTGTGTGTCCTTTTACAGTGTGGAAAGGGCAAAAGCTGTCCCTTGACAATACTTTTTGAAATACTAAATTCGGTTTTAAAGAGTCAGTCCTTAGGACCTATTCACCTCCCAGAATGCATCTTCCTAAAACTTCACATTTGTGGTAGGATGTCATATTTTGACCCCTGGTGGGTGGAAATATTCAGTCATTTGGAGGTCCACAGTCATCTGTAACATAGGATTCAATGCCTATGGCATTCTTGGCATCTGTAGTCTTGTGTTACATATACCCCTATATACACATGCACTGTTGTGTTACATATACCCACTATATACACATGCACTCTTGTCTTACATATACCCCCTATATACACATGCAGATTTAGGCAGATAATTAGAGTTAAAATTAAAATCTGAAACAAAGATAGATACATAAAAATAAAATCTAATTTCTCTATCCATATTGAATTTGAACTTTATTAATATAAAAATTGAGACTCTTTTGAGTTTAAAACTTAAGGATCAAATCTTTTCAAATGATTTTAAATGTTTTTAGTAGATATTGATCATATTCACAAGCAATTCCTTCTCTCTGTTCTCACCAAATTAAGTCAGCTAACAATATTGCAAATAACAGAACACTCAGGAGGCCTCACCCATAGCTGAGGAGCCTTGGTCCCTTGATAGCTTCTGGGGGAGGGAAAATCCATTTTTTTAAGGGTGTGCCTTCTGGTAGACCAGCCACACGTCTGAAGTGTGTGAATAACACAAATTGCAGTCCATGGGTTATTACATAATCATTAAAGGATTAATTGCTTAAATAAATGCTTAATGGACTCTTACATGGCACAAGCTTCATGAACATTAGTAGACTATGACCTGTAGGCTAGATAAAGGCTGAAGCATGTTTTGGAACCTAGAGTTTGATTAACTCACAGCCGTGCCTCTTGAATTACACTCTATCTAAAGATGGATCCCCTGCGATTTTGAGATTGAATAATTAGGGCAAAAAATTCTGTGACTTGTGTCTCTCAAACATGTACAACATGCTTTCCATCAACGATGGTGCTCAGATTACTGGGCAAGCTCTTCTGTGAAGCTTAGCAATTATCCATTACAAGTTAGGCAAGTTTGAAAGGCAAGTATTACGGTACATAATGTAGTCCTAGCTCGTGGGAGACATTGCAAGAGAAACAAGGTAATATACAAGAGAGTCTAATCTACATGGTGAGACCAAAATAGACACAAGCAGCCAGATGTGAGTCATGCTTGTAATCATAACACTCCAGAGACATAGGTAGGAGGATGGGATGCTCAAAGTCATTCTCTGCCACATAGGGAGTTTTAGGTCAACCTGGGCTATGAGGTGCCCTGTATCAAACAGAGAGGTGTTCAGCACATACGAACTACTGAGTGATAGAATAATGATAGTTTTGTTTCTGTACTTTAAAGTTATTTTTTTCTAATTTTATGTTGCAAGAATTTTGAAACATTCATGATAACCATAATGAAAACATAAATTATGAATAAATTAGCTTAAATATGTACTTAGAATAATAATATTATACTTTTAAATCATTCTAAAATTTCCATCTATTGGGACTGAGGTTATAGGTCAAAGGTAGATAGAACACTTGCCTAGTAAATATGAAGTCCTGGGTTTGGTCCCTAGAACTTCACAAAAGAAAGCGAACCAAAACACATTGTGCCTACTTACTCTCTTTTACAAGAAAAATTCTCACAGGAATGTTTCAAGAACAAACTTTTTAATTTTTTAATTATTAGACTTTTGAAAGTCATTCACATCAGGATGTCAGCCACATAGGAATTTTTTAATGAATGTTCCCATTCAACAATTTAACACACAAGTCAATGCACATGGCGACTCTCACTCCCCCATTTCCCACCACGCTTCCCAGTCCTCTGATCCTCACGAGTGCTCCAGACACTAATTAGAGTTCTCTGTGGCCATGAGTTTGGAGCTATCTACAGTGTCTGGTGGGTTTAGCAGTTGGTATACAAATAGAAACAGCATTTTCCTTCACTCACTGTCTATCACCAGCTTACACGTAAAGTATAGGATGCTGAGAGCCACTGCTGCATCACTGTTGATGGGGCTGGGATTGCAGTGCAGATAAATTACAGTTGTTGCGCTGAGGCTAGAGCTCCTATGGACTTGCCAGGTCACATTCCGCAATGGTCTCTGAGAGTTCTAGAGGTGGGATAAGTGACTTGCTTATGGGTAGGTGCACAGCCATTGCTTATTCTCTGTATTTTGGGCAGTCATTGATTTTTCTGCATTCATAGCAGTCTTCTGTGGTGACAGACTCTGGTTAAGGTCTTCAATGTACTCAGGTTATTAAATTCAATATTTGATTTGCACTTATTTTGACCTCCTAGAGACATTTGGAATGGTTGGCCGCTCCTTTGTGTTCAGAGTTCTTTCTATCCCTTGATTTTGTATTTGTGGTTAGTTTCCTAATCTTCCACTGGTTGCTTGTTTCAATTTGGTTTGCATGTGTAAGCAATATGGGTAGAAAAAAATAGTCGTAGGTAATAAAGTCAACCCATGCTATTCTTTCTTGGTATCAAAAATAGCATTTCCAACCTTCCATATTAAACTAAGGACCAGTCACTCTCAAGGAACCTTCCATGTATTTTTGACACCAGATTGGAACTGCTGAGGTACGTAGCCAGGTTGACTGAGAAACTATCAGTTTTTCAGGGTCCGCAGTGAGAGACAGCCACTGTGAGACAACCTTCACTGCTGTGACACCCAGCACTGAGGACAGAGTAACTACTTAGCTCTCGGTCACTCTGGTGAGAATCAATTGTTGCTATTCTTTTCACTTAAATGACCTAATGAATAGTACAACTGAACAAATAGCATAAATATATATGCACACTCCATTGGTTCTGTTCTTCTAAAGAACTTGTTTATTTACCTATCTACATGTGAGTGATAAAGAGGGATAAAGGGAGAGAAAAGGATAGGAGACAAGAGAAGAGGAGAGAAGAAGACAGAGAAGTTGGTAATCTCCATCCACTATATAATATGGTCCTAGGGATTGAAATCAGAACATTAGGCTGTATTTTTATCTGTCTGCTACATCTCTTACACCTAAAACAGTACCTGGGCACAGTCTATGTATGCTTATACATATATGAAAAATTAATAACTATATCCATATGCATAGAAGCAAGCTTATTTTCTTGCCAAGACCACTAAGTTTCATTGTGTGAACCCTAATTGTAGGTATAATTGAAAATTGGAGACCAGGTATATTTTCTGAAATCTTACATTGGTGTAGAAAATTCTACTGTTTATGTGTTGCTTTTACTGGCCTAATTAACAATGCCCCCAATCAGCAGGAAGCAGTCTAGACAACAATGCCTAAATACCCTAAATGATTGTTTATAAAGGTTTGTTTACATTTAAAGAGAGATATACTATAGAGATAAATACTTTGCACTATTATTGATTTTTGTCTATTGATAGTAATTTAAGGACAGTTTTGTTATATGTATATTTCTGTTCTTGATTAAGGTATTGTATTTGTGCAGATCATTTAAAATGCATAATTAAGAAATATAGGTTAAAAATAATTATTTATAGTAGTCAAATGTGTAGCCATGTTAGCTATGTTTTCTAGCCTTAAAGAGATGTATTTCAGATGGAAAGTTATTCTTCAGATCTTTCAAAGACTAACAGAATATTGCATTCAAAATGTTTTAAGAACTTAGGACTTTTTATGACCTGAGACATATTTGCTCCTGGCAGCACCAATTATTCAACAGGAAGGTGGGCATTGAAGAGGCTCCTTATGGAGTTTGTTAGACATTTGGGCAAGAAACTGTTCTTTCCTTGAATGCTTGATGTTATGCTTTATAAACTGGACATGTAGGATCCACACAAAAATGACTGCTGAATGCGTCTAAAGGTGAGATGGTCCTTTGGGATGCCTGCTTCATAAAACAGTCTGCCAGACATTATGCAGGACACAGAAGAAAACAACCGATAAACTTTACCATTACAAGGCAGAACAGATTTTCGAATTTTCTGCTTTATGGAAAAGTCTGCTGGATACTTTCAGCCTGTAGGCTGAAGAGTGTTTGCCCCAATATTATAGAACTTTGGGTGACTTTCCAGGCAGTGAGATATTCTAGAGTTTTGCACTTATAGTTAGTTTAGGTAATATTACATCCTTCTGGGGTCTTTGATGGAGTTGAAGAGTAGGTACGTTATGATTACAGTTTTCCTTACTAATGATAAAAGACAAAGCAGGTATAAATATTGTAACTATAATTCTTGCTTCATACCTGTTTTGCTATATGTAATTTTACTATGTTAAAGTTAAAACCTTCCTTTTCATTTAGACAGAAGAGGGGAAATTATGTGGGAAATGCTTCTGGATATGTGTCGCTTTTATTGGTTAATGAATAAAGCTGTTTTGTCCTGTGGTTTAGCAGAATAGAGCTAGACAGGAAAACTAAACTGAATGTTGGGAGAAAGAAGGCAGAGTCACTGAGAAATCATGTAACAACTGCCAGAGACAGATGCACCAGAAACTTTCTGGCAACCCACAGCCACTTGTCAATACAAAGATTAATAGAAATTGGTTAATTTAAGATAGAAGAGTTAGCCAGAAATATGCTTAAACTATTGGCCAGTTTCAATGAATGAAAATTTCTGTGTGATTATTTCAGGAGTCTGGGCAGCTGAAAAACAAACAAGTGGCCAGGAAACAAACAAACAATCTTCAACAAAATTACATTCCAGGAGCACTTTGTCAATTTGGAAACACATTCTGGGTAGACTGATTTAAACCATCCTAGACTTAATTTTTGATAATGTTGCACATTCCTTGGCATTCAGTTCCTCTAGTGTTTTCATGGAAACTTTACGTTTCTAACTTCATGTGTTCTTTTTTAAATCCCACTGAGTCCTATAAGCATCATCTGAATGTTCAAGGATAGATGTCCAGCAGACATTCTTTTCTTATCCCTTTCTTTGTCCTTGCTCTCCCAGCAGCTATCATTTGTCAATAGTTGACTTTGGATGTCATAAACTCCTCCTTCATTCACATTGAGTATTGGGCAGGCTTGAATAGTTTCATTATTCCCCTCATGGGAACAATGGCTAATTTTGAATATATTAAAAACAAAAGCTCATGCAGTGAGTTTGCCTATTTTCCTCTCTTAAAGATAACTACAGAATTTTAAAGACAACTTAAGAATATTATGCAAACAAACACATTTGTTTATAAAATGCAGTCAGTACAAAAAATTGCTGTTGGATCAATACACAGAAATCTACTAGACAGCCATACATGCATGGGCTTGTTTTTTCTTCCTTGTTTGAGAGGAAACTAATATGAAGCTCCAGTCACATCATTGCAGCATGCGATTCAAGAGAAATGACAGAGGAAAAAAATAGCTAAATCTTCTGTATAAAACATGTTTGCTGTTTTCTCAGCAGAATTTCGTTACTTCTCAAGACAGGCTGTAGATTTGATGGTAAGGAAGTACAAATAAAGACCCACACCAGTGAGGATACCCTCCACTGAGGCTCCGTCTCTTAAGTGCTACAGACCCTCCCATCACAGCACTACCACCTAGGGAGCAAGTGTTCAAACACAGGAGACTATGGGGCATCTGAGTTCAGTCCCTCAGTTATTCTTGCCATTAAAGAATTCTGAATATACCAGAATAACTATCATCCCTTCCTTCTACAGTCATGGAACAATCAGATTTTTTTAACTCAACACACAATTTAGAACCATCAAACACCATCTCTCCCACTCACATGCATAAATAAATACCATTTGAAAAAAAATAGAGAAGAAAACTAACTCTGTCTTCCACCCATCCTTAATCTTAGTTTCTTATACTTCCAGAATGGCATAAAGTGGATAAGTGACTAATGCTATCTAGAATTCCAAAGTTGGGAGCCGTATCTTTAGATTTGAAGGGGCAGAGCTGAAGCCAGCCCAGATTCTTAGGACTTTAAGAACAGTTTTCATAGCAGCCTCATATTTTGTATTAAGCAGATTTGTTTTGTTTGAGGATGTTTTAATGTTTTACGTGCTATACTGTTCCTTATAGTTACATGCACTTCTAGCACATTTAGCATTTCTAAATTAACCCTGTTATATTTTTTGGAATCACTTAGAAATTTGGTGTTAGTTAGGCAAATACTTTGTCTTACTACAACTTGATACACTGTGTTTTGTCCATATTCAAGGGCCACGTACCCTTTTCTGAGTGTAAACTGAGGAGGAGTAGACAAAGTGGAGGAGGCAGAGGGAGAAGGACTTGGGAGGAGAGGAGGGAGAGGAAACTGTGTTCTGGATGTAAAATAAATAAGTTAATTAATTAAAAACTACCCAACTCCTTAAATTTGTATTCACAAATATGATCTCTAAATTAAATAAAATTCTTACTGATGGAATAAAAGTGACTCTGATCTTAGTTGCATAATATAAAACCCAGTATTTAGACTTCTGGGAAGGAAATATTTGTGTAAAATGGATGAAATGCTAGAAATTTAGGTTACAAGGAAATTTTGTAGAGCAGTTAATCTCAATTTCTGCTGATGTGTATGTGTGTATATACATTTAGCAAATTGCCTAACTTCTTCAAATCAGAGAAAATACTTTCATAATCAGCGTTTCTGCATGTGCAGTTCTTTGCCTGGAATTGTGGTGTGTAGTAATAGCCATGGAACTTCAGGTTTTCTTTTTCAAATTGTCTCTTTTTTATTAAAATTTTATCTTTTTTATTTTTAAAATGAAAACAGACTATCTTTTTTTTTCATTATATATACCAATCCAAGTTCCCACTCCTTCCCCTTCTCCCATTTCCTCCACATATCCTCCCACCCCACTTCCATCCATTCCTCAGAGAGTGTAAGGCACATTGCTTTGGAGAACAAGGTCCAAGGCCCTCCCTATTATATCTAAGCTGAGCCAGAGAATAGGTTCCCAAAAAGCTAGTACATGCAGTAGGAATAAATCCTGTTGCCACTGCCAGTGGCCCCTCAGTCTGCTCCAGCCATGCAACTGTCAATCACATATTAGTTTTTTTTCTTGATAGGACCACTAGATAGCTCATCTTTCCCAATCAAGTGACCAGCCAAGGGTGACCTTAGTATAATCCCCCCTAAGAGAAAATTGACAAATTCTTTCCAAAAAGTATCCAAGGACTCTCAAAGAATGGCATTACTTTGGCTATTCTTTCCAAGAACAAATTTCATCCATAATCATCACCCGTCTTTCAGAGGGACTAGTTTGGTCCTGTGCTTGTTCCTTCCCAGTCTGGCTGGTATAGGTGAGCTCCCATTAGCTCCGACTGTTTCAGTGGGTGTACCTATTATGATCTTGATCTCTTTGCTCATATTCTCATTCCTTCCATTCTTCAACTGAACTGTGAGAGCTCAGTCTAGTGCTCTGACGCGGGTCACTGCCTCTGTTTCCATCAGTGGCTGGATGAAGTTTCTATGATGAGATTTAAGATATTCATCAGTCTGACTACAGGGCAAGGTCAGTTCGGGCACCCTCTCTTCTACTGCTTAGGATCTTAACTGGTCATCTTTGTGGGTTCCTGGGAATTTCTCTAGAGCCAGGTTTTTTTCTTACTCTATCATGGCTCCTTCAGTCAAGACATCTCTTTCCTTGCTCTCATCTCTGTCCTTCCTCCATCTCGACTATTCCATTCCCTCAAGTTTTCTTTGCCCCTCCCCATTGCACTCCTCCTCTCTTTCCATCTTCCCTTCTCCCCCTACCCCCATGCTCCCAATTTTGTCAGGAGATCTTGTCTATTTTGACTTTCCAGGAGTATCCATATATGTTTTTCTTAGGATTCACCTTATTACTTTGCTTTCCTAGGATCATGAACTACAGGCTCAATATCCTTTGTTTATAGCTAGTAACCACTTATATGTGAGTACATACTATAGTCATTTTTGGGGGGGTCTGTATTACCTCACTCACTAATGTTTTCTAGTTCCATCCATTTGCATGCAAAATTCAAGATGTCATTATGGTTTACCGCGGAGTAGTACTCTAATGTGTAAATGTGCCACATATTGGAACTTTGGTTTAAATTAAACAACAGCCTGACAACTTCCAAGGGTTTTCTTTATGTTTTGATGTATTATCTATATACTTACAGTATACTTTTAGTCTGCAAATAGACAGAACAATATAACTGATATCAAATATTTCTAAAGGTAGGTAATTTCTTTTTCATGTTAACATTCAGAGCCACATATTAAGAAAGAGTAGCTCCAGGACTAGAGGGTGGCATAGCAGCAAGGTACTAGTTGTGCAAATTTAAGAACCTGAATTTAAATTCCCATCATGCACATGAAAGCTAGGTACTGTAGCTACCATTTGTAACAGCACTGCTTGGGGTGGAAGTGAGGCCTCAGGAGGTTCCTAGGAGCCCACTGGCTGGCCTGTGCACAGCAGTGAAGTCCTGGTGTACAACTATTGGGAAAGTTACAGAATATGACACACAATGCACAGTTAAGTGTACCCACATGGGCATGTACACAACTCATAGACATTCCCACAGCACATTGGACATGTGCACATAACATATGCATTCCTCTGTGCATGCACACACATGCATGCACAACACATAAACACTACAAACACACATGCACATACACAAACACACAATCACACCAGAAATAAATACACACACAGCATAGTAGTGTGGTTGTGTACTCCAGTGCACTCCAGCAGAAAGTTAACTGCCTTTACACCATTTTTTTAAGCTAATGCTACATGAAATACAATTTTCTGCCTGACACAATTCCTTTAATTTTTACTGAGAAAAATACATTCAACTTAATAGAACCTTCTAATCATGTTCTATTTCCACTGCGACACCCAACTCTTAGTATGTTTTCTTCATTTTGTGTATTATCTAATGATTTTCTGCCAGTTTAAATATGAACTCGAATTAGAAAATGATTAGCTAATGTAAAATATACAGTGCTAGAATAATTTCCAAATGTTCTCAGCTCCTAAATCTTCTAAAGAGCTCCCATTTGAATGGATATTCAAGTTCTCAGAAAATTTACATGGGCAGTAAGGAGCCATAATGAACATTCTATAATGCTGTTATTATGACACTTCCATAGAAATTGAGACTGGGAGAAGTCAGGTGAACAATCATTAGAAATAATATACTATAAAGGATTAAGTGTTCCTGTGGACTAGGAAAGTCACAATCCCACTGAAGTTGGTTTGAGACAAGCATTTTCCACAAGGCACGTTAATGCACCCAGTAGTGTCCCATACACCTTCTCCACACTGGTTCATTCCTACATCCCAACCTCACTTTGCAATAGAAACTGCTATTCACAGGTCAGACTTGGCAATGGCAAAATGTGTCTAAGGCATCTGAGAGCTGGCTCTAAGCTCAGGAAATCAAAGTGGGCTGCATACTAAGAAAAGTTTTGCCTTTTTCACCATTATCTCCCATTGTATCTTATATGTCACTATATTTCAAAATTCTTAAAATATTTTTTCATGTGCAGGTGCTTCCTTATAATTACTGTCAGAAGCTCTATATGAGTATTTAAAATGTAGGTGTAGTGAGAGTTTTTTTAGGGAGATAACTCAGAGGAAAAACAGTTAGCCTACATGCTCAGAGTGTTGGCTTTGGTCCTAGGCACTACATAAAGAAAAAGTCCCTGAGAACAGAGCTATAAATATTAATCATTGTGAATTAGCAACACAATTCAGTGTTAAGAAACAGTTCTGAGGATGGGAGATGTCTTAACACCTCCAGCATTCATATGGCCGCTCTCAATCATCTGTAACTACAGTCTCACATTGTATTCCAGCCTCTGCTGGCACCAGACACATAGGTGGCAAACACACACACACACACACACTGAATCTCTGCAGCGTTAGGGACCACAAAGGAAGCAAAACCTCACAGTGTTGTTAATAAATTTTGGGCATGCACTCATAACCCCCCAAAATAACAAAAGCAAAAATAGACAAATGCAAAATTACCAAACTATAGCAAAGAGAACACACAGCAAAGAAGAAAAGTGCCATGTATTGGTTGGTAATATCTACAATTCAGACAGAGGCACATATATAAATGTTTAAGAAATTCAAACAACTCAGTAGCAAGGGGAAAAAATATCCCAACAGAGAGAAAGCGAGGGAGAAGTTTGAGGAGTGGGGAGATTGTGTATGGATTTATGAGAAATTGCTAAAGATTTCTGATCATCATAGAAATGCAAATGAAAACTAGAGTATCACTTAATTCTTGTTAGAATGTTTATCAGAGACAAAAGACTATCAAGTTTTATTGAGCACATGGAGAAAAGAGACATCTTTTATGCAATTTGTGGGCTTGCAATTTAGTCAATCTCTACAGAAAACAGTTTGGAAGTTTCTAAAAAAGGAAAAAAAAAACCCTCAAAACAAAAACTACAATATTATCTAGTAATCCTACTACATATATCCAGAGGGAATGAAATTACTCTGTTCTGTTGAAGAGATTCCTGCATTCTAATGCCTATTATAGGACTGTTAGTAATAGACAGAATCAGTATATATGTCTATGGAGTCATGATTAGATAAATAAAATGGGCTACTGATACATGGTGAAATATCATTCTGTCTTAGAAAACAAAATTCTGACTTGCCATTCCATGGGTAAAATTGGGTACCATTATGTTCTATGATGAAGCAATGCATACTCTTTCATTCATAATTGGAATCTTCAAATGTCAGAGGTTGTCATAAAGTGGGGAGGGGAGGGAAATTAGGGGTTAGGAGCAATCAGTAGTGGTTATGAGATATAGCTGACTTGACACAAAACATTATAGTGTGTTCTTGCTCAGCAGAAAGATTATAGATGATGAAAATACACAATATTTTTAAAAGCTAGAATAAATGTTTGAGACTGTTTTACCATAACATATTATTGTTTGATGATATATATATATATATATATATATATATATATAATCGGATTTAAATATCTCACAATGTATACATGTGATGAAGAAATGTTCCATGGCACACTATAAGCATATATAATCTTTATGTTTTGTTAAGATGAATTTAAATTAAAAAATAAGAGATTTCAGTAACTGAAGTATAATACAAATTTGAATAATCTGATTATATACCTTGCTAAGTAATGTTTAAGGATTAAAAACTATATATTCTTTTTTAATTATTTAAATTTTTAGTTTTGCGTATGTGTCTTTGTCTGAGTGTAGGTTTGTGCATGTGTGCAGGTTCCTGTGGAGATCACAGGGGGACAATGGATCCCCCAGAGCTGCAATTGCACGCAGTTTTTAGCTGCAATTTGGGTGATGGGAACTGAGGTAGGTTCTGGAAAGAAGTCTTATCTTTCAATCTATCTCTATCCCTTATGTATTCCTGTTCTATAAACACATATATACACATAGGAATTAAACTTGTAAAGTGGTAAAACAATGTTCAAATATAATGTAATATAAATGTCAAGATTTCATTATACAGTCAATATTGATTGACTGTGCTATAATAACTTAAAATTACAAAGTATAAATAAAATATTAAAACATATTTTTGAATTTTTTATAAAGGAGAATCATTCCCAAAGTTCAGAAAACAAATCTTAAATACAATAAGATGTATTCACAAAATATAAAATAACAATGATGTTATACAATGTGTTATTTTGATAAAATTTTCAAAATCTGATATATACATTCCCAAAGTAGGTAAATTAACTACTCATATACTTGAGTTAATAAAAAATAATAGTATAATAATGAAATGTCAATATAGGTAAGGCATAAGTATTACTATAAATATAAAGCACAATAGAAAAGTTCAGTAAGTGGTTTGATTTCCACACCCATGTCACAGAGGCCTGTAATTCCTATTCTAGGTGATCTACCGCCTTTGTCTGATCACCTCAGACACTATATTTATGTTTACACAAACAGAAGCACACACGCGTGCACATCCACACACATCCACACAAGAAAATTAAAGTAAATCTTTTGTAGAAATTATGATAAAATTTCCAAATAGTTTTAAAACTTGATATTAGGTGAAAAATTTTACATTAAAATTTATGTAGAAGAAAAAGAGAGACTCAGAGTGACCTAATTTATAGAAAAGTTTTAGAGAACGATCTTACAATATAGCCTTATGACAATGTGGCAACTGTAATATGGTTATGGTAGTAAACAGTAAAGGTGGTCATAAGAATATAATTGAGAATTTGTAACATCAGTATGGATAGGAGAAAATGTTACACAGGACAAAGCAGGTTAAGAAAAGCTACACCTGGGGTAGAGAAGAAAGTTAGGTACAAGTTACCTAGGGATAAACTTCCATTATTCTTTATGTAACTATCTGTTTAATATGCATATATTATCAATATATTTGTCATATATATTATATATATTGCTCATTTATTATTTGTGGTGGTGTATGTTTTACTATTTATTCTTTGTGGAGTGTGTGTGTGTTTGTGTATGTGTGTGCACACATATCTATGTGGGTAAGTTTCCCCCTTATGTTCATATATGAAGGTCAGAGGCAGAAGCTTAGCATCTCCCTCTATTTCTCTCAAGCTCACTCTTGGAGACAATGTCTTTTATTAAACCTGGAAATCTCCGTTTGTGATGAGCTTACTGACCAGAAGATGCGGGATGCATTTATGTCCACATACCCAGCACTGGGACTCTATCTATGCACAGCTTTGCTTGTCTTTTTGTGAGGATGCTGGGTTTAGAACTCAGCTTCATCAATACACAGCAAGTATTTTACCCACTGAGCCTTCTCCCAAGTCCAAAGCAAATAATTATAGTTACAGTTTTAAGATCTAAATTTAAAAGCTCAAAATTTAAAATGGGAATAAACAAATATGAGAATATTCATAATATGTTTTACTAAGCAAATATTCATTGAGTTATAATTAATACAAACCACAAATAGAAAGTTTTATAAAACTGATCATGTTTCAGCCATAAGCAGGTATTACTACTAAAATAGGGATTAATAAGAAAAGTAAAAATCATTGACTAAAATGACCAAGTAGAGAGCATATTCCCCCAAAAATTAGCTCACCCATACGACAATGACCATTTGTGAATCATTAATTACAATAAAATTAAAACGAGATGATCAAAAGTTATGAAGAATAAATTTGTAAAATGAAAACCACAAGAATACAGGAAACTCCATTAATAGACACCATGCAGGCTATTTTAAGACACAGTTCACATCTACCAGACTTAACATAAGAAAAACTAGATGAGATGAAAGGATCATAAGTGTAGAAAGATTTGGTAAGTAGGTATGTTACTAACATGGAAAACAAACTTTTGGTCTGGGTATCACAAAAGTGCTCATAACAGTGTGGTTCCCAGGGCAAAATAAATCCATACCTTTGTTAGTTCACATAAAAAACTATAGTATCTCTATAGCAAAATGAAAAAATAAAATTTAATCTAGTATCATGGTTTACTCTTATGAAACACTGAAAAAAAAAGAATCAGATATATACCTGTCAGAACAGGAATTGGCAAGATGACTGAGAAGCTAAAGGAGCCTGATGCCAAGCCTGACAATTTGAGTTTTGTCTCTAGACCTCACATTGAGGAAGGAGATAACTGATTCCTGCAAGTAGTTGTCATCTGATCTCCATATATGTACTGTAGTGTTTGTGAGGGGACACACACACACACACACACACAATTAACCATAAAAATATCCAAAAGGAATGAACCTCACCTCAAAAGCTAGTTTAATATGTGTATTCTATTTTAATTTGTATGATTATCAAAACTTCTTTTTAGCTATTAAATGATATCTAAAATGTATAGGAGAGAGCATAATGATTTAAAAATTAAATAATATAGTATCCTCTACCATCATGTGACTGATTTTTATGGCTGCAGTGCAAACTTCAGACATTTAAAGACAATGCCCTTGTTTTACAGTAGCTGAGTTATCCTTTTCTACAAATTATTCTATCCCTAAGCTGATGATTGATTTTTCTCCTGCTTGGTACCCTTTGGTCTTCTGGCAAATACACTATGAATTTCTGTATTCTGCATCATTTACACATTAACCTTCCTGTCAGCCCCAATCCACCATTTTGACATGCTTGTGTTAATAATGTCTGTGATGGATTTGAGAATATCATCACTTTTCATGAATTTAAGTAAGCTTAGTCTGAGAAATTCATTTTCTTCCACACAGCACTTTATCAAATAACACCCATAATGCCTCCACACACTTCTCCAAAATCAAGGTGCAATCCTGGATTTTTTCAACTCTCAACAACAGATAGCACAAATAATAATAATAGTAATAATAATAATGATAATAATAATAATAGCATAGTAGAAAATGCATGGCAGTATTTTAGCATTCTTATTGCCTCAGCGTTGAATAATACCTTATGCTCTTATTCAGGGGCCACATTGTTTACTCCAAAACTTTTGGACACTCTTTAGAACATTTGTTCTGACTTTGGTTACTTTAGCAATTACTCACCAAAACTAAGGAATGTTGATAGTCTCAAAATAAACTATAGATTTACACAGACAGACAGACAGACAGACAGATAGATAGATATTACAGGCTGTGACATATTTTCCATGTCTGAACAAATGATCGCTATAGTTGACTTATTAAAACTTTGTAAATGAATGTCTAAAATCTGTCTGTACTGGCCTTTTGTGTGACTTGCAAGTTCCACTTCCCACATCCCCATGCTCACCTGCCATTCTAGCCCACTGTGTTAATGGTAGGAGCTGAATTCTTTTGGATTTTCTGTTTGTACCCTTCCAGCAGCAAGTCATATCTTATCCCTGCCTGTGCCCAAATGCATGGTTTGTCAAATCTTTGAAATGAGAGTCAGTCACAGTACTGTTCCCTATACTCTGGACTGTACACCCACACGGTCCATTTATCAACCTGGCTTGGTTTTCTGCTTGGAAGCTCATACTCCTCTTGAATGTCCACTCTCCTCTGCTCAGTGTCGGCAACAGAGCATACTATTTACCCAGGCCCATGTTGTTACCCATGGATTTTGACAAGACAATCCCTTCTCACTTTTTCAGCAGTCTTCGGGATGATTTTTCTGCACCAGGATCACCCTTTGTTCCTTTGGTTATCCTCTCTTTACACAATCCCAGACCAAGATTGAAGATTCTTCAAACCTTGAAGCTGTTCCTTGGGTACACCTGACAGAGAAGTCTGTTCCAAGATGACGATCATCCCACCATAGCACACCAGTTAAGCTTCCACTTAATGTTGCTACCTTTAAACAATGAGCAGAACACAATACAACCATCGAGGTAGGTCGTGAATCCTGTTATGCCTTAGCCAAAAAAAATGTCCAATCTGAGACTTCTAATTCCAGGGAAAGACCGAAGGATGGGTAAGGGCAATAAGAAACTGGCTCATGGACTGTTCAGGAAATAGAATCCCAAAGGAAATGCCTTCCTTAGTACCCAAGGCAGGACACATTGCAAAGACCTATAACCTAAGACTGTAGAGGAAATCAGTTAGGTGAAAACTTGCGAAGGTGGAGCTTGATAGAGAGGCAGACAAAACCAGCCGGGCATGTGTTGTCTGTTGTTCCTTTTGTACCATAAGGGCATGTATGAGTAACTGACAGAGACTGTGTCACAAGAACACCTTAACACATTTATTACCTAAACCTAATTTTTAAAAAATGCAGTATAATGAAATGGTAGGTGAGCAGTAAATGTGACGCTGTGAACCCTGAGCTGATTTATCCTGACATTAACTCAAAATTTTAAATCAAGAATAAGTATTGATGCTGATGGCATCTCCTCCTAGGTTTCCATTGGAGGCTGGAGTAACAAGAGGATGTGTTAGATTTCTGGGGAAAGGTTGTAAAAAGCTGACAAAGACAGTCACAGCATTTGGAGAAGAAAAATTACACTGAAACCAGAATAACCCAAAATAAAAACTTTGAGCACTGTGGCCCCCAGAGAGGTGAGGGTACTGCACAGGCAATTGAGAATTTAAATTGGCAAAGTGATTCTAAACTCCCTCCATCTCTCTCGTCATGAAAGATTTACACAATGCAGCACAATCTCCCAGAGTATTCTCCAGGGTGTTAGAAAAATAGCCATTTCTCTCCAAGAGTAAGAAAGTACTTGTTCACTGGGCATGTGAATTGATTTAGCTGTTGAACAAGAGGGACCAATCATTAAACCCTATATACCAATATCCTCTTAGAAATACGTTTAGAGTGGAAGCTGAAGCTTCTCAGCGATTTTAATGGACATTCTGACTATGATTCAGTAGAACATATGCACACGCAGAGACATATTTATGATCAGAATAAGCAATGAAATATGGAATGGGGGAAAGACAATCCACAAAGACAGGGAATTTTTTGGATGGAAAAATGCTTTTTAAAAAATATTGGTGAGGCCAGAACAATTGCTTAGCATTAAGAGAGATTCCTGTGCAATGATAAGGATGAGGTTCAGGTCTCTACATCACATGGCAAGCTGACCATTCTGCCCATTGTGTAACTCCAACAAAATCTAATGCTTATCTCTGGCCTCCATGTATTCCCATAGACAGATGTATACAAACACACACACACACATGCATGCATGCACACACGCACACACACACATGTGTGTGTGTGCCCGCAATACACAAATACACATGTACACACAGAGAGGAAATATTTTTAATTCTTTATGAATTTCATAACTACAAATAGCATATTCTGTGTACATTATTTCCCCTTCCTAACTCCTCCCAGATCCTCCTTACATCTTCCCCTTACTTTGTGACATTTTTAAAGATCCACTGAGTCAAACTTGTGCTACCCATATGTATAGATATTGGGCCCAAAACTAGAGTGTTCTCAACCAGCCAGGAGACACACTCTTAAAGAAAGATGACTCCCCCTCTAGAGAAAAATCAACGGTTCATGGCTCTGTAGTCATGGGAGGGAGTTCAAGATCCCATTCCCCCTTCCAAGTTAGAATGTTGATTGACTGGATCTTGTTCAGGCAGCCACAGCTAATCTTAGTTCATGAGTGATTCATTCCTGTCATGTTTAGAACACACTGCTTCCTTATGATCTTCCTAGATCTATGAGTTTCAATATTTCCACCCTTTCTTCTGTATAAAATCAGTCTTGACTACGTATTGGAGGCAGCAAACAGAAATCATTACCGAAAGAAACTCAATTAAATCAAAGAGTTTTCCTATAATTTCAATTTAAAAGATTTTTTCTTTGTTTTATTGAAAATATGTATTTATTTAAAAATTCAGATCAATTTTCCCTCTCCAACTACTTCTAAGATTATCCCCTCCATCAGAATCCATACCATTTCTATCTTACATTAGAAAACAAACAGGCAGTCAGGCAGTGGTGGCGTATACCTTTAGTCCCAGGCAGACCTCTGTGAGTTCGAGGCCAGCCTGGTCTACAAGAGCTAGTTCCAGGACAAGTTCCAAAGATACAGAGAAACCCTGTCTCAAAAAACCCAAAAATTCTAAAAAAAAAAAAAAAAAAAAAAAAAAAAAAAAAAAAAAAGGAACAAAAATAGACAACTACAGGATGAAATAAGATAAAATAAGGCAAACAAATTGAAATAGAACAAAACAAACAAGCACAAGAAAAAGAGCCAATAAAAAGTCTCAATATATATATCGAGACACATAAGAATTTCCTATAGACACAAAGCTAGAGTGTCATATGCAAAGACCTGGAAGATAAAAACAAAAATAAAACAAAATGATCAATCAATCAAACAAAAAAACCCAAGTCCTGTCCAAACCTTATGAAGCAAGGAACGAACCTCCAGAAATTCCATAGAGCATGTTCTGTGTTGAGCAAAACCGTTGGGCATGGGAGCTGCCTTAAGAGTGGTTTGTATCCCCGGTGAGACTCTGCTGGAGAAAACTGATTGTGTACATGCTCCTGGTTATTAAGCATGCAGAGCTTCTGGGTTAGGGATGGAACTTGTGTTCACTCTCTCAGCATTGAGATCCTGTCTGGTACAGAACCATGTGGGCCCTGGGCATGCTGCCATGGTCTCTGAGGTTTTATATGTGTTGGTCAAGCTCTGTTTAGAAGAAAACAAGAGGAATTGTTTTCTTCGTGTCTTCCATCCATTCTTGCTCTTACATACTTTCTACCTTTAAGAGCTTTCAAAAAGAGAAAAAGACTGATTTGATTCAGATGGAAGGCATTTCTCATTCATGCCCAGAAATACAGGCCTTGTCATCTGACAAGTTACTAGTCAGTTCCACCAGACTGTCACTGTGATGTCACAAGCTTCAGATCAAAACAATGTTCTTTATTTCCACTCATGAAACTCTCTCTTCTAGTTCACATTACTTAATATAATCTTCTCCTTGTTACTCATGGCCAAAAAATCTAAAAGATGTGCATTGCTTTCTGTGTTCCACTGAATATAGAATTCATCAGCACACATTATTTGTGTTCTTCTCCAAATCACCCTCATTTTCTGTCAGTCTGCTTCTTTTCTGCATGAATGGTAAAGGTCAAATATCTGTCACCTAAACTGACATGAAAACCTCCTTCAGGCCTGCTTTTTTCAGCTGTTGTCTCCAGCATCATTTTACCTCAAGGTGGCCAGAGAGATTTTGTCAAAATGGAAATCAAGCTCTGTCATGTTTCCCAGACACTCTAAAAGTCATTCTTCTGTAAGAACACAGTGCAAGAATTCGAAAGCAGTGGGGATACTGATTTTAATATTCACACAGATTCCATTGTACGGAAGTCTGGAAATAAGAGAAAACAGGACCTCAAACAACAACCTGATGGTGACCCATCCACACAAGTTTCAAAATATAGGCAGGGTGTAAATAAATGATGTCCACCAGAGGTGGAGGGAACTTTACCAGAATTTGGCAAAAGGATGTTTTGAAGGTGGAGGCTGGGTCTGAGGTCAACCAAGAGAACCCACTGGGCACGATGTAAGGACTTTTCTTGATCAGGTTAGTTAAAGTGGAAAGATTTATTCTAAATGTGATATGCACCGGAGCCAGATAAAAGGAGGTCTAATAAGAAAGTTTTGCATGCAGGAGGTAAGGAAAATACACACCAGCACAAGTTATTAGGAATTATACTTAAGTTAAAGCCCTGAAGCTATGCCCACTTGATAAGGTGGGAAATATATGGATTATTTGAAGGATGCATTTTTTATACTAAATTCTTCAATATCAACAAAAATACTGAAGATTTTCACATAGTGATGCTTCAAAGCATAGGCCTGTATTTGTATCTATCTGAAAAGCAAAGAAAACAAATGTAAATAGAGCAGTATTTCTGAGACATATGAATAATATGAAGTATAATTCATAAATAATATTTGTACACATTCATTAAGGAAATGTGAAAGACAAATCAAATATCTGAATGTGGTGTCAAGGAAGGGAGAGAAGGTGGAGCAGTGAGGACAAAGTCACAGTTGGGTTAGGTAAGAACTTCTGGTATATTACGCTGAAGATGCCAGGAATATAAACAGTACTGTGCTGCACACTCTGAAGACCCAGAAGTGTGAATATATTTACAATAGAAAAACAAAAAGATTGAAAATATAGTCATATGTTTATATGTTTATTTAAATGTCTCCCAATGCACATATGCAACAAAACTTTATACAGTCTCCTGTGAAGATGTACAATTTTATGCTCTTATGAATTATTAATAAAATTTTAAAAAGGAAGCAATATTCAAATTCTACCAAATTAGTATTTAAAGTAGGAAAAAAATAAAAAAGATAACCATTTTAAAAGAGAATCATATTTTTAACAATTTTTCTCCAGCTTTGGCACAATAAAAAGAACAATTAAGCAGCAGTGCATTTATGTATCACAAAAATGTACTCAATTCAGCTATGTGTAATGTTAATAAATACATACTGGGACAGGAGGTGAGACTCCTTTATATTTTGAAAAGGAGGATTGATAGTTTAAATCTATCTGCATGCTTTTTTCCTGTATTGGACAAAAATAAATAAATCCTCAAAATGTTTCAAAATAAAAACATCAACAGCTCATATTCTATGGCAATAGGGAACAAAAATCAAGAAACTAAAACACCACTGGACATCTAAAATATTCTAAAATGTAAAATAATGTGTAATTGAAGATTATTTCAACAGTTATAGACTGAAATTTCATACAAATGTTGGATTGGGTGACATTATCCTCAGAAACACTTCATGACTGTTCATATATTTACGTTTTACTCTAAACAAAGTTAATTAAATTACTTACATCCTAGACGTAGTTTTAAAACAACCAACTAGAGAAATCGGGTGAAAGGAGAAATTAAGGAAACTATGAAGAGACTAAATCAGGAAAAAGTGGCAGGGATAATCTACTAAACAACAGATTGAAAAGGACATTGCAAAAACTAACCTTCACTAAAAGGTGGAAGAAAGAAAAGAGAACTCATGTGTGTTGAGTATCAGCAAAGCAAAGTTGATGAAATACAAAAAAAAAAAAATGGGTCAAAAGATGAAAAGGAAGATGAAGATGAAGCGAAATGCTCCTGAAAAGATGATTTTTGCAAAATCCTAACAGCATTGGCAGTGCTCTATATAATTCAGAATGCAATCAACAAAAAATAAGTTTGGGTTTTTAGCAAGAAGGTATCAGATATCTTGGCGCTGAAATGGTCTTGAGTCACCTGACTTAAGTCTTTGACATGAGCAAGGACTCTCTGATGTTCCACTTAAACAACCCTATAACTAACTCAATGTGAGTTCTGAAAACTCCCGGCCCATTTATGTATCCTTTTAATTTCTAAAAGAATTAGTCAGTTCAAGGTTCATGTTGATAATACATGCCAGTCTCTTCCAAAGTCTGGGTAGAAATATGAAATTTATCCCAGGATACATATATGCACATAAAAGTGAGTTAAATATTAATACAATACTTTGAAACCAAAAATATTTAGCTCTAGCATGAAAAAAATGTGAAATGTAGTATGGAATACAGAAATAAAATTCATGAAATTAAAGGGAGACATGGTCCAAAAGCCATTGACAGGCAGCAATGTTTTAGTTTTATTTTTTCAAAATAGCCCCCAAGTATACATAGCTTGAATATGATTTATTAGACTACTACTAGAGATACAATCACAGACTCTATGTTGTTTTTGCTAGAGTAATTTAGGTTACTTTTAAATGAACTATCCTATTTGACAATATTTTTTTGAGTCTTTTCACTATGTGATTTCACTTTAGCCATCTAAAAAGTTATAAAATAAAGCTATATTTGAGTGTAAATGAGGCATATGCTTTTGACCATTGGAAGATAAGGAGTTCAGGCACAAAAGTGTAATAGCCACCCTATTCCTTTACAAGTCAGAGAACTGAAAAATATTCTTCTTATTGAAGTACTTAGTCTCACGTGTTTAATTACGAAACTGTGTGAGACAGCGAGATGGAAAAGAGGCTATAGGACAAGGGAATGTGCGGCTGTTTCTAAGGTAACCAGGTGCAGTCTGATTAGTCTCACCATACGATAATGTTTGCATGGGCCTACAGCACAAGTGCCCCAATATGGGCTCTACCAATGTTATCTTCAAGAGTTACCAAAGCTCACTTTTATTTGCTCCAGTTTATTTTTTCTAACTAGAAATGTCTCATGATCATTTATTCTCTCAAATCACTGTTAAATAAATTAAGATACTAATTTCCCCAAAGTTAAGTGGTAAATAGACATGCAACATATCAATATTGACTCAGAATTAGTTTATATAGGCATGAGCATCACTTTGAGAATCTCTGGATGAAGTGAAAATCCTGCCCTCATTTATATGGCTCTTTCTGTAGCAAATCTACAGTAGATTTTCACAATTATAAAAAGTAATTCATTTAAGAGTATGGTGTAAGAGAATATCCTATGAAGGATTAACTCACAGGATTTCTTAGAGTAATGAAGGAGAATCAGCTTTTCCTGAGGTGATTCCTGGAGGTTCAGTGAAAGTGAACTTGGTACTTAATACACAGAAGTCCGTGGTATAGAACCCAAACAATTTAAAAAAGAGTAAAAGACAATTCCTCTTTACAACATGGTTAGACTCTTTAGAAATACATTTTGTTAGTCGGGGCTAAAGTTTTAAGTTGGTAAATCAGGCAGCGTTGTGTATAGTGAAAATTCAAATTGCATCTGTGGCACACTCCACTTAAGATCATGGATTTATTCATTCTGCATTATTACTTCTGGTGGAAATAGAAAAATAAATTCAAATTTAAAGTAAATACTGTATTATAGTAACATATATTAAAGAAATTAAATATTTGTTGAATGCATAATTATTTCATGTATGTAAATACTGCCATTTTGAGATATCTAATTCATATTTATTTAGTATTACTTCCTCTCATTTTCTAATCTTGAGAAAAATAACCAAATATCCTGTTGTGGTTTGAACAAGAATGACCTCCATAAACTCATAGATTTGAGTGCTTGGTCACTAGAGAGTGGCACTATTAGCATATTTGCCCTTGTTGGAAGAAGTGTGTCACTGGAGTGGGCTTTGGGGTTTCAGATGCTCAATCCTGGTCTTGTTTCTTTCTTCCCACTGCCTATGGATCAGAAAAACTCTTAGGTTTTTCTCCAGAACCATGTTTCCCCATATGACCCCTTAATTTCTGCCATGATGATAATGGACTAAACCTCTTAACTATAAGCCAGTCAAAATTAAAAGTTTTCCTTATAAGTGTTGCAGTGGTCATGGTGTCTCTTGATAATAGAAACCCCAATTTAGCAAACCCTTTCCTTTTATAAACTATATCTCACCAAGCAGCACTCTAACTTCTGCTGAGATTTTCAGGAGCATTTTGGAGATGCTCAAAGCTAACTAAGATTTCTTTATGACGATTTTTCCCTCCATTCTGACAGTGCAGACTTTGTTTCTGTTACCCTATATGATCGAATGCCCTATATAGCCACAATAATTTATTCCTTTCAAAAAACCCATTATGGTTTTAATATATCAAATGGTTTACCCATTTCAAGTCATCAGTACACGACTCAGTATTTTAGACAATATACTAAGACATGCAGTTGCTGCTAAAATTACTCTTAGAACATTTTCATCACCCTGATGAGAGCCCTCATAAACCTGCAGTCCAAGGTGAGCACACAGATACCCACTCTCACACACAGTAAATTCATAGATTTACCTTGGTCCATTCAACATGTGAGTGTGATTTATTCCTGGCTTCCTTCACTGAGAGGCATAAACTTACTTCACTCATGTCCTAGCAGGTATCCACTGTTCATTAAATTAACTTGATTGCATGCTTTAATAGTTGTCATTTTCAGCTGATGGAGATTGAGTTGACTCTCTGGGTCTCTTTTTGTCTATATCTCTGTGTGCGTGTCTGTCTGTATGTGTGTGTGTGTACAAGTGTGCATCCATGTGCATGTGTGCACATGTGTGTGAGTGTTTGGTCTATACACGTCTGTGTATGTGTATGTGAAGAGCCAAGAGAAGGGAATGTGGTGTTCTTCTCTTTCATTTTCTGCCTTTTCCCCTTCAGATAAGCTCTGTAAGTGATGCTGACTGCCAGCATCCATCAGAAATCCTCCTGCCCTTGTCTTCCTTCTGTATTACCGGGATTCCAGGTGTTGCGGCCATGCTCAGTTTTTTGGATGGCTGTTAGATATCTGACCTCAAGTCCTGTTGCCATGTTGCCTGTGCCTTATAAAAGAAAAATCTCCCCAGCTAAAACTGTATTTTATATAGGTCTAATTTTATTTACTATGATGCATGCTTTCAATATTTGTGCAATTTTAATTATTAAGAGTAAGAAATTGGCAAATGAGATGGTTTAGTGAGTAAAGGCATTTGATGCCAAGACAAAAACTTAGTTTTGTAACAAGAAGATACATATATTGGATGGAGAAAACTCTCTAGAAAGTTCTCTTTTGAACTCCAGGCACTTTATTCCATGTGTGCACTTAAACCAAAAAGCATAATATTAAAATGAAAAAGGTATAATATCAAATACTTGCAATCATAAATATTCAAATGAATCAGTAAGAGACAAAAATGAGAAAATGTTATTTTGTTCCATTAAAAAACTGGGAAAAGCACTTAAATATCACTACTCATATCGTTAAATATATTATCAAAATGATTTAAATATCGTCTTGATAATACAGAAACCTTTACTTACTAGAATTGAGGCAATATATTGTATACTGCACATAGCCCAACTCATAATTTTCCTCATTAATCTTCTTTTTTTCCCTATTTTACTCAAAGCATTTGATTCATATTAGATCACTAAGTTAAAAAAAACTATTTTATATTCCTCAATGGCCAAATAAATAAACATTTACAAATAAGAAGTTTTCTTTTAATTAAATTGTTACAAAAATGAGTACAATTTATCAATTTTTTTTTACAAACTAGATTATGTGAGAAACTCATAGTTTTCACACACACAAATGTCTGTGCAATGTTTGGTGTTTTTAATATCCAATAAAAGGATTAATTCATGCAAACACTCTAAAATCATTCATGGATCATAGCTTGCTATAAGTGCTAGAGCTAATTTCTCCTTGAAGATTTCGAGTAAATTGTCTGTGTTTATTTGCATGCTCTTTAAGGAAAAGCAATTCTAATCCATTAGAAGAACTTGGCTTTCCATTTGCAAAATTCACATGTCACTGTGGAGAAACTGAAAGCTGCTGACAGGGATGTTCTAGACATCAGCTCACAAGTAAATTATAATTTCTTTACAGTCACTGAATTTAGAAATTCAGACTAGAACAGGAGGAAATTCTCTGTCTTCAGTGAAATCTTTCCTCTCATCAGACTGGCTTGGTTTGATTATACAAGGTCAAAGCTGTTGGCCAAAGATGTCCCTGCTAGAAGTTGAAGATTTCTACAACATCTCTCCCTGTTAGGCAAACCCAATCCAAACCAAACATTACTGAAGAATCCTATAGAGTAAAGTAAAACCGAGTTTTCAAAACAAAATTTTCCTGTCTATTAGCTTAAGTATATTGTTACTAGGGCTGGAGAGATGTCTCAGTGAAAAGAGCACTGTCTGCTCTTGTAGAGGACCATCGTTCAGTTCTCAGCACCCACATGTCTACTCACTACTGCCTGTCATCCCAGCTCCTGGAGATCCAATGTCCTCTTCTGACCTCTGTTTGTTCTGCATGCAGGAGGTAAAAATGCATGCAAATATGTTTCACCGGTGTGGAAATCTCAATACTGTGAAACCATGCTTCATGTAAAAACTACTGAAAACACTACATTCAATTACTTGTAGATTATGCTACATAGTGCACATTAATCATGAATAAATGCTATGTTTAGATTTTGGAACCTTCCCTAGGATGTGTATCAAGCAAACATATTGAAATCCAGAACAAGTGGAAATTCAAAACATTTAACATGCCATTTATTTAGAATAACAGATATTCAACCTCCCCTTCAATTTTCTATATAACTTACTTTTAAATATCAAATACCCCCTTTAAAATATGAAAAAAATAGGGCAGTGAGCTAGCTTGGTGGGTAAAGACTCTTGTCACAAATCCTGACCACTCTAGTTTGATCCCTGGAATTCTCTCTACCCCTTCCTTCCTCACCCTTCCCCTCCAACCCTCTCCCAAGGTCCCCATGCTCCCAATTTACAAAGGAGATCTTGTCTTTTTCTACTTCCCATGTGGATTAGATACATGTATGTCTCTCTTAGGGTCCTCACTGTTGTCTAGGCTCTCTGGGATTATAAACTGTAGTCTGGTTTTCTCTGTTTTATGTCTAAAAGCCACTTATGAATGAATACATATGATATTTGTCTTTCTGGGTCTGGGTTACCTTATTCAATATGATGTTTTCTAGATCAACACATTTGCCTGAAATTTCAAGATATCAGTATTTTTTCTGCTTAGTAGTACTCCATTGTGTAAATGTACCACATTTTCTTTATTCATTCTTCGGTTGAGGGGCATCTAGGTTGTTTCCAAGTTCTGACTGTGAGAAACAATGCTGCTACAAACATAGTTGAGCACATGTCCTTTTGATTCGATTGAGCATTCTTGGGTATATACCCCAAAGTGGTATTACTGGGTCTTGAGGTAGGTTGTTTTCTAATTTTCTGAAAATGCCCCCACCTTTATAATTGTCTTCCCTTGTATACTTCCCTTTCACCTTACTTGCACCATTGATTTGCAAGAGTTAAAGATGAATCGAAATTTACTTTAAAAAATTGTAAAGGTTCCATTTTTATGTCTGAGTATGTTTCTTCTCCTTATATTCTGGATACAAAAGGTCTCTTTTTGTTTGGACGCTGAATCTTGGTAGCTAAAGCAACTAGAATCACATTTGAATACAAATACTATCTCATTAGCTTTCCTTGTAGGTGTAAATGTAACTTCCATTACCCTGGTCCCTAGCCTAACATGCAATAGGATAGATGTTGTCACTCATAGCATGCACTCTGAAATATAGTCAAGGGACCAGAGAAGCTTTAGAGAAAGAAACAAAGGAGGTAGCTGTGTCTATAAACTCTATAGAAGTATTGCCTTCTGTCTTTTGCCTCAAGCATTTAGAATCTGTGAACATCAGCACTAAATGAATCACCCCCACAATTCTGTAATTTTGATCATGATATATACATAAATATATATCAAGATGTAATATATATCATGTAAAATGACACTTTATTCATTTGTAAGAAAAATGAATCATAACATTTGCAGAAACGGGATGGATCTGGATAGTACACTTTTAAGAAGGACACCCAAACTCAGAAAGATTGACACCACATGTTTCCTCTTGTCTGGAGATCCTAGTCTATAATGTATAATGAATATATGTCTATCTATCTATCATCTATCTATCTATCCATCTATAATCTATCTATCTCCATGTTGGTATAAGTAAGTGTGTGTAAAATCTGAAAATAATAGATAGAAGACCAATAAAGGGTAAAAGTTCATGATGAGAAAGTTTCGGTGTGGGCAAAAAAGACTCATGGACATTAAAGGGGAAAACATAACTGGAATTTAGAGGGACAGTGGCATGAGTGGGGAAGATGGAAGAGAAAATCATTAAAAACACATTGTTTCAAAAATATAATAATAAAATCTGACATGGTAATTTTTAAAAATATAGTATTTTATAAAGAATTAAAATATAACTTAATTGCTTCATCTAGGAACATTTAGTATGGAGGATTAAGAAATAGTTTCATTAGTGAAAATAAACCGAATTTGTCATTGTAGAATACATGCTCCCCACACAGACACACACTTACCTCCATTCCCCAGAAATGAATTTCTGCCTTTCCTCAAGCTGATCACTTTTAAATAAAATTGATACAAGGTAGAATCATCTGGAAAAAGGGATCTCATTTGAAAAAATGTTTCTACCACATTGACCCATAGGCAAGTGTCTAGGCAATTTTTGATTAATGAATAATATGGAAGGTACCAGACCACTGTAGGTCAGGTCAGCATTGGGCAAGCAATCTAGGTTATATAAGAAAGCAGTCTGAGAAAGCCAGGAACTAAGCCAATAAGTAGGTGTAGAAGGAGCTGTGGGCTGGCCTGGGAGCTGCGGGCTGCATTCCTGCCACCCGGCTCCCAGCTACCAGCTAGCTTATGCCCCGAAAAAACAACACACAAACTGTATTCTTTTAAACACTGCCTGGCCTGTTATATCTAGCCTTTTCTTGGCTAATTCTCACGTATTAATTTAGCCCATTTCTAATAATCTCGGTAACACCCCAAGGTGTGCTTACCGGGAAGGATTCAGCATGTCTGACCGGGCGGCTTGCTTCATGCGTCTTCCCGGGAGAGGGGAGCATGGCGTCTGAGCTCACTTCCTCTTCCTCCCAGCATTCTGTTCTGTTTACTCCACCCACCTATGTTCTAACCTATGAGGGCCAAGAAGTTTCTTTTTTAATTAACCAATGACCTTCCTTCATCAAGTAAGCAGTCCTCAATGGTCTCTCCTTCCATTTCTGCCTCCTAGTTCCTGCCCTGATGTCCACCAGTGATGGAATATGACCTCCGAGGTATAAGATGAATTATACTCTTTCCTCCCATAGTTACTTTTGGTCATGGTCTTTACAATAACAATAGAAATCAAACTAGATTATGAATTTTGCTTCCAGTTATATGGATTTCTATAGCCAGTTCCATCTCTGTACTCTATGGTCCCAATATTTCAATTTGTAAATATTTAGTCACTGTGTGTGTGTATTGGCTTATTACCCTCTAAAATACCAGCCCCAGAGAATCTGACTCCCTTGTTGAATTCATAGGCATACACACACACACACACACCCACACACACACACCCAACCAAACAAAACAACACATATTTTCAGCTAAATTCAGACCACAACTTAAATGGAAATTGAGGTGAAGGGTGGTGATGAAAACTTCAAAATCAAAACTTTCTGAAATAGAAAAGAAACGTGTCTCAGAAGAATGTTTACTGCAACTGAGTAAGAAAGAGTCCTTCAACAGCAAATGCTCAGGAATTTAAGAGAATGTTCTAGAGGGTCATCTCTGAAGTATTCAATTATGAGATCAATAAAAGTTTAAAATCCTTCACTAATTTTCTAGGTCAATAAAGTCATTTCATGCTACTAAGATTTCATTTTCAAAACCAAATTGTGCTATCTTTCCTAAACTCAACTCCACTGAAATGTTTCCCAAATATGGTGCTTTTTAAACAGAAGGCACAATATGCATTTTGGTAGAAAATCAAAACCTGCACATAGGAAGAATTCATCTGGCAGCTGTGACAGAGCCCAGGCTTGTGCTCACTTCACTGATTTATTTTATTTGTGTCAGTGGAGGAGAACTTTTCCATCAGCATCCTTGTTTTCTGACAATCTGATAAAAACCCCTATCATTTAATTTGTTTTTCTAACAGTGTTCTACAGTTCTGCAATGCAGAAGTATGTGTTCTAAATAGCTTTAAACAAAACCTTCAATGAAAGAAGGAAGAAGAAAAAAGAAGAAGAGGAAGAAAGAAAAGAGGAAAGAAGGGATTTGTGTGTGTGTGTCTTTTTCCCATTGGCAAACTGAGAGATAATGACAGAAGAGATTAAAAATCAAAAGATGGGGCCTGGGGATAGCTGAGCAGGTAAAGTTGTTTGCTCTAAAACTCTGGCAATCTATGTCTTATCCTAAAAAACCACAGACAGATGGGAGGAGAAAACGGACTCCCCAGAATGATTCTCTGAGCTCCACACACATGTAACTTGTGGAACCACACATACACAGTATGCACAAATACCCAAAGACACACATCATGCAGACACACAGATACACATGCAAACCATATACATACACATATGCACATGTGTATGCACACACAGACATACACACAGAATAGTAAATATTATATTTAAAGATAAAAGGAAATTTTAATGACAAACTTTCATTTCTAAATGGAAAAAGAAGCCAGAAATTTTTTGAAATAAGTGGCAAAATAAATTAAATGATTTCTTCTCAGAGAAGACAGATGGTATTGAAACTCAGTAATTTAAAGGAAAAGGGGATCATCAAAGACCTTTATTTCTGTGGCTCACAGTGAAAAGTCTAAAATAATTAAAACAAATTCTGATGCTTTAAAAAATTGTGACATCTGAGATCACAGAAGGAAGAAGCATTATTAACAAATATCGATGATGTTTATATTTAAAATGTTTTATTTTTACTATATATTTTAAAATTTAACTTCTTTATCAATTACTTAGGAGTTTCACATCCTCAATTATGCTCGCTTCTCAGTCCCCCATATCTTCCCCTTTACCCTCTAGCAGCCCTACCAAACAAAACAAAACAAAGCTAGTAAGCAAGGAAACATACAAACTAAACAAGAACAAAGCAAATAAAAAATGTTTAAGTGAAATATTTTAGATTTTTTTTGTTAGGAAAGTCCCATAAGACAGCAGAAATCTCATATAAACGGAGATAATTGATGCCTCTTGGATGTTCTTCTGCATGCTGGTTTCATTTTAATTTCCTTGTGCATGTGCAGACACCGAGATTTCCACTGCTAACTTATGCTAACTGTGGTGGAGTTTAAAGTTACTATGCTGGAAGAGAACTGGAGGCAGGGACAGTGATGGCTGCAACCCAGTATGAGTTCCTGCTGCAGTCTGAGCCTCAGATGCAAGAATTTATCCATACTTCTGGTGAGGCTGGTGTGATGGGAAAGTCAAAGTTACTAAAGGTCATTGACTATTTTTGTTTATTTATTTATTATTCATTGTTTCACAATAGGATCTCACTCTGCTGCTCTGATCTGGACCTCATGATATTTGAGTCTGGTCTCGAACTCAGAATTCTCTTTTCAGTTAATGTGTGTACTACCATGCTTAGTTATTGTCTGATTTTAAAAATAGAAATTATTGAAAATTGTTGTATTATTGGTCATAAATCATTGAACACAGTAATTTAAAAGTAACATGTAGAAGTTGAAGTATTATTTTAGAAACATATATATATTACAGAGAACTTAAGCCTTTATAAACAATTAAATGCAAAATTTGTAAATTTAACATGGTTCATAAAGGTTATATTACTAGCTAGGTGCACTAAAAAGTTCAAGTTCTATTTTAGACAGCTATACAAATACCATCCATAAATTATCAATTTGAATTTAATGGGAATTAATAAAATGATATATGAATGGTGTTATAAGTCTTAGCTCAATGTCAAATATATTAAAATATTTTTGAAGCAAAAGAGTTCTAATGGTGCGATTTGTTTTTATTTTTAAGTATATTATTGGGGAATACTTTCATAATTTACTAAAATCTATATTTAAATATTTATTTTATGATATTTGAAGAGACACAATTACAATCCTTCTGTAGACATACTTATGTATGGTATTTGAAAGGGGGCACATTAGACAAGCATATTTCTATTTCTTTCTGCTTTGTTCTTTTAAACAAAGTTTTACCCACTCCTGGCCATCTTCCTAGTCACTCTGTATACAAGCCACAGCTTGATCTCTTGGTCCTCCTGTGTCTAAATCAACAGTATTGGGATGACATTTGTGTACCAGCCTGGTTGCCATGGTACCCACCAGTATGCCATTTCTGAAGGGACAGCTGGTGTGTGCACATGTGCCTGAGAACAGAGAGGCCAGAGGTCCGTGTTGTGCATCTTCTTCTCTCATCCTCAACCCTTCTCCAGGAGCCAGAGTTTCTTGCTGAACTTGCAAGTCACTGTTTTGGGTGAATTAACAGGACAAGAGTCTGGCATCCACATGTCTCCACCCCTGCATCACTGGGTTATGGGCAAGTAGCACAGCACCTGGCTTTGTACATGGATCTGAACTCAGGTTATGCTGATGTAGAGAGCAATTTACCCAGTGAGCTCTGCTCATCGTGGGACTCACCATTCATACAGTCTGCTTGCTAGACTCAAGAGAACATGCCCCTGGGCAATTAGATAACAATACACTAAGTTCGGTCACTCTCTGAAACTACCTGCTCAATAATTTGATAATAAATGAGAGACAGACACAAAATAAAAGCTCCTGTCAAAAACCTAAGGGACAAAATTCAGTGTTCTGTCAAGAGGAAGAAATAATTGCCTTTGAATGCAATATTTCCGTTAATTTATTACCCTGAGTGACTCGACAGCCCCTTGTGCTTTCTTAAAGCTTCTCCATGATTAGGATATGTCAAATTTCATAAATATCGACCCTAAGAGTCAGAAAATATGCAACCAGATACTCAAAGTTCCTGACTCCATTTAAAGTATTAGGGAAATACATCTATTAGGTGCAACTCTGATACATGAAAAATGTTTACTCTTGTTTACCAAAATTAAATGTATAAAGTAATTTTTATAGAGACAACCAGGCATGGAAAGAAATGACAGATGAAGAGAGATAGAAAATAACAACACAAAATATAAGGAAATAATAAATGCCCCCTTATATAAAATCCAACTATGAATTGGTATGTGATTGATTGCTGGTTGTATTCATAGATAAATATTTTAACTTGCCTTTTTACATGCTCAAACAAAAAAAATTCCTTTCCCCTTTGAACTCCATTGACTAACTTTATCTATGATTTTTATCATAGATATACATAAATAAAAACCTCAACAAAGTGCTAAATTGAATGGGCTGTGACATTTCTTCCACAACTAATCTTGATCATATTCTGGGCTAATAATGCCCTTGCAAGTAGCAGTAATATTGATAACTCATACAGGCATAAATTATTCATGCTCATGTCTGGAGTGATTGCATGGTGTTGAAGATCACTGACTACTCTTCCAGGTTCATTTCTTAGCATCGACATGGTAGCTAACAACCTCTGTAACTTCAGTTCCAGAGGGTCTGATGCCCTCCTGTGGCTTCCACAAGCACTAAGTGCACATGTGGTGCACAAGCATACACGCAAACAAGTACACATAAATTTACAAAAGAAGAGAGAAGGGTTATCCATATTAACATAGTTTCTTGAATCTAATCCCTAATTTAACTGCTGACAATGACTATTGTTTTCATGTAAATCTAATCAATCTTTTAAAGAGGTGTTGTGGGAAGGCTAGTAGATTGCACAGAAGTCAAATGTACTTGTTACACTTGCAGAAGTCCTGAGTTCAGTTCTCAAAACCCACATGAAGCAGCCACTCACAGCTTCCTATAGTTCAAGCTCTAGGGGATCCAGAAATCTTTTCTGGCCTCTGTGATTACCTGCATGCATGGGGACACACACATAGACATACATACTTTGATACACACATACACATAAATAAAAAAAACAAAATAAATTAATTTTTGATTGGAGAAGCATTTAAATAAAAAGAAATTCTTTTAAAAGTATTTGCAGTTTCACCTAATTTCTTTATCTTCCACAAAAAAAGGAATGAAAACAATTTCCTATTTAACACAAAATATAGCCTTTTCAATCATGCTTTCACATCAAGTGTTCTATTTGTTACAATAATACTTATTGGGTGGCAGGGACAATTGATTTCCATGGCATGCACTTCAGAATTCCAGTTAAACCCAAGTGACAGAAGTGATCTAACAGGAGACTTCACCCCTTATCCTCTGCCTGGACAGCAAAGAGAGGTAATCTAAAAGTATCTCCTAGGCAGATGCTTGGAAATGAGTCAACACCACACTTTATCATCCAGTCAACACAAAAGCTGTGAAGAAGGTGGCGAGACAACGCATGGATAAATGCAGACAATATTGGAAGCTAAGAAACAGAATTTTGATGGAAAAATAACTGATCTACTACCTAGTCTGAAACCAGCCTCAGCACTAGGGGTAATGAAACCTTAGTAGTTGAACTATACCGTAGGAGGAATGGGCATGTTGAATTCCTGTATCTGAGACAACTTTACAAAAGAATCTAACATCCAGGCAAGGTTGAAGAAAGAGATGAAGATATCTGAGGATGAGAAAGTACCTGAGGGCGTGTACAGAATTACCAGATCATACATGCTCAGGGAATCATCAAAGCACAATCAGAGAGGCTTGGTTTGCCTTGGAACACTCCTATTGAAGATGCAGAAGTAATTGATTACATTTTAACCTTGCTTTTAGAGGCAAAATTGGTCATAAATTATGATAGAGAGCTCTAGTTAAGATTTAAAAGGAAACTAATGTCAATGAGGATGGTTTTCATAGGAGAAAAGCAAAACTCAGTCACTTTGTCCACTCTGCAACTGTTCTTTACTCTTCATTCACACTGTGATGATAAATGCCTGTTTTTCCACTTTCTGGAGGAAATGCTAATGCTTTCGACCAGATTATGTATTCCTGTCACCCCCAGGTTTTAAATAGCATGCTTTTTGAACAAGAGGATATGGCAGCAAGATCCTTAGTAGTCTATTGACCCACATGACTTTCCGATATGTTTCTAGGGAATGGGAATCAACGGGAAGATGCAGCTTTGGGGGTTTTCTGAACGTAGATGAGTCAGATACTTGTGCTGTCAGTAACAATACTGCCCAGTTATATTTGTGACTTTTTCTCATAGAACTCATAATACAAATCACTGTTCTAGCTGAGCTAAGAAACAGATACTAGTATTTCAGAAAAGATTATGAGGAATTCTGTGGCTAAAACAGACCAGAGTGTGCTTGTAAATTGTTTGATTACTATCATCTGTATAACATAGCAGCTTTTATGTTTTAAGACTTTTTAAAATTTATTTATTTATTAACTTATTTATTTATTTATTAAAGATTTCTGCCTCCTCCCTGCCACCGCCTCCCATTTCCCTATCCCTCTCCCATTCAAGTCCCCCTCCCTCCTCAGCCCTAAGAGCAGTCAGGGTTCCCTGCCCTGTGGGAAGTCCAGGGACCTCCCACCTCCTTCCAGGTCTAGTATGGTGAGCATCCAAACTGCCTAGGCTCCCACAAAGCCAGTGCATGCAGTAGGATCAAAAACCCAGTGTCTTTGTTCTTGACTTCTCAGCAGTCCTGATTGTCCGCTCTGTTCAGCGAGTCCGGTTTTATCCCATGCTTTTTCAGACCTGGTCCAGCTGGCCTTGGTGAGTTCCCGATAGAACATCCCCACTGTCTCAGTATGTGGGTGCACCACTTCCGGTCCTGAGTTCCTTGCTCGTGCTCTCTCTCTTGTTCCTGATTTGGACCTTGGTATTTCAGTCTGGTGCTCCAATGTGGGTCACTGTCTCTGTCTCCTTTCATCGCCTGATGAAGGTTAATATGCAGGAGGATGCCTATATGTTTTTCTTTGGGTTCACCTTCTTATTTAGCTTCTCTAGGATCACGAATTATAGGCTCAATGTCCTTTATTGATGGCTAGAAACCAAATATGAGTGAGTACATCCCATGTTCCTCTTTTTGGGTCTGGCTTACCTCACTCAGGATAGTGTTTTCTATTTCCATCCATTTGCATGCAAAATTCAAGAAGTCATTGTTTTGTACTGCTGAGTAGTACTCTAATATGTATATATTCCATACTTTCTTCATCCATTCTTCCATTGAAGGGCATCTAGGTTGTATCCAGGTTCTGGCTATTACAAACAATGTTGCTATGAACATAGTTGAGCATATACTTTTGTTGTATGATAGGGCATCTCTTGGGTATATTCCCAAGAGTGGTATTGCTGGGTCCAGGCGTAGATTGATACGAATTTCCTGAAAAACTGCCACACTGCTTTCCAAAGTGGTTGCACATGTTTGCATTCCCACCAGCAATGGATGAGTGTATCCCTTACTCCACAATCTCTCCAGGAAAGGCTATCATTGGTGTTTTTGATTTTAGCCATTCTTACAGGTATAAGATGGTATCTTAAAGTTGTCTTGATTTGCATTTCCCTGATCGCTAAGGAGGTTGAGCATGACCTTAAGTGTCTTTTGGCCATTTGAACTACTTCTGTTGAGAATTCTCTGTTCAGCTCAGTGCCCCATTTTATAATTGGGTTGATTAGTTTTTCACAGTCTAGTTTCTTGAGTTCTTTATATATTTTGGAGATCAGAACTTTGTCAGTCGCGGGGTTGGTGAATATCTTCTCCCAGTCAGTGGGTTCCCTTTTTGTCTTAATGATAGTGTACTTTGATTTACAGAAGCTTCTCAGTCTCGGGAGGTCCCATTTATTCAATGATGCCCTTAATGTCTGTGCTGCTGGGGTTGTACGTAGGAAGTCGTCTCCTGTGCCCATGTGTTGTGGAGTACTTCCCACTTTCTCTTCTATCAGGTTCAATGTGTTCAGACTGATATTGAGGTCTTTAATCCATTTGGACTTGAGTTCTGTGTATGGTCATAGATATGGATCTATTTTCATTCTTCTACAGATTGACATCCAGTTATGCCAGCACAATTTGTTGAAGATGCTCTCTTTTTTTTCATTGTATACTTTTAGCTCCTTTATAAAAAATCAGGTGTTCATAGGTTTGTGGGTTAAAGTCCAGGTCTTCTATTCAATTCCATTGGTCGACTTCTCTGTATTTATGCCAATACCAAGCTGTTTTCAATACTGTAGCTCTGTAATAGAGTTTGAAGTCAGGGATGGTAATGCCTCCAGATGATCCTTTATTGTATAAGATTGTTTTGGTTATCCTGGGTTTTTTGTTTTTCCATATAAAGTTGATTATTGTCTTTTCCAGGTCTGCGAAGAATTTTGATGGGATTTTGATGGGGATTGCATTGAATCTATAGATTGCTTTTGGTAGAATTGCCATTTTTACTATGTTGATCCTCCCAATCCAAGAGCAAGGGAGATCCTTCCATTTTCTGGTGTCCTCTTCAATTTCTTTTTTCAAAGACTTAAAGTTCTTGTCAAATAGATCTTTCACTTCCTTGGTCAGAGTTACCCCAAGATATTTTATGCTATTTGTGGCTATTGTGAAAGGTGATGCTTCTCTGTTTTCCTTCTCTGCTTCCTTATCCTCAGTGTATAGGAAAGCAACTGATTTTTTGGAGTTGATCTTGTATCCTGCTACATTACTAAAGGTGTTTATCAGCTGTAGGAGTTCTTTGGTAGAGTTTTTGGGGTCGCTTGTGTATACTATCATATCATCTGCAAATAAAGAAAGCTTAACTTCTTCCTTTCCATTACAAATTCCCTTGATCCCTTTATGTTGTCTTATTGCTATTGCTAGAATTTCAAGCACTATATTGAAGAGGTATGGAGAGAGTGGACATCCTTGTCATGTTCCTGATTTTAGTGGGATGGCTTTGAGTTTTTCTCCGTTTAATTTAATGTTAGCTGTCGGCTTGCTGTAAATAGCTTTTATTATATTTACGTATGACCCTTGTATCTCTAATCTCTCTAAGACCTTTATCATAAAGGGGTGTTGAATTTTGTCGAATGCTTTTTTAGCATCTAATGAAATGATCATATGGTTTTTTCTTTCAGTTTATTTATGTGGTGGATTACATTGATAGATTTGCGTACGTTGAACCAGCCCTGCATCTATGGGACACGATGAAAGCAGTGCTAAGAGGAAAGTTCATAGCACTAAGTGCCCACTTAAAGAAAACTGAGAAAGCATACATTGGAGACTTAACAGCACACCTGAAAGCTCTAGAAAAAAAAGAAGCAGACGCGCCCAGGAGGAGTAGAAGACTGGAAATAACCAAACTGAGGACGAATCAACAAAATAGAAACACAGAAAACAGTCCAAAGAATCAATGAAACAAAAAGTTGGTTCTTAGAGAAAATCAACAAGATCGACAAATGCCTATCCATACTATTTAAACGACAGAGAGAGAACATGCAAATAAATAAGATCAGAAATGAAAAGGAGGACATAACCACAGACACAGAGGAAATTCAGAGAATCATTAGATCTTACTACAAAAGGCTGTATGCCACAAAACCGGAAAATGCAAAAGAAATGGACATGTTTTTAGATAAGTACCATATACCAAAGTTAAACCAAGACCAGGTGAACGATCTAAATAGACCTGTTAGTGGTGAAGAATTAGAAACTGTTATCAAAAATCTCTCTTCCAAAAAAAGTCCAGGACCAGATGGTTTCAATGCAGAATTTTACCGGAACTTCCATGAAGAGCTAATAGCTATACTCCTTAATGTATTTCACAATATAGAAACAGAAGAGTCATTGACAAATTCCTTTTATGAATCTACAGTTACCCTGATACCAAAACCACACAAAGACCCAACCAAGAAAGAGAATTACAGGCCTATCTCACTCATGAACATCGACGCAAAAATTCTCAATAAAATACTGGCAAACTGAATCCAAGAACACATTAGAAAAATCATCATTATGATCAAGTAGGCTTCATCCCAGAGATGCAGGGCTGGTTCAACATACGCAAATCTATCAATGTAATCCACCATATAAATAAACTGAAAGAAAAAAAAAACATTTCATTAGATGCTGAAAAAGCATTTTAAGATTTTCTTAAAAAGATATTTGTGCGCATGTTTGTCTGTGTGCATATAAGTAAAATTACATAAAGGGGGCGTTGGGATGCCAGGAACTGGGGTTTTTTGCAATTTCAGTGTCTTGACCATACATCGTGCTGAACTCTGTCACACCAGAAAAGCAATGTGTGCCCTTAAGCATTGAACCATCCTTCCAGTATTCATCAGCATGGATTCTCTTCAGTTTTATTTTTCTTATCAAAGAGTTTTTCTTTGTCAACAACAACAACAACAAAAAACCATACTTTTGATTTCTTCTGTGAAACAGTAGTACCCATTTCTAGTATAAAGATCAGATAAATCCTTCTTGTATATATTTGCAAAGCATTTAAGAAGGCAATAATATAGAAAGATATCCTTTGGAGGTGGAAGAGAAAAAAATTACAGCCACCCCTTAAGGTCACTTTCTACACTGTTGTTTGAGACTGTGAAGACAGGCACACATGAGTCCCTGTGCTTTGCATTGACCTATCCACCCTTTCCAGTGAATACTCAGCCATACCTCCTTCATTTATAAATGTTAGGCAGTTGAGGCAAAAGAAATGAATAAGGATTTATTGTCCCACACTAAGGAATGTGTTTTGAGTTTATCGTTTTTGGAAGCTCCCTCTCTGCTCTCATTTTTTCCCCAAACAGCAAATAGGATGAAAGCAGACACATTCTGTGAATGTGTGTGACTGTGAGTAGCTACAAAGGATACAGGGATATTTTGCTCAAGACTCAAAGGTAGAATTTTTTTTCATTTCTATGATTTTAGAAATTCTGTATAAAAGAAATTTTATTTGAAATTACTCATAGAGTCCTAAATTATCATGCCATTAAAATACATGAAGGATTATATATTATACATATTTATGAGTGTATTAATATTTATCTTTGTGGTCTGTGTATGCATGACTATAACATGTACCAAGTACATATATTAGGTTGTATTTATATACACATGTAAATTTATTTTATGGTTTATTTATCTGGAAACATTATCTCTATCTTAAAAAGGATAGAGATTAAGAAATTATCTCATTTCTTAAAAAAGAAATGAGTGGATTGTCCTATATAATAAACTAAAAATAACTGTTTTAGACTCAATTGAATCAATCGCTGAAATTCTTAGGTGTTTATCCTGATTCAGTTTTTTTCAAGGAATTCTATGTTTTGATGTTTAAAGCTAGCTTGCCTTAGCTAATATTTATTTCATATTTCTTGTAATAATGTAATCTTATCTAAATAATATTATAAAAGATATAATATAAATTGGAGAAAAGACAATATTGTATTTAAGCATCCTCAACAGGGATCAGTGAATGGATAAAAAGATATAAAGATTTTAAGTTGGAACCATTAGGTATAAAATAAAGATAAGTAGAGAAATAGTGTCATATTGTATCTTCCTGTTGCTTGTCGTGGGCTCCTTTTCTCCTGTGCACTAAAGGGAAGAATTTTTGCACAAGGTATCCTGAAGGCGAATAAAATGGTGAATCCATTATAAGGAAAGCTATTTAAGTAAGAAAGATAGATCCCCTTTATCGGAAATCAATTTTAGAAACTTACTTTATATAGATTTCTCTTATCCTGCAAGAGAAATGTGGTTGTAGAAAGAAAAGTGAAATGACAAGGGATCCTTTCTGCCCATTGCTGGAAATACTTGTCCCTGTTAATGGGGTTCCTCAGGGAGTTGATTTAGTTACACAGAGAAATGGATGGGCAAAGTACACAAGGGCTTTCAGGGTGAGAAAACAAAAATGAGGCACTAACTCCCTGCAAGATGTTTCAACCCTTGGCTTTGGCTGGAGAGTGCTGTATTAATTTGAGTCCAAAGATATTTACCCATATTTTTTTCTTGATTCTCTGGAGGCAACTGCAAATTCTGTAATGAAAATCTTAGGATTTGTGAAAGGTCTTGAAATGTATTCTTTATTCTTCTACTGGTTTCTTGGAAGTGTCTTTCTCCTTTTCTCACCACTTTTTATCACCACCCAAATATACTGAAAAGCTCACCAAGTGAACAATAGTTTAATATTTGACAAGTAATTATTTTCTTCTTTTTCTCTCAGTTGAAATGCCATTGGCTTGTTCTCTGACTATCTTACTGACTTAGGGACTCAGTGAACTTTCTTCTAAAGCCCAGACTCACTCGCCTATAAATGATGCTACCCATAGTGTGCTGGTCCCATTTACATCAGTCATCAATCAAAACAATCTCTCATAAACATAATAATAGGCAATTCTGATTTGGGAAATCCCTCAATTAAGAATTCCTCGGGTGATCCTAAGATGTGTCAAGCTGACACCTGATGCTAAGTAAGACAGGAATTAAAACAGAAATCCAAGAGCTTGATCATGTTGTATTGATCATGTCATAGGTACCATTTCTAAGCAAGTAGCTAGCTTTGCAGGCAGTCTTTCTTCACCTGGGCTCTTGTTTCTCAGTATGGAAGTATATAATAACCACAGAAGTAGTTCTGAAAATGGCAAGTATATATCAAGCTACGTGATAAAATGTAATGCTAAGCCGTGTCTCCCTGATGTTTCTGTGCCTTTGTTTGTGATTAACTCAGTCAAAATAAGCAATGATTTTTCAGTGATGATACCAAGAAATTTTATCATGAAAACCATATGAAACTTTCCCAAAATTTTGCTGATAGTCAACAGAAATAATTCACTGATTGAGAAGGAAAATTGTTTTAACATCTTTATGCTGATATGCTGAAAACATGTACTGAACTTTATGTTTTGTTTTTTAATCTTTTTACTGGCTATGTGATGTCTTCCTGTGCCCTTTAAAACAGGGATTCCCAATTAAAAAACACATTTCTGATAGGTTCTTCCTTACATTTTGGGGGGCTGCAGCTTCTCAAAGTATATTTTCTGAGATCTGATATTATAACCATGGAACGAGTTCCTGTTGTAATCTAGTAGATAAAGTTGGAAATTAAAACAAAGCAACATTGAGGTCTGTGCCTCCTTTTATAGTATTACATCCTTAAAAATCGACTGGCACCAAGGCCACCATTTTGTCCCTTTACAGTAAGAGATTTGAGTTCTGAAGTCAGGGATGACAAGTCACTGACAGCCACAACATTAAAGAAACTATGATGACCTTAAGAAGTTGTGATATAATTTAGTCATTCTGGAGGAAACACTCAATGAGGTTGCAAAACAGGCCTATGCAAGCATGTACATACAAAATTACATGGGTAGTTCTCTGGTTTCCATGACAAACAGAATCACACAAATCTAGCATTTTGCTAAAATTTATTCATAGTCACATAACTCTAAATTACACTGTTTATAAATGTAAACTGCTAACACATGGTTTCCTAGATATTGGGTATTCAATATTTTATTTCGTTCAAGTAATCTATGCTGGTACCATATTGTCTAAACTTTAATTGACCTTTGAATCCTTTTATTAACTTCAAAAAGTCACTGTTAGCAACCTAGGATAGGCACCGATGATTTCAAACTTCTGTAATATGAAGGATAGAATTAAAATGGCAGTCACATAAGTAGTAACTAGTGTATCAGGCATAGTTCTCCAAAAATTTTCTCTAGAGCAGCAGTTCTCAACTTATAGGACACAGACCCTTTGGGGGTCAAATGATCCTTTCATGTGAGTCACCTAAGACTATCAGAAAACACAGACATACACGTCACTATTCATAATAGTAGCAAAATTATACTTATTACAAAACAATGAGAGAAGGTTATGGTTGGGGTAGTGATAACATGAGGAACTGTATTAAAGAGTTGCAGCATTAAGAAGATTGAGAATTATTATTGCTCTAGAAAAAATTAATTTCGACCACTTTTTGAGGCTCCTACTCATGAGGATATATTTTGCATTAAAACCATTCCAGAAATTCTTTGAGTTTTTTTAAATACCTTGTGTTTAAAAAGCTATTTAGAAGGATTTCTATAACTGAATCTCAGTTTATCCTTTCCAGGTATGGTCACATATCATGTACATGAACAAATGCATAAGCTTTTCTTCTGTAAGATGTATGCCACTGACAAATGACAACACCATAAATGAGAAATATCTCAGATAAATTGGTTCAAATGTTGCCAATCATTTTTGCTCCAGAAACAGATCATGAAGCATTTTCGTCCATCTGTTACATACCCAGATGATGTGTTTCTAAGCAAATTCCCTTTTACACAGTCTTTGCCATTACACACATCAGTTTCATTATACTTTTGACTTTCTATCAAGGCAGGTGAAGTCATAGGAGGATATCAAAAAAATATACAAATCATTAAAAATTCAAAGCAGAGGCTGGAGAGGTAACTTAACAGTTAAGAGCATGCACAACTTTTGCAGACAACCCATGTTTAAATCTCAGTACCCATAAAAGATAGCTTACAACCTACTGTGACACTAGCTATGACACCATCTTTTGGCCTCCATCAGTACCTGCACTCAAGTACATATATAAAAACAGACAAAGACAAATAGAAATTCAATTAAAATTAAATATTTTTTTAAATATTAAGAAACATGGACATCATTTCTATATTCAGATTCAACAATATGTGTTTGTGTACACAAGAGAGGTGGAGAGAAAGAGAGAGAGAGAAAACATAGTGATGTGGGTCCAAGCATGTCTGTACATATACACAAACGTCTGTAAATATATAAACACAAACACACATATATTTATCTAGCTCAGAAGACAATTTTAGGTGTACTATCTCAAGTGCCATTACGTTTGGAGGCAGTCTCTTAGTATTCTGAAACACATCACATAATCATATAGGATGAACTGATAATCAATCCAGTCAGGGATCTGTTTGTCTCTGTCTCCCTAGCACTGAGTTTATAAATGGTGCCACCCCACCCAGTGCTTTTATATTGATTCTGTGTCTCAAACTCGGGACCTTATGCTTATGTGAAAAGCAAGTTACGAAGTGAAAAATATTCCCAACTCATGGAAGTAGAATTTTTAATAAAAGGCAGAATAACATGAAAATGGGTAGAAGAAAGATATGGAAGAATTTGAGATACAATGGCGATACAAATTCAGCATAGAATGAACAATAAACAATGAGTGCCTGGCATTTCTCTAGCCAGGTTCATCTACATTCTAGAAAAACATCTGTCAGAAATTAACCAGCCTTATAGTAAATATTGCAGCTTCACAGGAAATAGGCTTTGAGTTATTGAGCATAGCCAATGGCCACAGTAAGCATTTGGGTTAAATTATGTCTTCGTTGCATTTTATTTGTTTAGAAATGAAGTTAAGCTAGCGTTGGCAGCTTTGCAAATAGCTGAGATAGAAACGGGCCAACTCAGTGCTAACAAAAGTGAATATCGGGATACTGTTTGATACAGCACAAAGGGTGCATTTCCATTTTTAAATCAAGGGACCTGGAAAGGAGTCCTGTGTAAGATTTGAAAACTGAATTAGTTCAGCACTTCCTTCTCTTCTGACAATCAGTTTCCTACCAGACACTGACATTCAAACTTCTGTCACTAACCATAAACTGATGGAGAGACCTAGGAATTAACTGGAAAGGTACCCTTCTATCCTGCTCAGAGAGGAGGTATTCCTCCTGTGGTAAGCACTCAGCCATGCAAAGTGCCTGCCATTCTATCCTCCTCTCATCAGTGCTGAACAAATTCAACATGAGATTGTAAATGTGAGAAAATAAAGGGTTATCTGCTCATTTTAACAAACTTTTTCTTACGTTAATTAGGTGATGGAGGAAGGTCATTGGCTAATAAAGAAACTGCTTTGGCCCATTTGATAGGCCAGCCTTTAGGTGGGTGGAGTAAACAGAACAGAATGCTGGGAGGAAGAGGAAGTGAGCTCAGATGCAAGGCAGCTCCTCTCTGAGACAGAAGCAATGCAGCTCATCTCCAGGGCAAATGTGATGAAGCTCTGACCCAGGATGGACGTAGGCTAGAATCTTCCCGGTAAGCGCACCTTGGGGTGCTACATAGAAATGGGCTAGTCCAGGTGTGAGAGTTAGCCGAGAAGAGGCTAGATATAATGGGCCAAGCAGTGTTTAAAAGAATACAGTTTGTGTGTTGTTATTTCAGGGCATAAGCTAGCCAGGCGACCAGGAACTGGGGCGGCAGGAACACAGCCCGCAGCTCCCACAATAATTAAGTCTATTTCCTGAAACAAAATGCTGGTGAGTGTTTCTGAAAATTTTCAAAGAAAATCTGGTAGTGAAGAAGTCAGGTATTTTGAATATGATTGAAATTCTTTTACAACATCATCTTTGAGAGCTTTTTGTGATGGGAGTATGAGTGTGTGCACACGTGCCTTCAGGTTTGTGTGTGTGTAAGTGAGTATGTGTGTCTTTAAAGCAAAAAGTAGATGCTTGTTATCTTCCTCTCTCTCTCCATCTTATTTGTTCTTGAGACAAGGTCTCTCACCTGAGGCTCACCAATTCATCAATCCTAGTTGTCCAAAGAGCTTCAAGCATGTTTTCACTTCCCAATTGCTATAGCTATAGGTATGTACCACTGTGTCCTCTTGTATTACACCTAGCTTCTTATATGGGGCTGTTATCCCAAAGCAGATCCTAAGGCATATATAGGAAGTATTTGACCGAGTGAGCCATTTTCAGATCCCTGTGAAGGCTGAAAAATAATTTAGAAACCAAGCCTTTGAAAGTAACTGGTACAAATATGGAAACCAGAAGGAAATGTACTTAAATAACTTAAAAGGCATTAAAACAGTCAAATGAGTAGATGCATGCTTATTTTCATATATTTTCAGTACTCCCCACCATTTGTAGTACTCAGAAAAGCATTTTATAAACCAAGCTAATATTTAAATTAGCATCTAAATGTGGAGGTTATTTTAAATATTTCAACTACATTCCCAGCCTATGAACTATAAATTCAGTCTAGGTAAACAGCTCCTGGGCTTCTAAATTTTATTTCCTACCATGGATAAAAGAGTTTGGTTATCCCAGGTTCTAGTTCTTCAAATGAACTTTCCCTCTGTGTATGTGTGTGTGTGTGTGTGTGTTTGTAAATATTATATAATCTAACATTGGAACTGGATTCCAAATCATATCCTAATGCTCATATGAAAAGCATTTAATTTAACAGTTTGAGTCATTTCTTTTGCCTTGGAAGCTTTAAAATTATACACACCCAATATGTATTTGTATATATACATATATTATATATGCTTGTGTATTTGTCCAGAGATAAATGATGATAGATAGATAGATAGATAGCTAAACAGTTTTTATTCTGTTAATAGTCCTGAGCGTATGGACATTACCAATCAGCAGTGGAAAATTGAAACACAGAAAGTACACTATGAGTAAGTAATAGGAATAGGAGCCTAGGGCTTAAACTGCAGTATCTCTTAATCACAGTTATGTTCTCTCTGGTTTATTACATTCATTTCTTGAGTTCATGCTTCTAAACTGTGCTATAGACAAAGTAGACAAGATGGGAAAATCTTTGCTCACCCATAGATTAAAATATATACAGAATACATATAGTAAATCTGTCCACACAAAACCTTGCAATTTCTGATGAAAAGGTGATTTCTAAACCTTTCTCTGTATTTTGGCCATTTGGAATTAATGACATTGGAACTGAGTTCACTCACGGGGTATCAAATAATTCTCCATTTTGTTTACTACAAATATTTGAGATTTCTCATACAAATGTTTTTTATATTAACAATTTTATATTACTTAATTTTTGAGATTATAATCTAGTTTTTCCCTTTTCTTTTCTACTTTCTATGTGCTAGACTCCCTTGGTATTTCTTTATAGGCTTAAAATCATCACTACCTTACCCTGTTTTTTTGTTGTTGTTGTATGTTATCATACAGACATAACCAAAACACCATACATAACCATACAATTTCATTGTGTGCATGTGTGTGTGTGAATGCTGGAAATCCACCACACACATGCACACATACATACTCACATATATGCACAGAAACACAGAAACCCCTCATATATCTATGGAGGTATCTATCATCTACGTAACAACCATTATTTATCTATCAATCATCCAAGTCTATCACTTGTCCATAATCTATCACTCATTTATATATCTGTTATATATTTGTGTATAATTTATCTAGTTAATATATTTTGATCATCTATATTTCTGTCATCTATATAACATCTTTAGGCTATCATCTATTTTCAACATCTCAATTTCATTGATTAGTGAAGTTAACAACTCTATTTATTAGAATTATATAATTTGCTATTTTAAATTTAATAATATGCAACATAGATTCATAACTAATCTTTAAATATACAAATTAGTGACTATTACATTTGGCAAATTCATGTTATGTAAATAAGCCAGAAAACTTGGCAATAGAATAAAACAAGAACATCTTTGACATCAGAAGAGTATGATACACTGCTACACATTTAATAAAAGGACAATAAAGAAAAAAATGAATATGATGGTTCCTTTATGTTTATAATTCTTGAATAATTTCAAAAAATTCATATAAATGTTTGAACTTTGTTGGTGGGATACAGCTTGTTCATTTCCCATATTCACAGACTCCTGAAATAATCACATAGAAATCTATATTAATTGCAATACTGTTGGCCAATAGATTAAGCATATTTCTGCTTAATTCTTATACTTCAAATTAACCAATTTCTATTAATCTGTATATCACTAGATGGCTGTGACTTACCAGCAAGGTTCTGGTATGTCTGCCTCCTGCAAGTGGTTACATGGCTTCTTCCTGATTCCACCATCTTTCTCCCAGCATTCAGTTTACTTTTCCCGATTAATTCTATTCTGCCCTATCACATGCCAAGTTAGCTTGTTTATTTATTAACCAATAAAAGCAACACATATACAGAAGGATTTCTCACACTATTTCCCCTTTTCTGTCCAAATGAAAAGGAAGGTTTTAATTTAACATAGTAAAATCACATGTAGCAAAACAGGTACCAAACAAGAATTTGGGTTAAAGTCCAGGTCTTCTATTCGATTCCATCGGTTGACTTCTCTGTTTTTATGCCAATACCAAGCTGTTTTCAATACTGTAGCTCTGTAATAGAGTTTGAAGTTAGGGATGGTAATGCCTCCAGACGATCCTTTATTGTATAAGATTGTTTTAGCTATCCTGGGTTTTTTTTTTCCATATAAAGTTGATTATTGTCTTCTCCAGATCTGTGAAGAATTTTGATGGGATTTTGATGGGGATTGAATCTATAGATTGCTTTTTGTAGAATTGCCATTTTTACTGTGTTGATCCTCCCAATCCAAGAGCAAGGGAGATCCTTCCATTTTCTGGTGTCCTCTTCAATTTCTTTCTTCAAACACTTAAAATTCTTGTCAAATAGATCTTTCACTTCCTTGGTCAGAGTTACTCCAAGATATTTATTGCTATTTGTGGCTGTCGTGAAAGGTGATGCTTCTCTGATTTCTCTCTCTGCTTCCTTATCCTTAGTGTATAGGAAGGCAACTGATTTTTTGGAGTTGATCTTGTATCCTGCCACATTACTAAAGGTGTTTATCAGCTGTAGGAGTTATTTGGCAGAGTTTTTGGGGTCACTTATGTAGACTATCATATTATCTGCAAATAGCAAAAGCTTAACTTCTTCCTTTCCAATACAAATCCCCTTGATCCCGCATTGTTTGTAATAGCCAGAACCTGGAAACAACCTAGATGCCCTTCAATGGAAGAATGGATGAAGAAAGTATGGAATATATACATATTAGAGTACTACTCAGCAGTACAAAACAATGACTTCTTGAATTTTGCATGCAAATGGATGGAAATAGAAAACACTATCCTGAGTGAGGTAAGCCAGACCCAAAAAGAGGAACATGGGATATACTCACTCATATTTGGTTTGAGCCTATAATTCGTGGTCCTAGAGAAGCTAAATAAGAAGGTGAACCCAAAGAAAAACATATAGGCATCCTCCAGAATATTAAACTTTATCAGGCGATGAAAGGAGACAGATACAAAGACCCACACTGGAGCACTAGACTGAAATCTCAAGGTCCAAATCAGGAGCAGAAGGAGAGAGAGCACGAGCAAGAAACTCAGGACTAGGAGGGGTGCACCCACACACTGAGACAATGGGGATGTTCTATCAAGAACTCACCAAGGCCAGCTGGCCTGGGTCTGAAAAAGCATGGGATAAAACCGGACTCGCTGAACATAGAGGGCAATGAGGACTACTGAGATCTCAAGAACAATGGCAATGGGTTTTTGATCCTACTGCACGTACTGGCTTTGTGGGTGCCTAGGCAGTTTGAATGCTCACCTTACTAGACAGGGATGGAGGTGGATGGTCCTTGGACTTCCCACAGGGCAGGGAACCCTAATTGCTCTTCAGGCTAACGAGGGAGGGGGACTTAATTGGGGGAGGGGGAGGGAAATGGGAGGTGGTGGCAGGGAGGAGGCAGCAATCTTTAATAAATAAATAAATAAATTTAAATAAACAAAAAAAAGAATCTGGTATCTACGTAGTTGACTATAACCATGTAAAACCTAAGAAAACTTAAAAAGAAATTCTAGAGACAAAAGAACAGTGTTATGTATGGCATTTTGGTAGAAGAATTTTCTCAAGTGGGCTCTGTTTGCTGGAAGCAAACAGAAGCACGGTTCTTTTAAAGGAAGGTTTTCTGACTCAATGGTAGTAGCAAAAATGCATGCTTCCTTTAAGAAGGCTTCCTGGTTCATGCTAGTTGCATGAACAACTCTGACTCTTTTGGGCGGTCTGGCCATGGAGCATTTAAATGGGGTTTGTGAACAGTGTGTTACAAACTACTTAATGCCACAACATAGACCTGCTATATACATAAAACTGGGATGGTGTTCATGGTTTGCAGAGGCAGTGAACAGACTTCTGTCATGTTTGACTAGGTGGAGCCAAAAGGCAAAGCAGCCTTGGTCCTAGCCATACCTGCTTAGCATTTCCAAGAAAAAAAGTGCTCTTGGTCAGAAAATAATTACAGATATGCATGTAATAAAGACAAATCCAGATGGCAAAAACCTCTAAATGGGTCACAGTGTTAAATAAATGTATGTATTCTTAGAAGAGAGGCCTGGCTTATGTATGTTATTGTTTTCTTTGAATATGTTGACAGTTTAGGAGCTAAGTGCAAAAAGACATTTCATTGTACAGGCTGATAAGCTAAACCAACATATATCCTTTCAAGGTATCTTGATATCAAAATAAGGATAAATTGCTTTGGAAAAGAGATTCTGCTTTTGTTTACACAGAAGATGAGAAACTGTGGATTCCTTTCAGACTAATTTGGTGTGATGGACCAAGACCTCTAAAAGATTGCCATGAACACCCCCCCCAAAAAAAAATTACTTTGCCCAACAAAAAGCAGGAAGCAGTTTAAGAAACTATGCCCAAATTCCCCAATATTGTTTATAAATACTTGTTTACATTTAAAGGGAGATATGATATAGAGATCAATACTTTGCATTGGTATGGATCTTGGTTTATTGATACAAATTTAAGGTCAATTTTGTTACATATGTATATTTCTGCTCTTTATTAAGGTATTACATTTGTGTAGTTCATTTAAAAATGTATAATTAAAAAATGCAGGTCAATAGAAAGTCATAAATAATAGTCAAGCTTGTAGTCATGTTATGTTTCCTAGATGTACAGAGATATATTTCAGATGGATAAATATTCTTCAGATTTTTCAAAGACTATACAATATGAATTTAAAATGTTTTAAGAACTTAAGACTTTTCACCACAGTGAGACACATCTGTTCCTGGCAGCACCAATCTACTTCAAGAGGATGATGGGCATTAGAGAGGGACCTCATGGAGTATGTTAGCAATTTGGGTAAGAAAACTGCTCTCTCCTGTTTGATTATACTTGCAGAACTCAGAGAAAAATGACTGCTAAAGCTGCCTAAAGAAGGTGAAACAGTCCTTCTGGGTTCCTACTTCATGGAAGAGTCTACAAGACATTCTGCAGGACACAGAAAAAAGTGACTTACAAACTGACAATATAGGTGGAACTATCTTTGAAATTTCTTGTTACATGGAAAAGTCTGCCAGATACCACAGGCCAGTAAGCTGAAGATGGGTGCCTACAATGTTACAGAAGAACTTTTGGTGACTGTCAAGACAGTGAGATATCTTTGTCAATTCTAGAATTTTGGAAGTTGCTTATTATTCACTTCCTGCTAATTTAGATAATAATATAGCCTTCTGGGGTCTTTGATGGAGTTGAAGAATAAATAGTTATAATTGTAATTTTCCTTAGTTATAATAAAAATAAAGTAGATATAAATATTGTAACTGTGATTCTTGCTTAATACCTGTTTTATTATATGTAATCTTGCTATATTAAAGTTAAAACCTTCCTTTTTATTTAGACAGAAAAGGGAAGGTAATGTGTGAGGTGATGTATGTTATGAATATATTTTATTGCCATTGGTTAATAAAGAAGCTGCTTTCAGCCAGTGTCTTAACAGAGTAAAGCCAGGCTGAAAGAGATATATAGAGAGAGTAGGCAGATTCAGGGAGAAGCTGTGTAGCCACCTGCAGGAGACAGATGCACCAGATCCTAAGCAGTAAGTCACATCCACATGGCGATACACAGCATAATAGAAATGGAATAATTTATATTATAAGAGTTAGCCAGAAATATGCTTAAGCTAATGGCCAAACAGTATTTCAAACAGTAAAGTTTCTGTATGATTATTTCAAGTCAGGGCAGTTGGAAAATGAACTGATAGCCTCTGTCAACATAATCCTATTTTCAGGAAACATATTTGTGAAACTCTTAGTAGATCCATTTGTTTCTAATTTGAATAAAAGTTATAAATAAATAAAACAAAGACATGAGAAAAACCTAAGGTCACACTTGTGTATTGGCAGCGCCACATATTAATCTGCTTTTACCTCAAGTTAAAGTTACATAAACATACTATGGTATTCCTACACTTCAATGTCATCTCCATATTCAAACAAAAGTAGCACCAACAATAATAACAGAAGAATTATGTGTACTTTACCAGCACTCAGGAAGCAGAGGCAAGTGGATCTCTGTGATTTTGAGGCCAGTCTCAACTAGAGAGTGAGTTCTGGGAGAGACTCCAAAGCTACAGAGAAACCATGCCTTGAAAAACAAAACAAAACAAAAACCCTGCTGCTGAGGACACCACGTACCTTTGTGACAATATTTTGAGAGGTGAAGCTGGAGCTATGACATAGGATTCCCCTCTGTATGCTGTGATTACCATTAATTAATAAAGAAAACTGGCTTGGGTAGAATAGAGTTAGGTGGAGAAAACCAAACTGAGTGCTGGGAGGAAGAACACGGAGTGAGCAAGAAGCCATGGAACACCTTCAGAGACAGATGCACTGAAACTTTGCTGGTAGATCACAACCTCATGGTGATGCACAGATTAATGGAGATTGGTTAAATTAAGATGTAAGAGTTAGCCAACAAGAAGCTAGAGATAATGGGCCAAGAAGTGATTTAATTAGTACAGTTTCTGTGTGGTTATTTTGGGGCTGAGCAGCTGGGGACCAACAAATGGCCTCTTTACAACAGAACTGAGCTAACAACAATCTCTTCCATGCTAGGTGGATTTGATAGTGGTAGAAAGTGTTATGCATGCTGTGGGAAGAAGACATCAAGGCTTTTGCCTCAATGTGCGGCTTATGAATTGCAGTGCCAACCAACATGGCAAGATGTACTATTTGGAACAGTAACTGCACAATTGTTATGGGGGTAACCAGATACTTTATTAATGTATTGGTTTTAACACCATATCCACAGGAGGTAATATATCCCTAGTGCTGTGAACCCAGACAAAAATCCATGCATGTTATTTTCTAGGCCCTAAGGCTGAATTTATTATCACGGTTTAGATGAACTAACATGGTGACAAACTGGTTTCCTGATACTTGTCTAAATCCATAGACAAATTACTGCTCCCATCCTTAGTCAAGGAAACCTCTCTTTAAAGTAAATAGTAATATTTACTTTAAATAGTAAAATAAAATAAATGGTAAATGTCTGATGCAGAGACTCAGGACTGTACCTGGTAGTTAGAATAGACAACACACAGCCCCCAAAATGGACGTCTAGACAACCACATCTAATGAGTAAAGCGACTGATAAAGAAGAAAAATAAAGAATGATATGGAGAAGCATTGCCAAATACTATCATCAGGGCACGACACAGCCATTGCAAACATCATCTCATAATAGCTATAGATACCTTCATAGAATCTGCCCAAGAATGGCCCTGTCAATAGTCAATAATGGATTGGTGAAGGATTTATGAAAGCATAATCCTCAAGGCCTAACTGTTGGCTACTGATGAATTCTGAGAAAGGAATAGTTAAAATCTGAAGTTTTATATGCACAGGTTAACCTACCAGGATATAATCATACTGATTAAAAATCAGTTGATCATAAAACAAAATCTGCTTGGATTAATGTGTAAATGAACATTATAAGGATATGGTAAAGCTGTGCATGTGGGAAGAGTTAGAGAGAGTAGGGACCAGGATGATCATAAGTCATTCTATGCATTATGATGACTTCAAAACAAATTTATTCAGTAAATGGAATTCTCTAGACACAAAAATTATTTTCCTTTTATATCATATACATAAACATTACATAATCTTGAACTCTTGGTATGTATTAATTTCATGACAAAATCAGTGGTGTCTTTACAGAATGATATGCAAAAATTAATATTTGAACCATCAACTGCTTTTTTCTTCTAATATTTGCCTATGTGCTTAGGTAAAAGAATACTGCTATAGCCTCGGAAGCATTAAGAATCTAAGATTATTATTCTGTAAAGAAAATAAAGGTTAAAGTTTCCAAATCCCATTTATGTAATACCTCATTCATTGTGTCATCTTTCATCCATGGTCTCTCACCTGCCTCAATCTGTATAAAAACATGAAGTTTCTTGCTCTTTAAAATCTAAATGTACAGTGTTTTTGTGAATGATGTACATATTTCTGTGTGTCTTTTATCTGACGTTTCTGTTACACAGAATTGAAAGTATCAGTGAGCATTTTTGGACCTGTGTATGTAAGTTCCTGCCTTCCTCATTATTATATATCTATCATTTGAGAACCCAGAGACTTAAGAACAAAAGTGTGACAGTAAAGGGCTTGTATGCCTAGTTTCAACAAAAATATGTGTAAAAGAATTCTCCTTTGTTCTGCTATGTGTTTTGTACAGTTTTAATTTCAACCTAGGCTTTTGGATATTTCCAAAAATTAATGGAATCATGCTCAGCATAGTGGGGATCCAAGCACATTAAGACTATAGAGGTTTTCTGTCCAGTTACTAAGATATTTTCACCTAGGCTTATCTCCCTTCTTCCCAAAGGCAGCTTTCTCTTCTGGCTTTACATTTTCATATATGTTGTGTACTATGATAGTTTCTCTGTCTCTGTCTTTCTCTATATCTGTCTCTCTCTCTGTGTCAATTTCTTTCTAGTTATTCTGTAGAGAAATTCTACATGTTATTACAAGAAAAGCTATTTCATCCTGTGTTTAACCAGCTTTAACCTTTAAGATTTAAGAATTCAAGACAAGCTAAGCTATTGTACTCTAACCAATCATTGGAACCATGGCAGGTGTCTGTCGGAGGACAACTTGCAGAAGCCTCTTTTTTCCTTTCTCCAAATGGGATACCAGGGGATGAAAGTCAGATCATTCTTGGCAGCAGGTGCCTTTAGCAACTGAGCCATCTCATCAGCTCCATTTTTGATTATTCTTAAACTGTGAGAAGTTCTCAATATTTACTGTAATGGAGCTCATTTCATACAGCCCTGGGAAATTTTAAAAAATAATTCAACTAATTTTTAATAGCACAGGGAAATTTGAAAGCCTTGTGATGTTAGACCTCCCATGTTCAATCAGTCTAAATGCTTTCTGTAGTCGTAGTTGATTCTTATTTATGGCTTTAGCAATATGGCTACATGTCTTGGCATGGAAACTATGTTCCACCTCCTGGCATGGACCACTTATTTAGAGTGCCTGCCTTCCTTTCTCACTTGTCTCTCATGAACATGTGTAATTAGTTCTCCCCAGTGGGTTGCTATTGATCGTACTCTGGCAAATGCACTCAGAGAATGCCTTAGATGTCTTGCAAGATGGAAATCATTTGGCACACCTTGAAATATTGGTGGAAAATGAATGAGGGGCCAAATTTGTGACTGATGTAAGAACTCAGTTAAGATGGGGAAGTTTATTTAATAAGCTTGTTAAGAGTATGGGCAATTTGAATTTATTATTCAATTTGTAACCATTATTCTATTTTCCTAAGAGCTAGATAAACAACAAGCTAGCATTGTCTTTAAACACAAGCTCCCACATTAACTGACATATCAATGGGAATTCTTATGCATTTGAAACACAGAAATTAAACTAAACCTTACATTAGCATTTATTACACAATAAAAATAATAATTTTTAAAGATAGCCACAATGAAGAATCATATTCTATAGTTATTAAGACCAAAGAAATGAAAGAAAGAAATTCAAGGAAGAAAGAATTTTGTAACCACCGTTTTAGTCTATGAAAATTTCTTACCTGTATATGGTGATTAAATCATGTTTGCCTTCCCAATTCTGTCTCTCTCATATACTACCATCTTACACTAGAGCACTTCTTCCCATGTCACCCCCTCCTACTTTTTTGTCTTATTTCTTTATGTGACCCACTGAGTTTAACTAGAGTCACATGCAATAGTACTATGCTCCAAGCATTTGTTTTGGCTCCCAGATTGAGGGCAAATCTCAATCTCCATTTATGTCCAGTATGACAAGGAAACCAAGATCATGGACTGCAATGGTCAGCAGTGAGTTAAATCAGAAAGCAGAGAGCAATTGGATAGGAGCTAGGGCCAGGATATACTCCATAAGGCATGTCCTTGTCCTTGCCTCAGACCTACTTCCCCAAGTCGAGCTCCACCCCCTAAAGCTTCCAGAACCTCTCAGACAGGATCATTTGTTGGGAATCATTCTTCAAACACATGACTCTATCTTGGGGACATTTCACATTCAAGCCTACCAAGAGGGAAGGACAGGCAAGAATAAAAAACAATGTAAATATCTACATTCCACGTGTGTATGAAATATGATTCAGGGTGTGTAAAATTCATAAGCCATTTCTGAAAGTCTGTGAAGTATTGTGCGTATTTATGATGTAGTGGGGAAGATGGAAAATAGAGCAAGCTTCTAGCAGGACATCCCATTTCACGTGCCTTTAGTTTCTTCAGACTTGTATATGGTCTGCACAAAGCAACATTTCTTTAAATATCGTACTTTTATTTCTGACTTTTAGAAAAGAGAGTTGATTGTGTCAGTCAAAAATTTTAATTGGATAGATGAAGTCGAAGGTCCAATTGATCTTCTTAATGGTTCTTGTATTAATTTATGTCACAATTTTTCTGAGCCAATGATTTAGAGTCTTATTAGGAAAAATTATGAACTACAGATATGCAACGTGAGTTTAGCTTAAAATTTTGATGTTTTGGAGATGAAAGGAACATATAGTGGGCTTTTGAAACGTACATTCATAAGTATCTCCCTGACTACATGTTGAAACATACGATTAAGCTGTATTGAAATAGGTCAAATATTACATTTTATTTTATCGATTGTTTTATTTCTTCATTGAGGTCTCTATAATGCTTCAGTAAAGTTCTACATATGTCCCATTAATCATTAAATCTCAAGAAGACAGGATTCATCCAGATCAGCAGTTCTCAACCTGTAGATTGTGGCTGCCGTGGGGGCATATATCAGATATCCTGCATGCCAGATATTTATATTACAGTTCATCATAATAGAAAAGTTGCAGTTATGAAGTAGCAATGAAATAGTTTTATGGTTGGGGTCACCAAACATAAATAACTGTATTAAAAGGTCACAGCATTATGAAGATTTAGAACCACTGGTCTAGAGTGTTCATCAATGCTTCAGACTGCTATATCCATGAAAAAAGCCAAAAAAAAAAAAAAAGTTAGGCTGGGGCAATGACTCATCTGGCAAAAGGACTGCTGTACAAGTATCTCAGTTTAAATTCCCAGCACCCATGTAATAATTTGAGAGTCATATCCTGTGTATGAATAACCGCAGAAAAACCACTAGGTCAGATACAGGAGTACAGCTGCCTCCAGGCTCACTGAGAGGCTCTGACTCAAAGAAAAAAGTTGGAAAGTGATGGGATAGGATACTAATTTACGTTTACAGACACACACACACACATGGGGGAAGTTAGGAACCAAGAACCAGCCTCTCTCACCATATTTCTTTCCACCCAGATAGCACGTTCACATGTATGTATCATTGTGGGTGCTGAACTAGTGCTGGCTAAATATTTCTCAGGTGCCAAGACTGCGGGAACAGTTTTGTCAGGGGGCTTATAAAGCAGTGAGAGTTTCCCTTAAGGAGCTTACTTCCTACACTGTCAGGATATTCTGGGAGTACTGATTCAAGAAAGGGAAAATCTAAGCAGTTGGATCTGCTGACTGTAGCTTAGGTGAGGAGAAAGCATTCATTAGGGTGGCACACTTCAATGTTGAGCACCAACTGCCCACCTGCCAGCTTCTCACATGTAATGTAACTGAACTTGGAGTTCCATGTGGCTACCAAAATCATTTTCTGGCTTCATCCTGTGCTGAGCGTTTGTTGCTCCAAAAGAAGGCCCTTCCCGCCTACTCCAGAGAACCTTGGCCAGCATGTGTTATTGCCTTGATGCAGATAATCAATAGAGTGCTCTGGGGATATTGTTTATCTCCAAGCGAGGCTGAATATTTGTATTCATTCCTCATTAATTTTAACTTTAATACTTTCTCCAGCTGCCACTTGGATGTCATCTGTTTAGCAGAGTATAAAAGAGTGTTTTAACAGAGTCGGGGCCTCTGTAATAGAGTGGAGATCAGTTGTTAAGTAATTCTGGGTAAACTGGAGGAAATTTTTTTCTGATAGACGCTCAAGCATCTAGAAGGCAGTGTTGAAAAGGGTAGAATTTCAGTAATATATAATCAATAGAATTCACTTTTCTTTTGTACATTGTTTTTAAAAAGAGGGTGCAAAACCTTTAGGGTACCAAAGTGTTGTTACGCAAACCTGACCAGAGCCCTTTCATTTTCTTTCTTGATTTTTTTTTATTCCTCTGTTCTTCCCGTGTTGAATAAAAATAATTCTTTACGAGCACAATGAAGATTTGCCAATTTTCAAACTGAAACACTGGAGATAAAATTCTGTGTTTGCTTTGTGAACTGAACTGGGCTGTATTTAAGGATGGTGTAGAAACTCTCACTTACCAAGATCTCTCTTACAAAATCCTGCTTGTCATTAGTTGGGACTAACCTTTGCATCTATGTCTGTGGCAAATCAGAGGCTTCATAGCACACCCACGAGGCATTATTTTACCTGCTGGGTATGTCTGTGAAAGATTATCTCGATAATGTTAGTTGATATAGGATCATTAGTCTTATTGAGGTTGGGATCATTCCTTAGGCAGGGCTCCTGAACTGTAGGGTTGTAGCACTGGTATTCTTTGTTTTCTGTTTATTGATTGTCATTGAAATGAGTCTAGTGTCTTCAAACTTCTGTTGCATTAACTTCCTAGCTTAAGGGACTGTACCTTGAACTAAGAGTAAACCCTCTCTCCATGAAGTTCCTTTTGTCAGGGTCTTTTATCATAGTGACAGAAAAACAAAATTCTAAGATGCATATATTTTATGACCTTGTATTAAAAAATAATCAAAACTTTCTGCAATAGCATATTCCTGGGTCAGGCTTTCCCAACAATCCCCACCAGCACTCTCCAATTGCTCTGTCCTGAATTGCTAATATCCTTTGTAGGAAATGACACTGGTTCCCAACAAGAGACAGGAAGCCTGTTCAAAGAGTCCGCATTCAGCATCATTGTGCAGGTGTACCATTCACCCAGCAACAACCTTAGAAACATTTTACTTCCTGGGCCCTGGTTCATTCATTTGTAAAATAGAGAGCAGTCATACCTTAGGGTTTTCTATCAGAACAGAAGAAAATAATGCAAGGAAAGTACATGTGAAGTAACTGCTCCACAGTTATTTTTCTCCTATTCATTCTCCATCCTCCTTTGTTGAATTCCTGTAAGATTTCCTCTGCCTTGCAATTTGTACCAGCTCATTAATACACTCAGTGCTCACAGGTGACTTCCTCTCCATTAGAGAAAGGCACGCAGAGATGAGTCAGGTGAGAGCTGTGTTCTTCCTGGGCTTTGACGTGCTGCACCTGTGCTGTCTGAGGATCTGAGATGGTGCCTCCTCACCCCCTGCTATGTGACAATTGGCCACAGACAAATTGAGTGAAGGCTGCCTGCCTTCCTAGGTGCAAAGGTTTCAGCAAAGTGACTGCTTTTCTAGGCTTCCACATTTACATCGGCTGATTAAATGATTGACTTCTCTTCCTGTGCATACATGTGTATTTGTGTGGGTTCCATATGCTAATGCATGTATGTGGGGCTTAGAGGACGAGCCGTGGGAGTGGGTTCTCTCCTTTCCTCTTGTGCATTCCTGGGACTGAACCAAGTTTGTCAGGCATAGAAGTAAGATCCTTGGCCCTCTAACTCATCTCACATTTCAAAGGGAAATACTAACAAATGCCAATTTCACAGGGAAAAAGGTTTTTTGAGTCATTTTCTCTTTCTTAAAATATGGGGACTAGGACCGTTAGGATCATGGAAAAGGATGAAAAATTCCATCCTAAAATTATATCCAATTTAAAGGGCATTGTGCTTTATTTTTAAAATCTGGATTTTATTTCATAATAAGAAATATCATTCTAAAAAAGTTCCAGGTGGTTATTCCTTGGAGCAAGCAGTGCATTGTTAGGGTTAACGGTACATTTTCTCATTAATGCTAAACTTTATGAATACTTTTAGATATTTGCCTAAGGGAACACACAGTACAGGCAAACTGTCAACCCACATATATGCAGACAGAAAACTCAATCAAGCTTTGTGAAATCTTGTCAGGAAAAATAATTGCACTCTTGATTTAAAAAGTGCAGTTTTTTTTTTTGTTCCCAGTGACAAAGGAAGCATTTAATTATCAAAAGCTTGTAGTGGTCCACAGTTGACATCCAATTTACTTAATTACACAAGATATGCTGTAAGACATTATGTTTCAGATAGCTTAAAACTTTCAGAATCAGCTCTCAGGCATTGAGGAAAAGTAACTATTCCTCTCAACTATTCTGTGAATTACTAAAAATCTAATTGATGTCAGTCAACACACAAGGGAAGTGTTGGGACTGAGCAGAGCAATCTTCTGTGGCTTTTAACTGGTCAAGGGTACAGACTTGACACTTTTATAAATGTTGTGACACTCTGGTTATTTGAATGTGAAATGTTCCCTAAAGGCTCAATTGATTGAGCACTTGGTCCCCAGACAACAGAGTTGTTTGGAAGAATTATGGAAGTTTCAGGAGATGGAGCCTTGCTGGAGGAAGGGAGTTACTGAACTGAACTGAAGTTGTATACCCTGGCTCCATTTCCTGTTTCCTTTTGGTTTTCTAATTGTGAATATTGTGACCAGCTCATCTTCCGATCCTCCAAGCATGCCTTCCCTGTGTTGATGAACTGTACCCCACAAACTGTGAGCAAAAACAAACACCCCCGTGGGGTGCTCTGATCAGATATTTTATCAGAGTAATTAGAAACCAGTTATGAGTAATTCTAGACTCCATGCCTTAGGACTTTATGTTGTTGTTATTTCTTTTTGTTTTGTTTTGTGGTTTGAGACATTTTCGTATTGCTAGGCCTATGTAATTGTGCAGGTTTTGAACTCTTGAACTTATTCCCTCCACTCTCCAAATGCCAGAATGCCAGACATGAGCTACTAAACCCAGCTCATTCTACTAACTTAATACTTTAATTATATATACTTTATTGTTTATCTTATAGATAAACTAGAAAAGAATTTTCTTTATTTCACTATCAATTTTCTGCTCACTTAATTACCCTCAAATTAAATAGAAATATAATAAATTTTAATTGAACTATTGTATAAAGATTTCTGTATTTTGACAATTTGATTGGCAAAGGAAAAAAAGAAGCAAAGATTTTGGATGTGATACAAAAAAAATAGTCACTAATTAGTCCATCATTTGTGCTTCTAGGAATTTATACTGAAATGACAAGATACATGTACAAAGATATTCTTTGTACTTCTATTCAGTGTAGATGTATATGATAGAAAAAGGAAATAGAAAACCTAAAAATCAGAAGGGAGAGAACTTCAGGATATCAGATGTGGAGGAGACTATTTATCAGGCCGTGAAGGCCATTTAGAGAGCATGTTTCTTTTCCTGAGTTTAAAATGTTCTAGTGCTGTTTTATCGTGGAACCTCCTTAATCACTCTGTAATTCATTCTAGCTCTTGAAAGTGTGAATAGCAATGATATTTCCTCAAAGCGCTCTGCTGAAAATGAAAGAATATGTTGTTTACACAAGCCTATGCTATTAGCCTGCCTTTTTGTTATAATTCCACCTAACTGTCTCTGCTAGCTGTCCAACAGTAATGACCATGGAAACTATGTCAGTGAAAACATAGGGGAGGTTAGTTCTAATTTTCTCAACTAAAAATGAACTATAGGAATCCTATGTAAAGTACAATCCTAATTTAAACATAAAAAACACAATAAAAACATGAATGTAGTCTTGTTTTATAGATATTTTCTATAATCATCACACATAATAGTATCATTTTATAATAAAAAACAATTTTAGCCTTTGCTAATCTGCATATAGTGATATTCCTTCGATTTTAAAGGAATATTAAGCTGACTTCTTTTACTGTATCTAATAACATTAAAACTGACAAAAAATAAAATGTATGTTTTGAAATCATTTACATGCTATGAGACTGTTGAAAATAGGAGTGTGCCAGAGACAGACTTTAAAAAATGAGCAAATATCTGAAAATGTTTTGAAGAACACAGTAATTGTGACAAAGTGACTTCAATTCTGTTCTACATACAGAGAGACTGTGTTTTATATCCATATGTTTATGTATACATGATCTGAAACAAAGAAAGACTTTCTCGTGTGGAACCTTCAGGCAAGGTTTGTCACTTGTGCCGAAGGCTCTGTGTGCTGGGGTGAGGATGCATACGGTGGAAGGTGTTTCTATATTTGGCAGAGCTGGAATCGAGCCCTTATGTAAAGCAGAACATTTTGAAGAGCTGATCCATCTCTGAAGAAAGAGCTAGCAAAACGTGTTCCCATTAGCTGCAGGAGACTTAACTTCTAAAGAAATATAACCCCAGGCTCCCTCCTCAGTACTTAAGGACTCCCAAAGGGGTTTTATGCAGAAAAATGGAAAGAGTCACTTTAAATATGAGCACTCAGTTATAAATGATTGTATTTATAAACACCATGAAAGGAACTAAAGTGCTGTAAGAAAACAGTATTAGCAAATACGAAACCAATCACAAAACATTAGAACAACCATTATAAGGATTTCTTAATAAAAAAGTAAAAGAAATACTGTTAGAAAAAGCAAAAGGGGAGGGCATTGTGTGACATGGCAAAATGAGGTGGGCAGATGGGGAAAAATCATTTCTAGAAAGAAATAAAGCTACTATGTTAGAATTAAAAAGCATTAGATGTATGATGAGTTAATATACTGTAATATATTCAAGCATGAAAATGAGGATGTAAGTGACAAATGAGTCAACAAAAGTTTGCATTTTAAAAGGGACAGTGATGTTTAAAGAAGGCTATATACAGAGTGACACCCAAAACTATAAGTTTTTGAACTGACAAGTACTCTCATATGCAACTTAAAAATCAAATAAAATATTAATTTAATGAATGAAATTAAATTAAAAATTTATCTGGCATGATTGCTCAGTGGGTAAAGGGACCTGTTATCAAACCTGAACATCTGAATTCAAATGCCCATAACCCAGCTCTTTGAAAGAAAGACGTGGCTAATAGAGGTTGTCCTATTGCTTCCATATATGTGCTATGACATGCATGGAAACACACATGCACACACACTCACACAAACACCACACAAAAATGCTTGCACAGACACCCCCATGAAATAATTATTAAATAGAAAAATCAGTTTAGAATCAGAATATGGGAATTAGATAGTCTTGGGAGAAAACCTTCACTTTCATCCTAAAACTTTTCAACTTCTCAAGGTAAAAAGAAAATATAATGGAGCTGTTATTTCCTAGCAGTGCATTCCTTAAAATCTTGACTGCTTATTCATAAAATTTTTTATTTCTTTTTTTCAAATCGTTTTTCCTTTGGAGTTGGGACAGGACTTGTTTTTTGAAAGTGTGTATGAGTGTGTGTGAGAGAGAATTTTTTTTGTGTGTGTGTGTGTTTAGTTTTTATGTTTCTTCTGGGGATTCTTGATAAGAAGATATGGATATATTTAAGGAGGATAGGTGTGTTATAGACAGATAATGAGTGAAACAAATATGCATAAATTTTGCTTATGGTTTCTCAATGTGAGGACAGAAGTGAGGAAACAATTCTGAAGAGCATTGTTATGTTCTCTAAAATCAGTAGAAAGCATCAGGTAAATTCAAGAGAGCTCTGTCAGCATGAGAAGGAAATACAGGTGGTATTTCCAATGCAGCAAGGCATGATGCTACCTGCTGCCAACAATGGACAGCTTGTTCAATGTCCAAGACTTTAAAAGAAGAAATGAAACCTTTCTTCACTGCAGTTTCATGTCTGATTTGAAATAAATGCTAGCAAACACAGATGGATGGCTAGAAGCCTAGCGGAAATGAGATCTGCAAATGAGTTCAGTGATGACCTCACATCTTTATGTTAAAAGGTCAAGATTCCAAACAGTATAGGATGAATGAGAAATGAATGACGGACTCAAGTCAAAAAATATGAAAGTAGGTAGTAATCTGCCTTTTTTGTTCTTATATCCACTTAGAATGATAGAATGCCAAAATTAGAAAGGAACTAGGAATATGATTCTCCATTCTAGTAACTTATAGTTTCCTAGTCATGTATTTAGCCTCTATTTGAGAGCCTTACTTCAATCCTAGGGAGTTTTCTGGCTGAGCTTTGAAGCCTGAAACTAGGGAGTGATTGACAGATGAACTGATTCAAGTGCTATTTATTTCCTTAACCAAAACGAAGTCAATGACTACTTGGTGTGCTGTGACACATTGTTTTCTTCCTCTTCCACATGAACCTTTCTGGTGTGTTTAAAGGCAGCTGTCAGGTAGGATTTGTAGATTTATGAAAGGAATGTTCACTTTGTCAATGGCTCATCTCATTTGTTGCCCATCACTCTAAATGGACTTTCAAACTTTCTCATGCACTATGCAGTTACCCAATGCTTCTAGTCTGCTGAGACTGAAGATACTCATGTAAAATGTAACCCTCAGTGATGAGACTAGAAGAACCACGTGTAAACAGAAACAGGCTGGCATCTTCCCAGTACACACTTTCTGATGGTTGTTAACCACCTCTGAATTGTTACAAAACAAATTTTCTATTCTAGTTTTAGAGTCGTGTGTCTGTGTCTCTCTCTGTGTGTGTCTTTCCAGTACACACTTTCTGAAGGTTGTTAACCACCTCTTTGTGTGTGCATGTTTGTGTTTGTGTGTGTGTGCCCACACATGTGTATAAGCACACAGGAACCATTGGCATTTGTGTGAAAATCAGAGGACAACCTTGTAATGTTGACCCTTGTATTCTGCATTGCTTGAGATAGGGTTATCTGTTATATGCTACTGTGTACACTAGGAAATTTGGCCTGTGAACTTTTGGAAGTTCTCCTGTCTCCACTTTCCATCTCACTGAAGAACTGCTGAAACTATAGACACATGTTGTCACTGTAGATTTTGTGTGGACTAGGGTTCTAAACTCAGGATCTAACACTAACAGAACCGGTAACACAACCCGTACTTTAGTTACCCATCCATCTCCAGCTCACCAGACTCTCTTTTCCTGACAGTTCCTTTTAACAGATATTAATGATTAAATCAATAGGCGATGATCAGATGAAGGCATCATAAGCAAACAGGTAGACCATTGGCAGTTTGATTATCAAGAGCCATGTGACACAATATAATGATAAATGGCTTTGTCTGCTGTGTTGTTAGTGGAGTAAATTAAGAAAGTACTTCTATCTATTAATCAATGATATTGCAGGCATTCTAGTGGTCCATCACCCTCAGTGACTTTACAAGGACTTGACTCATTTCAGCAAATTCTTAAAGCTTTGTCTGAAGCCCTTGTAGATTGACCGCATCTCTACATTTGAAAGGAGTTACCTATACCTAGGCTTAAAATCACTGACCCAGCAACTTTTTCTCTTGTCCCCTTTTAGCAGAATTTTCTAAGATTCTTGGGAAGGTGTACTGTCAATTGCCAGGAGTAGAATTCCCTATGGGGAGCTTCACAGACATCAACCACCCAAAAGATAGACATATGCTTTTATGTTCCTATACTTTTGTGTATTTCATGCTAAATCAATTAGTATGGAAGAGTGCCTATATCATAATAAAATGCTCAATAAAACTTAGCAGTTATCAAGTGCAATGTTATTTCTTATTCCATTTTCCTTGATGTGTGTGTGTACATGCACATGTGTCTGTAAGTGTGGTGTGTATGTGTGTGGGCACACATGTCTATAACTATATATGAGTGTGTATATGTGACTGGAGGCCAAAGGTTGATACCTGGATCATTCAGTCAAGTGGAGTCTGTCAATCAAACCCAAGTCTTAGTGAAATGGTTAGTATAGTTAGTGAGCAAAACCTATCTCAGCCCTCAGGTGCTAAAGCTGCAGGTGTCCCTAACACTCACTAGATATTTACATTTGACTTCAGTCCTTGTATATCATGACAAGTGCTTTAAGTACTTAGCCATTTTTCCAGACCGTGGCTACTATACCTTAGTGATTGATAGTTTCTTTGGTATATAAATGGGTCAATTGCAGTAAGAAATGTAGAAATTATCTGGAATTATTCTACCAGAGTGGTTCATTTTTAGTATCTTAGTGAATAATACATGGGTGTTTGGCACAGTGTGATAGATAAATCTGAAGACTCCTCCTCATGGTTTCATTAGTTCCTATATTCATTTCATGGCTGCACACTCATTTCTTCTTCAGCTATAAAGGAGTATGACTAATACACCCCTTAATAATTACATGCCTATTGTTAGCCAAGTTCTATCATTATGAATTAGTTTTAGTGTTGACATTCTTTCCCTTTAACTGTTCAACAAAGTGTTAACCACTTCCTAAGGTGAAACGTGCAGGGAAATATTGAGGCCAAAGGTTGCAATTTAAGAACGTATGAATCAGAAACTGGAGAGATAGTTCAGTGGTTAAGAATATGTACTGTTCTTCCAGAGGAAACAATTTCAGTTCCAGCACACATATAATGGGGTTCAAAACCTACTGCAAATCCAATTTCAGGGATCTGACATCCTTGGGTTTCTGAAGGCACCTATACTCATAAGAACAAACCAACACATATTCACACAGACACACACAAACACACACATACACACACACACTTCTGCTACATACATGTACACAAAATTAAAAATAAAATAAATTCTTGGTATTAAAAACATAAAATTATATGGCTCACGTGTAAAAATGTCTTTATAAAGACACAAGAGAAATTCACATATACACCAGTCTAGAACACACTTTTTTCTTCTGAAATGTTTATATTTGAGTATGTATCTAGATCATATAGATTTTATCTATTGATTTCACCTTATAAAATAATCTATTGTGTCTTTTCAAATCTGTAATTTAAAATTTATTTTAAAGAATATCTTAAGGCACAACTCAAATTATCTTTATAACACAATTTTGAAAATATGACAGACAGAACAAAACACAAAAAATCTTGATGGCACAACTCTGGATGATTCAGCCAGTAAACAATGAAGAAAAACCCATATCGTTGAGTATTGGGCCTAGAACTATTACCATGTGAGCAAGCAGAATTAAGATATCAGTGATCCCATTTCTTGAAATATAGTGGTAGCAGCAAGAGCTACTCTATCTTAGAATAGCTTATTTGGCATCTACATAAAGGAAGTCGAAGATGTCAAATGAGCAGAGTCAGAATAAATGTTGGTCTACACATCCCAAGCCAGTGATCTTTGAAATAGTTCACTTTCCCCCTTGTGTGTTGCTTGGGGGTTTTGTTGAATAAGACTGTGTGAGGTTTCTTGATTGTTTGTTCAGGGGATTGACAAGCATTACATGGAGTAAGTAATGACTTGTCACAGGTCGGTATTTCAAGAAGACTGCATAGTTAAGTTTAGAGTGAAGTCACTTAAGGTTTAGGGGTTTAATGTTCGATTTCCCACTGATTTATGCTAGGTTTTACTCTATTAAAAATTAGACCATAAAACTGTCCTAATAAGGATGATTCGGACTTTGACTAAAGATGGAAAAAAAATTGAGACTAAGAGCCAGCTCATTTTATTCCTAAGACAAGAGTGATTTATTTTCAGCATGCCTACCCCACATCCCTGAAGCTACTCTAAAGCAATCAAAACTGGAGAACATCTTGGCTGTATGCTTACAGAACTGACGCTTCTGGTTCTCTGGGTCTTCTCCCATTCAGCAAAGCCACAGTACACAGGCTTCAACAATCAAAACTGTTTTTCTGCAATGTCTGAACTTACTGTGTAGATGCATGACATTATTAAATGCGGTATGAAGTCTCATATTTGAAAGCCAAATGTAAATATTAAAAGAAAGTAGAAAACAAAGTACAGGCAAATATATATAAATAATGAGCCGATATACATATATATTTATTATAAGTAGATATAATGAAAATATATATATATACATATATATTCATATATAATCAGAAACTACATATGTGTGAGGGAGAGTTAGATGTCTATATTGCTAGGCATATCACAATTCAACCAGAAATTTTAAATACAAGAGAAGCAGAAATTAGAAGTTCCCCAGCATCACAGAGTGAATGACTGCTACTTTCACTTCAACTCAAGCAGATCTCTGTGAGACAGTCTTTAATAACTGAAGAATGCTTTGTGCTGAATAAGTCAAATGTCAACCCACTTCCCTTTCCTTTGCTCCCCTCCCCTCTCCTTTACACCTTTCCTCTCCTTTCCCTTCCCTTCTTCTCTACTCCTCTCTCTCCTCTCCTTTCCTCTTTTCTCTTCTCCTTTCTCTTTCCCTCCCTCCTATCTACACCTTTCCTCTCCTCTCTTCCTTCCTCTCTTCTTCTCCTCTCCTTTCTCTTCCCCTCCCTTCCCCTCCCCTCCCTCCACTCCCTTCTTTATATCTATTCTCTTTCAGTATCCTTTTCATCCTCAGTTCCTTATATCTCTTTTCTCACTCTTTCATTTGTTTCTCTATCCTCTTTCCTTTCTTTTTTCTTCCTCTCTGTCCCTCCCTCCTTGTCATCATTGTCTCCTCTCATCCCTACCTCACTTATCTCTCTCTTCTATGTCTTTTTTCTCTCTCTTTCCACTGTCTCTTCCATTTGTCTCTCTCTCTGATATCTATGTCTGTTGTTCTCCTCTCTCTCATGTCTCTCCTCTATCTACCCTCTACCTCTCTCTCTCTCTTTTTTTTGTTTTTGTTTTTGTTTTTGTTTTTTGAGACAGGGTTTCTCTGTGGTTTTGGAGCCTGTCCTGGAACTAGCTCTTGTAGACCAGGCTGGTCTCGAACTCACAGAGATCCGCCTGCCTCTGCCTCCCGAGTGCTGGGATTAAAGGCGTGCGCCACCACCGCCTGGCTTATCTCTCTCTTTTTGGGTCTCTTTTTCATTATCTTTTATCTTTCCTCTCTCCTCTATGTTTCTGCATCTATTAATCTTCCATTTCTCTCTCAAATTTTTCTTTTTTTCTACATTTTCTTTCTCTTTCTTCTATTGTTCTTTGTGTCTCTCCTGGTTTTGTCTCATTTATTTGGTATGTATATAAAAACCATCATACTTTTTTTACAAATAAAAGATGAGAAAATATACTTTTGGAGTCTCATGACTTGAGTACAAACCCTGACATTCATGTTCAGTATATTGAGGATGTGCAAAATCAATTTAACCTACACTCTTTGCCTTCATTACCTCAAATTGAGATACAGATTTTTCTATTCCATAAACATGTTTAGAAATTCACACAAAGTGTTCATATCAATTTACTTTCTGTAATAAGTTTGCAAAAACCTACTTTTATTTTTATGGCACTGGACAAATGCCAATATCATCTCCATTTTTATATGAAATAAAACTAATTTTGTCATCTTTATTACTACCTTATGAAATGATGACATCATGTGTCATGTAAGTACATGAAATTAATATCACATAAAAATAACATTTAAGAACAGAGTAAATCCAGAAGGTAGTAGAACATTCTATTTGAATCTCTACAAACATCATGTATAGTCTTTCAGAGTCAAGCAGAGATTAAAAAACAATGAATTATATATTTTTACATGATACTTAAATTTATTGAATAAATTAAATCCTTTCTTTATAGCTTTTTATTCATTCTAATAAATCTCTCTAATGTGTTTTTCCTTTAAAGATCTGCAAGAATAAATAGACACAAAGGAATAGAGACTGTAATTTGCACTGTCTAATAAGTTTGCCAAAATAACAAAACAATGAAAAAACTAACTTATGCATGTACTGGTAGAAACCAGAGATTTAGAAAATATGTGCTCAGAATTCCCTCAGAAAAAAAAGAAAAAAAACCTGAATTCATGTTAAATATTCTGCAAGATGAGTGGAAAAAAATAAAACTTCTGGGTTTCTGAAAAGTTGGAATGTTGCATGTCCAGAACCAAATTATTTTGGTTTATTTGTTTCCGGTATTTGCCAACCCAAAGGCTAAAACACCATCAGATAGCATCTGAGGCCTGCAGCAGAGACTTGTTTGCCTTGCATGTCCACCTCGTATTTTGATGAATGTTTTGAAATATGCCTGGAGCTTTCTTCATTCCTTTATCACAAAACTTCATTAAACTGTTACCACAATGTAACTTAAATCTATACTCATTGGCTACAGTCACTCATGTATGACATAAAATAAATTATCTCTATTTTCTCTAAGCTAAGTGTGTGTGTGTGTGTGTGTGCGCGCGCGCGCAGCGCGCGCGTGCGTGCGTGTTGGAGGTGGGGATGGTGTACAAATGTCTTAGGTTACACTGAGGCTAAGACAGGCTTGAGAGCAACCGCCACATGTATTTAAGCAGAAGGATGCCCAAAGCCACATAGTCAATCCTGCCATTGACTATTAACTTTATTGGATGGTAATGCATAGGAAGAATAGGGAATGGGAGAGAGCTGGTCCAGTCTCTGCACTATAAAGATTTGGACAAGTATTCCAAGTATTGGGATACTGCCCAGAGGGTTGTTCTTCCAATTTCAATATTTGAATTTGATTGATTGCTTTGGGGAGCAGAGAGTAACAGTGGCTGAAAATTGGTTCACTGGAAGCAAAGAAAGTACCATTCATCCAACAGGGTAAACAAGTAAAAACATAAAGGACTGTAAGCTTTTAGAAACAAAAGTAATTTTTTTTTTGTTTTACAAATGAGAAAGAGTAATGCCAACTGCAAAAAGAAATGATGAAGTTACATAGGCATGCATTTTAGGGGAAAAAAAGAATATCCTAATTCAAACACAAATATCAGAATCAAGATGGACTGACTGCCATGTGCTAGAGTAAAGAAGGAGAAGCTAACTCTAACTAAGAAATTTAATGGGAAACTTTTAATAAAAAATAAAGTAAAATAAGAAATTTAATGGGGTTTAAAAAAGAACAGCAGTCTTGGATCAGACACAATTAATAAAACTATTTAAAGTGTACACACAAAAGTTTTCAAAGTATATTTGATAGAGTTCAAAAGCAACATAGAAATGCCTTACTAGATGATACAGTATAAAATCTCAGGAATAAAACAGTGGCATTTATGTATTGGGGCAATAAACAGCTTTAAGCACAGACAGAAATTCGAATGAATAGACGTGACCTCTTGTCTGACACTATAAGCCCAGGCAAACACCTGAAGCCAGAGAGACCATAGACCTCAGGGAAGAACCTATGACTACCACTGATAAAGACTCCAAATGCTTCTAAGTGCATCTACTGGTAGCATAGATAGGGTGACTCTTGCCTTTCAGGTCTATTGAAGCTTGCTTTTGCAGCAGTTAGAGACCACTATCGAGATCACAGCTGATCCAACACACAGAGATTAAGGGCCTGTGCAGTAGGCAATCTCAAATGCGACATCTGTAACACAGCTACTCCTACAGCTCAGGGAATGTGTTGTGTGAGGGGACAAAAAGCATTTAAGAACCAGAGGACTTGGATACTTGTGGTGAAAGAATGCCTTGTAAAAATGACAGTGGGTCTGTACTTGCAAAATCTCACAGATATGATCGCCTCCACAAGACTACAGTGGTCAACATGCCAATTTAAATGGGAAACTTTAACAAGACCCCACCCATACCTGAAAAACTCCACACAGTCAGTGAATCCCATGAGAGCCACAATCAGTTTTCTGCAGGAAAGAGTTCCTGGATAGGTTCTCCAAATTTAAGTTTGAAGGCCTAAGCACATATGTATTTTAGGTCAACTATAAGTGGACTCAAGAGGTTGTAAATATAGCAATAATAATTATAAAATTAGAAATCATGATTTTGAGCAGTGTTATGGTGAGAGAGACATAGAAGCAACTGTAGGGAGGAGAGGCAGGAGTGAAAATCATGTAAGTACAGTGTACTCATGAGGAAAATTCCCAGGAAAAATGAACGAACAAAGAAAAAATTGAATAGGTCTGAAGAAAAAAAAGCAAGGGAAAGAATAGAAGAAAACCTTGTGGCCATGTATAAGTGGGAACCTGCTACAGATGAGTGTAAATAAAGAGATCCTTAATAGTCTGCTCTCAAGTGAGAGGGTGTACACAGCAGTATGTAAGAGAACTCGGTAAAGAGCAAGACAAGCTGTAGGATATTTAATGTATAAATAGTTACTGGTGAATGCTTTCGTTGGAGCCACAGTGAGTAGAGATCCATATCTATTCAAAGCTGTTATCATCTAGAGCTAAACCCCAAAGTTTCTCGCCATCCTAACTGTGTGATATTTGAACAGTGTAGGAAGCAAAATGGACAAATAAGAAGTGGACTTATACAAGGTTCCTTCAGTTTACGTGAAAAAAAAAAGTCAATGGTGAGAAATCCTTTATGATTTAGAAGTAATTAGGTTTCATCGTATTTTTATTTTTCAATACAACATATTCCAGAAGAATCTTCTTACTAAATAATTAAAGAAACATAAAGCTGAGCACATGAAAACTCTTAACTGTCAATTGGTGACAATACTCCAACATTATGAAATATTATCAAAAATTAAATTAATAATGTATGGGCTTAAAGTAAAAGATAAATGCAATAATCTGTCCAGAGTCATGTATGCATTCAATACATTTTAAGATTTTTCTAAAAAGAAATAATGGATAAATTAATAGCCTATAAAGATTTATTATCACAAAGAAAAGTAAAATTCTCTCTAACAACTACATTGTCATGTGAAAGAAGAAAAACAAAAGACACTGTGCTTCATTGCTGGGGATTAACTAATCAAGATAATAAACAATAAAATGTTTTTAAAGGAGTAAAAGAAAATGCAATAGAAAGCTAGAGAGACAAAACCAGGTGACCTTGGGATCGAAAAGGCAGCAGGTAGAAAAGGTTTCCATCGTTTTAAATGTACTGTTTATGCCCAGAATGCTGTGCATGCATAAATGGCTACAGAAATTAGTTCTCTTTACTTTCTGTATAGTTTAGTTACCTGCATTTAATTTTTCTTGTATCAGAAGGTATTTTATTAAAATATTCAATGACTATTATTCTGAAAATATATTAAAATGAGTTATGAATTTAATTTAAAACTTAAAGTCATTTCCATTACTACAGTTTAACAAACTACAAAAATTGTATTTATGCCCAAAGGTTTTAACATTTTCTTTAATTATTTACAAGTCTTATTAATACTTTGTGCCCTTTTCTGTCTTAGTTTGATGGAAAAATTTTCTAGTCTTCCTTAGCGTTGGAAAGTCAGAGTCAAAATTCTTCTCTGAGAATTCTTTAGGTATTTAAATAATTTGAACGAGTTTTATTAATGTTCCTTCTCTCTGTCTCTGTCTCTATCTCATGGTCAAACATGCAGGCACTTGCCATTCCTTAAAGAGCTTCATATTGTTGATTTCATTGAATATTAGCAATGTTTTTCCAAAGCATTGACATCTTTTGAAAATGAACAACAAAAACAACAACAAAATAGAGTATGGCCAGAGAAAGGATGATCCTGAACTATCCTGCATCTCATCTGGAATATAACAACAATGCTGATATCTATTCTCATCCCATATCTCTCATAGAATACAAAGAGAACAACAAATGAAAACAACATTCTTTCTAAACCTGACTGACTTTTTCCAGTAGTTGCCATTGAACTCAAGGTCTTGGACATGTTAGATAGGCACTCTATCAGCACCCTAAATCTCCAGGCCATAGGGAGATATTCTGGTAGGTTTTCTTCTTCTTTTTTTTTAGTGAATTAAAATCTTTAAAGAAACTAGAATTATTTTCCTGCCCTTCTTTAAAGTCATCACTATTATAACATTGCCTGACATTCAGTGCTAAAAATAAAATTTAGATTGCTATGATGATATAAAACACCTTTTCTAGTAAAGTGTCATTTAGAATTGTCCCTGCTGAAATAAAGGTAAACATTTCTTATCAATTTATCCCTCACTAATCCAACTACAAATAGGATAAGCATAATACATAGATAATGATTTACACATAAAAATTAAATCTATGATTCTTTACTTAAAAACTGACAATTGTTATTTTCCTCTAAAGCAGTGTTTTAATATCATCATTCAAGGCAATAAAAGTGATAATTAGAAAAAATCATATGCAGGTACATCTCACAGGTTACTGTTCTTATTAAATAGAGTAGTATAGACATAGGAGAATGCTTAATCCTTATATTTATTTTTCATTTGGAGAAATTACTAGTCTCTAAACCACAAGCAAAAGATATTAAGACTACTCTTTGCTGCTGAATTTTACATATCACCCAGTATATACACGGATGAGAAAGATGGACCCAGACCATTCTCCCCAACACTCGTTCTCTCCACTGGGAAGATGAAAGGGTTACTTATGAGGGATTGTTGAAGAAAAATAAAGCATTCTTAGATGGTTGCCCAACTTAGAGAGTCCAGTCTTTCCTATTCTCCATGACATGTTCTTTTCCCTCTGCTGCACACACACACAAATACACACGCGCACACACACACACACACAGAGAGAGAGAGAGAGGGAGAAAGAGAGAGAAAGTCACACACAGAGACAACTACCCATACACACACATACAACAATCATATACACTTATACATAAATAAAAGATAAATAAAAGTTAATCTTTAAAAAACCTAGTCTATGCCTGTGGCCAAGCTGTACATGACCATAATTAGGTGAGTGGAGGTAAAATTCAGATGGGAAGAGTTTGAATTCCTCTCTAGCCATTTGCCAAGAGTGTGGCTTCAGCTAAGTTGCTAAATTTCTGATAAATGTTTAGGTTTTCCTAATGGAAACTGTACATTGAAGAGACACAGGAGATACTCTTGCCTATTCTTCAGAGTAGAGGTTTGGTACATAACAGTTAAGATATTTGCTAATTAGCCAAACTATTTTGTAAAGAAGACCATACAGAGTATATATGACCATGTTTAATATCAGGAGGCAACAAACTACCAAGATGTGTAAAATATGATATTTTAATCCTCATTAATACCACATCAACTTTCATTGTGTTGAACTTTTGTTAAATTAACTACCAGGACTTTCTAGTATTCTTTTACTTACTGAATCATATTATCTTGAGATTTGGGATCTCCACATATAATTGTTTTTAGTTCCTCAGTATTCTTGGTAAGTTCTTTAAAATTATCATTAGATTCACACACACACACACACAAACTCACACACACACACATATATACCTATATATGCATAAATAGATATATGTGTGTGTACCATGATCATCTTGTGTAAAGATGAAAGAGAATTTACATCTGCATCTGTATATCACCATTTTGTGATTTGAATCTTTCAGATTTTATTCATAAACTCTATAATGGGCTGTGTTAAAATACAGTGCTTGCCAATGTGTTATACATCACTAGACTTATTTATTTCTGCCCCAATCAGGTTCCTATTGCTGTGTTAAATCCACAGCAACTTACAGTCCTTCACTAAGAAAAGTCAGAGCAGAAACTCAGGGAGGAACCTGAAAGCAGAAACTGAATTGGGGGCCATGGAGGAATGCTGCCTACTGGGTTGTTATCAATGACTTTTCAGCCTGCTATTTTTATAGAACCCAGAACCACCTTTCAAGGGATGGCTCAGTCTACAATGGACTGGGCTCTCACATATTATTCATTAAATACTGATTGACCACAGCTTGCCTACAAGTAATTTTGATGTCATGAAAATTTTCTCATCTGTGATTCCCTCTTACCAAATAACACTAGATTTTTTTCAAGTTGAAAAAAAAAAAAAAGCAAGCAAATAACCAGGACTTCTATAATTTAATTTTGTGTTTGGATATCCATTATCAAAACCTCACTTTCTCCCCAATTCACCTTTCCCAACCTTCAGTAATTGCCAACTTGTGTTCCAATAGAATTTGCAATGTTAAGAGATGTTTCTTTGTCCATGAGTCTCTTCCATTCTATCATCAGTTGCTAGTTCTGTTTTAAGCAAGCACAACCAGAACCTCTCACATGACACTCATCTGAAATATCTTTGGATCAAAATAAAAGTTAAATATTTCTAGATCATCTTGTTTAGATTAATCTTCCAGACCAGCAAGATTCATGTCTTATTTCTTTATTTTTCCATTGTCTTAGATAGAATAACAACTTGATGAAGTTTTGGCAAATGAAACAAAATTAATAAAGATGCCAATATCCACATAGATGATACTGTATCTCACAAAATGTTCAAATAATTAGACTGTGGACAAAAGGATAATGTTAAATTAAAATAAATCATCATAGTACTTATACAAGGACAGGTACTCTATGATGAACATGAGTTGGCATAAAGTAACAAATAGTGCTACTAATATATTTGGTCATTCGCAATGTGAGTGCTTCAACTATTACAGAGAGATGTGTATTAGGCATTTAATATTTGCCATCCATATCTGAATATAGCAACCTTCTTTCCCTAGGGTTTCGCTAATGCTCTTTTGTTTATATTTTATTTATTTTTCTCTGATAAAATGCATCCCAAATACAGATACCGCTCTCTCTCCTCCTCCCAAGTCCCTGCACCCCTCCTGTCATCCAGATCCACTACTCCTCTGTTTCTCTTCAGAAAAGAGCAGGCTCCCCAGTGGTATTAACTAAACTCCATATAACAAGGCAAAGTAAGACTAGGCACAAATCTTTATATCAAGGTTGGACAAGGCAACCCAGCAGGAGAAAACAGTTCTCAGAAACAGTCAAAAGAGTCAGTAACAACCCCATTTCCATTGTTAGAAGTCCAACAAAAACCCCAACCTAAAAAACCACATCATGTGTTCATGGAGTCTATTGTAGACCCATGTAGGCTCTGTAGCTGGAGCTTCCTTCTCTATAATCCGCTATGAGCCCTGCTTAAGTGATTCTGTGAGTCATGTTCTCCTCTAGTCCTTTATCCCTCTGGAACATGAAATCCCTCGTCCCCCTCTTCTGTAGAGTTCCCTGAATTTAGCCAATATACATAGTCTCTGTATCTTCTCCCATCATCTGCTGAAGGAAGCTTCTCTCATGACAATTGGACTAAGAACTGAGCCCATGACTAAAGCATAATATCATTAGGAATCGTTTCATTGATATATTTTAGTTTTCCTTTTGGTTCTACTCAAGGTCTCTGAGTCATACAAATTCCTGATCCTGTCTAGGTAGGCAGTGTCAGGCATGGACTCACTCTCATGATACTAGCCTCAAGTTAGACTAGTCATTAACTGGCTACTCCCACAAGCTTGAGTCGCCTAGCCCATCTTGTATGCATGGAAGCTTGTAGGCCATAAATTTTGTGGCTTGGTTGATGTCCCAGTACTCCCACTGGGAACCTAACCTGGTTATAAAATATGCCTGGTTCAGGCTCCATATCTTTCATTACAAGGAGTCCTCACTAAGATCAACTTCATAGGTCCTTAGAAGTTTCCACTGCACTAGATTTCTATGTTGCCCCCTAAGTACTCAACTATTTTGCTATTTTTCTCTGTATTCTCTCTAATATTCTTTTTAAAACCTTAAGAATGACTCATGACTTTTGGAGCCATCATACAGATGAGGCTTCAAACAGCAGGAACAACATGACAAAGATGAAAGGGAAAGATTCCTGTCTTGAAAAATAAGCAGACAATGAACTAGATCTTAATTCTTTTCACTCTCCAGGACAGTGCTTTTTCCATGATCCATTGAAAATTGGAAGATATATTTATGTATACACACTCATTCATAGCCACTAAAATGCCCAGAGATGTACTTTCTCTATGTCAGGAGCCACCAGATAAAAAAGTTTGATGGAGACTTGTCTGTAGTCAATGTGTGACTGATGTGGTAGCCTAGCCCTGTTATTTTGACCTGGACCACTGTGATACAGTTGTTGCCTCATAGTCATGTGTGACATCCTGTACTCTATCACTTTGCCAGGCCACACTTTTGTTTCCTTCCCTGTCTTATCCTCTACCCTATGTATACTCAGGTTCTTCTGAGAACATTTCTCTGATTCATTCTTTCAATAAGATTCATTAGCACATATCCAAATTGTAATCATTTTAAAATACATGTACAGGTCAAGTCTTAAAAATAGTTTTTGATATTTATATTATTTTTGTAGAAAATCTCCATCCAAAACTAATCTGTAAAAACATGTGGGAAATGATCTTTGTGTAATGCTTCATGTTGAAATCTTTTAGAAATAATTAATCACATAAAAATAGTTTTCTCATAAATAAAAATGCATGTCTCCTATGAAAATAAATTACACAGAGATTTATTTTGAAAAATAGTCATGCCTGGTGCTGAAAAAAAATCTCAGTGGTTATTAGCATTTGTTGCCCTTTTGGAGGACAAAAGTTCAATTCTAAGCACTAAAATGGTAGCTCACAACCACCTTTAACTTCAGTTACAGGGGATTCAACATCCTCTTCTGACCTCTGAAGATACTAGGTAAGCCTATGGTACACATTCAATATACAAGAAGAATGTATAAAGAAAATGTGGTACATTTACACAGTGGAGTACTACTCAAGTGTTAAAAAATGGCATCAGGAAGTTTTAAGGCATAAGGGTAGAGTTAGAAAAATCATCCTGAGTTAGGTAACCCATGGTATGTACTCACTCATTAGTGGATATTAACTGTAAAGTAAATGATAACCATGCTACAATCCACAGCCCCAGGAAAGTTTGGTAACAGTGAGGTCCCAAGAGGGGCATGCATGGATCACCATGGAAAAGGAAAACAGAAGCTGTTGGGCCAAATTATCTCAGGGCCTGTATCTCAAGACCTATAGGACAAAGAAAAGCCTAGCTCGAGTTCAAGGATAGTCTCAAAGTTACCAAGAGGGGGGAGGGGAATGAAACAGCAAAATCTAAGTAAATACCTCTCCAGACAAAGGGAGGGCTTGGTTGTCTCTCACTGGCTGGAGGTACCCCCACAGCACATGATGTCATGTAACCTACATAAGCTGAGGCTCACAGTAATAAACTGAGTTCCTGCTTTGACTTGACTCCCTATGGCATCTGATGGTCCTGCATTGTGAAGCTGCAGATCTGATTGTCCTGCTGCAGGATGGGCGGATAGTGCACTCACCTTTCCCTGGGGAATAAGGCTAAGGAGGCCTGGCAAAAAGCAATTTCTTAGGTGAACTGAGGGTGGGGATGCATGGGAACTTGAGAAGTAGTCGGTTAAGTACTGAAAGAGATTACTGGGAAGTGGGGCAATTTTCAGTCAGGCAGAAAACTGATGCAAAGAAACTCCCTAGGAATCTAAAAGGATGACCCCAGCTAAGACTCCTATCAATACATTGTTCATCACCTGTGGTCAGATTGGTGACTACACCAGTTCTCATCAGAGAGCCTTCATCCAGTAACTAATGGAAACCGATACTGAGATCCACAACAAAGCATTAGGAAAAGCTTAGGGAATCCTGTTGAAGAGAGGAATGAAGAATTATAGAAGCCGGGGGTGGGGGTGGGGTCAAAGATATCACAAAAAAGCCCACAAAAATACTAACCTGGTTCATAGGAATCCACAGAGTCTGAAACAACAACTAGGGATCCTATATGGGACTGACCTAAGTCCTCTACGAATATGGGACAGTTATGAAGCTAGGTCTATTTTGGGTCTCAGGGCAATGGAAGGGGGCTGTCTTAGTCACTTTGCTTGGCTCTTGGGAACTTATTCATCATACTGGATTGCATTTTCCAGGCTAAACACAAGAGGAGGTGCCGAATCTTAAGGCAAATTGATATGTCATGCTTTGAAGATACTCACTGGAGGACTGTTTTTATCTGAACAGAAACAGAAGAGGAGAGAGTGGATTGAGGGAATAGGCAGAGGGGACGTGAGGCGAGGGAATAGGAGGAGAGGAGAGGGGAGGCGAAACTGAGGTCAGGATGTAAAATAAATAAATAAATTCAATAAAAACACCCCTACACATAAATAAAATAAATATATTTTAAGTATTCTTGGCAGATAATATCATTTACTGCAAATGGTTTTCCTTGTTTCCTTTCTTATAAGTAGATTTTTAGACAGACATTTGTAACAGGAGGGGGCCTGCTTATTGGGGTTTATGTCCTGCCCAGTTCCCCACAGCTGGCAAGCCCCAAAGGAAATAACACAGAGATCTTCATAAGTTATAAAACTGATTGGCCCATTAGCTCAGGCTACGTATTAGCTCTTGTAGCTTATATTAACCCATTATTCTTATCTATGTTAGCTACATGGCTTGGTACCTTTCTCAGCTGTGTAGATTACATTCTGCTTCTTTGGTGGTCTGGGCAGGAGTGGGAGGAATAGTCTTCCTCCTTCCCAGCATTCTCCTGTTCTCATCACCCTGCCTCTACTTTCTGTCTGGTTGACCCACCTATACTTCCTGCCTGGCCAATCAGTGTTTATTCAAAACATGATTGACAGAATACAGACAATTCTCTCATACCAAACCTTGTCTTCTACACTCTTCTATATGTGTATATCTTGATATAAAGGCTGAAGAGATGGCTCTGTGATTATGGGCAGGATCTCCTCTTCCAGAATATTGGAGCTCAGTTCCCAGAACCAATGCTAGGTAGAACACAACCATGGCCCCCACTCACTCTCAAAGTAAAGTCCTCTTTTTTTATTTTGCTACAGATATGTATATATAGGTTCATAGATATACAAATACAATCCTCTGAATCCATTTTGTGTAGCTGGGTTTATATTTTTCTGGGCTGACCATTTCGTATTGGATAACCAATTAGGACACTCATTCCTGGGAGTTTTCTTGACTGTAACTAACAACTGACTAATTGGACTAAAGGCACACTCAACAGGAGTGAAATCCTTCCAGGTACTAGAAACCTAACCACTACTTTCCAGGGACTAGTGAGGTCATGGATCTTAGAAGAGTACCTGCTGTCGCTTTGTTAGATAAGCATAATTCCTAACTGCATCCCAAAACATCTTTACACACACAGGTAAGTGTAGATCTCACTTCATCAAAGAAGCTTCTCTTTGCAGCAAATAGACCTCATTACAGAAAACCACAGCTAGGCAGAATGCAGTGATTAATGGATTGTGGGAAGTCCATTTACAACAGATAAATCGACAATGTAACTCTCACACTTAAGAATCAAGGAACTCCACAGAAGAGGTGGCAGAAAGATGGAAAGAGGCAGGAGACTGGGTGATCTGTTGTGAAATTGTGTCTCCTAGAAATGGCAGGGAAGCTTCCCCTGTGGCACTTCAACAATATGGCTGCTTAAACAAGACTGGGTAAGTCCAGAAGGAACCAAACGAAGTTAAGAAGCCACGAATAGTAAGAATATAGCTCATGGAAATGTATAAAACAAGAGTAAAAATCTCATAAATTTGGTACTTATATTAAAATATTTTCACTTTTTTAATAATGAATAGTATATGAATATTGATCTCTCAACCATTAGCCTAAAACCAATCTATTAGGGAATTAGAAGGAGAGCCGTGGGAGACAAGGGAGGGAAATAAGCGCAAGGAATTGGGGATAGAGACATACTATCAATTTACCATATACATATATGAAACTGTCATAACTAAACCCACTATTTTAAAACAATCAAGATTTCAAAATGTGGGCAGAGTAGAATAAGATTTAAACATTAAACTGGCATTTATAATCAGAAAAAGTAAGCATAACTAAAAATAAGCATACTTAATAGACTATAAAATGTAAGTCTTCCTTACTTTTACTAAGATAGCAATCATAGGCCTTTAGAAAAACAAATTTAAAACCCTTAAGCATTAGTTTTTGTGATTAAAATTGTGAGAAATATTATATATATATTAAAGTTGAATAATATATATCTGTATCTCATTTTCTAGTTAAAAATAGTTGGCTACTGCTATATAGAAAAAGAAAAGAAAAAGAATAAACAGAATGATATATGGAACATTTATGAGAAAAAGGCAAAAAAGATTTGTGGTTTATATTAGGAAAACATGTTTTCAATATGGCTACCAACTATGAGCACAGGTAATAGCTCCACCTTTGCCCTAGAGATGGTATTTGAGTGCAGGCAAGACCAAATGATGTTCATTAAAATACAGAAAAGATAAAACAAAGACATCCAACTGATAGATATGATATGGAGCTGTTGTGGAATATTACTTTAACTGTGTACAGATGTGCTACATTTGTTTATGTGTGGAATATAATTTTATGTAAAAGTCTGTTATGTTTTTATGCCACATTTGTTTAATGATGTAAATTTATGCTGCCTTGCCTGCCTAAGGTACCCGATTGGTCCAATAAAAAGATGAATGGTGAATAGCTAGGCAGTAGAAGGAAAGGCAGATCTGATGGGCAGAGAAAACAATAGGAGAAGCTACCTAGGCCTCAGAGAAAAATAGAGAAGATAATGAGGGGAAAATTGAAGTAGCTGCTCCAGGACAATCAACCAGGGAGCCTCCAAGCAGACCTGGAAAAGGCAGTGAAATTAGGACATACAGATGGAAAGAAAGGTAAAATAACCCTAAGGCAAAATGTTGATGAAGACAAACAAGTTAAATTAAGTCATAAGAACTATCAAGAAAAGAGTCTAAGCTAAGGCTGAACATTCACAAATAATAAATCTTTGTGTCTGAGAAAGCCCACTACATGGAATACCTCTTTAGTGTTAGTATATTAATACCATATTAGTATTTTTCCCAAATATAATTTTTCTATAAATCCATAATTTCAAACTACTAAATTGCTAAATAAAATTGCAATGGTGATAAAATAGCATTAATGTTACATATTTGTGTGTTTGAGGACAAGAATATGCATGTGAGTGATAAGAAGCTTTGAAAAACCTGCCTGATGTGTTTTCATGATATATAATTATGATTTTTGATACCACTGAACCAAGATTATCAGTCAGGTAGTTTGACTCAAGACAAGTCAGAAGTGTAGTTTATTCTGAGTTCTGTTAAATGACACAGAGTTCCCTTAGCCATGGCTATGATTGATTAATTCTATTTTGATAAAAATTATTAATTTCTTGCTTGAAATTTATGCTTTTTCTTTAGATGGATACCTTGCTTAGCCTAAATATAGTAGAGAAGGCCTTGGACCTTGCCCAAAGCAATGTGCCTTACACTCTCTGAAGACTGGATGTGGAGTCGGGTAGGGAGGTAAGTGGAGAGAATGGGAGGACAGGAGGGAGTGGGAACTTGGATTGGGTATGTATAATGAAAAAATAGTTTGTTTTCTTTCTTAAAAAGAATAAAAAATAAAATAAAAACAAAAAATTAAATAAATGTAAACAGTAAATAAAAAATAAAAATAATGGGAAAAATACAACCTGGCATTTTTAATGTCTTTAAATGGTTTAATGGGTATGCTAATAAAAAACAAATAATAAAATTAAAGTACAAAGGAAAGAGGAGAGACAAATCTATCTTAAAAGATTAACAAAATATTCAGTCAGCTAGGTCACTCTTTTGAAATTTAGGAAATCTATCCCAAACAACTTAAAAATAAGGAACCTTTTCCACAACAAAATGTTCAAATAAAGGCAGTCTAGTTTGGAGAGAAAAGTGGCTTTAAAACAGACAACTGCACATTAAGTATTTTCAAAATTAATTTTCTTTGTTTCTGGTCCCTCTTTTCCTTATATTAATCTGTGTTTTCTAGACTCTAGGTGATTTCAGAGTCTGGTTGAAGATATGCCACATGAGATTTCAAGGTTACCTCTATGGTGGGCTTTTAGCATAAGAAACAGGATTTGTATATTTTCCTTGATTTTGACAACATTTACTAATGAGTTTCACAAACATTTAATGTTTGGAAAAATGAAATATAAAACATTTTATCACATAAAACAATTCATAATTATAGAATAATTTAACATTACATGTAATGTTATTAAAAAACTAATTATTATATATATTTCTTTTCTTTCTTTTTAGTTTTTTTTTTTTTTTTGAAAGGGTTTCTCTGTAGTTTTGGAGTCTGACCTTGAACTTGCTCTTGTAGACCAGGCTGGCCTCAAACTCACAGAGATCTGGTTGCCTCTGACTCTTGTGTGCTGCTGGGATTAAAGGCGTGTGTCACCACCACTCAGCTACTATACATATTTCTTATAAAGGGGTATTCATATAAATTTAATGAATATAATTTTAAAGTTACAGAATACATTTGCAGTCACTGCATCCAAATGTTCCTAGAAAACACAAGCTTCTGGATTTTTTTATGAAAGAAAACAAGTCTTTTTTATGGAGATAAATGTAAGTCAGCCATTTATGTAGGATTTGTCAGAAAACAGAACCTCTGTATCAAGTTCTGAAATAAAATCTTTCATTGGAACAAAGAAAGAACACAAGAAAGAACATGAAGGTGGAGGATGGGTAGAGAGGCTGGGAGGATGTGGGAAAAGATGGGGGAGGGGAAACATGATCAAAATACATTGTATTAAAAAAATAAAAACCAAAAACAATAAAAGCACAGTTAATAAATTAAAAATGATAAAGAATGCATTTGGACTTGCTGGGTAATGGAAAGCAAGGAAGAATCACATCAAATCGTATTCTGCAGAGAGGAAATGGGATGGGGTGGCTGCTTACCTGGAAACTGCTGCCACTCTCAAGAAGTTACAGAAATTTCTCCCAAGATCTAAGCCATCATCAAAACACTCATGTTCCTTTGAAGATAACTTAGAATCTGTCTCCTTATAAGGTGTAAGCAAGCCCCGAGAGCAGGTCACTGTGTCTCTCCAGCCTTAGAAGTAAGTAATACTGCCCTTTTAGTTGGGAAATATGACCTATAGCTCCTGGTACTCAAAATTCTTATTAATGTGGATTTAATAATGTGTTTTTAATTCACAGCAGAGAGTGCAGATGAAGCCATGAGGAGAGTCATTCTAGGAACATCGCTATAGACAACCTGATGTTCTACTTTTCTTCATTCATCATCCAGAGAACCCTCCTCAGAGTAGCAAATGCAGCCCTTAAGTTTAAGGCCAGTTTCAAAATAGTTTTGAAATCACAGTATGGAAATTATCCTGGGTTTGCTTTACATAAGATGCTATATTCACTACAAAGTAGGGAGCTTGCAAAAGAGCCCACAGGCATAATTCTTTTACAAAACAGAATTTAGAACCAAAAATACGAGAATATGCATTTTGTCATCATGTATCTACTATATGTTAATCTGTATTTTTAATTATTTAAATAAAAATACTCTATGAAATTTAAGTAAAAATAATTGAAAAAATTTTCCTATCTGAGTGTTATATTGGCATTCAACTGAAGTATGTTAGAACTGATTTACAACTTGAAAGTTCTTACTAAATTATTAGCATTATTAATATTCATGGACTTTTCTCTGTGTTGCTCCATAGACATATACAACAGGGTCTTCCAGTGATGATTTATAGATTATTTGGAAAGCTAAGCATTTAGAGCTTAAATAAACAACTTTATGCATTTTTTTAATAAAATTTGATCATGAAAACTTAACACTTAATATACAGAATTACATTTTAAATTAATATCACTCCCTATTGAGAGCTCTCCAAATACCTGCTAGATGCATTTTATTACATACCATCTTTATGAGAATTATAATGTATTATGCAATGTTTCATGATTTAAGCTAATATGACACTCACATATAATGTATAAACATATAATCACAAATATAGATACAATATTCATATATAATCATATATGCAGATAATCTAGAAACTCTGACAGTCAATTTACAAGAGAGCTAACCCATTTCAGCATGAAGGCTATGCCCTAAGACTTCAATATGCATTCTCTTTTCATATGTTTACTAGGTATCTATATTTAACAATGTAAAAGAAACACATACCATGATATTTAATGTATTAGTTTAATGGGAAGAAATAAATGAATAAAAGGTGAAGTTATCAAGATGACTGAGTGGGTAAAAGGTCTTTCAGTCAAATCTGATGATGTGAGTTCTACCCTGTGGCCCCTAAGGTGGGAGGAGAAAATAAATTATAGAACTTGTCCTCTGACCTCCAATGCTGCACTATGGCATACAAACAAATACACACACACACACACACACGAAAACATACTAAAAGAGAATTATCTGGGAATTTTAGCAAGATAGAGAAGGAGTACTCTCTGGAACATGGATAACAGACTAGGGAAAAGAAGTGAATACAATACATACAATATTTCACAGTCTTATCTGTGTTGAACCTAAGACTTTTAAAATGAAATCTAACGGTAAAAATTTGCACACCATATTTAACACAAAATGTCATAAATAAAACATTTTAAAAAGAACCAGTGTCAGCATTGTGGAGAACACCTTTTATCTCAGTGCAATAGAGACTGAAGTAAGATTATTGCTGCTAATTCAAGGTCAGTCTTTTCTACATAATAAGTAGTAATCCAGCCAGATCCTGCCGCAAATAGGTAGGTAGGTTTGTTGGTAGGTAGGTAGGAAAATAAATTGATAGATAGATCTAGATTGTTTGAGGAAGAGCTGCTTGTTAGTTCCTGGCCACCTGGCAAGCTTAGATCCAAAATAATCACACAGAAACTATATTAGGTAAATCACTGCTTGGCCCATTAGCTCTAGCTTCTTATTGGCTAACTCTTACATATCAATTTAATTAATAGATAGATACATATATACATAAATGCATATATGATATTGGTATCTTACTCTGCAGTAAGGTTGAAAATTAGAAATTACAGTAAGATTAAAACTTAGAAATTGAAAATTACAGTAAGATATACCTGTCTTGCTTTACAGTAGATTGAAAATTAAGATATTGAAGAAAGAACTCTGGCAACAAGAGCCTTATTATAGATTTGAATGCTCACCAGAATTTTGTTTTCATCATTTACTTTCCTGATCTCTGTCCATTACAAGTTCAAGTTCATGAATCTTTAAATTTACTATTTTTTTATTTCAATATCTGTATCTTTTTATAATGAGAACATCATTAATAGATGCTGTAGTTCAAAGCTAAACAGCAGAACTGTAGACATTCCTGTCTCTTTTTAATCTTAATGGGCATCTCTGCATTTTCTCCATTATGTAACTGAAATAAATTAAGGCATCATAAAAAATGTGTAAAGTATCTAGAAAATTCAGGAAAATTGGTGAGCCTACTACAGTGTCAATTAAACTATGTTACAAATTTAACTTTATTAAAAGCTATATCCTTTAACCTACACATATGAAAAGACAGGAAAGTAGTTGGGATGACCTATTCCAGGCATCTGTATTTGAAGTGAGGAAGAGCAGCTGTTGCCATTAAGGTTGGCAATGAATTAGTGGATTGTGAGAAGAGTCTGATTCCCAAAGAGGCAGCTAAAAACTTTCAAACATTAACCTTCAGCACGTGGTCTTTAAGGCTTGTGATGGCTCAGCTAGAAATGAACCAGCAAAAGCTCTGGGCCTTGCACCTATTAGATGAAATAATTTCACAGGCTTTATTTGCACTCGCCACAAGCTTAGAGGGTGAAACAAAGGACAACAAATTGAATTAGCCACTCTTTCCTGTTGGCCCAAGGTTGAAAGATTCTAAAAGATAAAGAGAAGATGGGGTGGGATGACGGGAAGGGTGGAGGGAATGGGAGGAGGAGAGGGAGTGGGAACTAGGATTGGTATGTAAATTGAAAAAGATAGTTTGTCTTCTTTTTTTAAAAAAATAAATAAATAAATAAATAAATAAAAATTTTAAAATGCCAATGATAGCTTATGCTGGAGAGGATGCCGAGTAAGTGGAACACTAGTTTATTGCTGGTGAGAGTATAAACTTGCAGAGCCACTTTGGAAATTAGTATGGAAGCTTCTCAGAAAATTGGGCATCAATCTCTCTCAAGATCCAGCAATTCTACTCTTTGTCATATACTCAAAGGATGCACACTCATACCACAAGGAAATTTGATCAACTGTATTTATAGAAGCACTATTTGTAACAGCCAGAACCTGGAATGTCCCTCACCCAAAGAATGGATAAAGAAAATGTGGTACATTTATACAATGGAGTACTTACTCAGTGATTAAAAAAATAGTTTTCAAATTTTCAGGCAAATGGATGGAACTAGAAAAAAACATCCTGAATCAGGTAACTCAGACCCAGAAAGGCAAACACGATATGCACTCACCCATTAGTAGATATTAGACATAAAGCAAAGGATAACCAGCCTATAGTCACTACGCGGGAGAAACAAGGTAACAAAGAGAACCCTAAGAGAGACTTACAAGGATCACGCTGGGAAAGGGAAATAAACAATATCTCCTGAGAGAACTGGGAGCATTAGCAGTGGCAGAGAAGGAAGGGCAGAAGGGGAGGGGGGGAGAAGTGGCATGGAGAGGAGAACATGAAAGAATGTCTGAGATGGGGAAAGGACAGCGAGGGAGAACAAGGAAAGAGATATTTTGATTGAAGGAACCATTATGGGGTCAGCAAGATACCTGGCACTAGAGAAATTACCAGGAATCTACATGGATAACCCTAGCTAAGAACCAAGCAATGCTAGAGACCCTGCCTGATCTGCCCTTGCCCGTAATCAGATTAATAACTACATTAATTGGCATTGTATAACCGTCTACCAGCAGTTGATGGAAGCAAAGAGCCCCTGGACCAAGCTCCTCTAGTATAGTCGAAGATTGGGAGGAGACATAATATGTGCAAAGGGGTCAAGCCCATGATGGGGATACCCGCTGAAACAACTTATCTGAGCTCGTGAAATTCACTGGACTGGAGGCAGGGAAACCTGCATAAGACCAAACAAGGCCATCTGAATGTGAGCGACAGTTGTGTGGCTGAGGCAATCTGTGGGGCCACAGGTAGTGAGACCAAAATTTATCTTTAGTGTTTTGGACTAACTTTTAGCAGACCATTCTCTCTCTCTCTCTCTCTCTCTCTCTCTCTCTCTCTCTCTCTCTCTCTCTCTCTCTCTTTTTATTATTATTGAAAAAAATTTTCTGCTTCCTCCCCGCCTCCCATTTCCCCCCCTCCTCCCGCCCTTCTCCCCCTCCCCCCACTCCTCTTCTCCTCCCTCTCTAGTCCCAAGAGCAGTCAGGGTTCCCTGCCGTGTGGAAAGTCCAAGGTTCTCTTTTGAGGGATTCCATGCTCAGTATAGGTGGAGGGACTTAGTCTTGCCTCAAAGCAGTGTGTTAGACTTTGTTGACTCTCCATGTGACTCCCCAAGCCTTATAGTTTCTGAGGAGTGGATGGGTGGTTGGGTGGGGAGGGGAAGGTGAGGAGAGTGGAGGAGGGGAGGGAGTGGGAACTGGGATTGGTTTGTAAAATGAGAAAAAATTGTTTTAGGAAATAATAAAAATAGAAAAAAAGAGGTGAATTGAGATAAATGATATATTGAATTAATTCTATGTATGCTTGATAATTTATGTACATTAAAAATTAAATGAAAATAAAGATCAAGATACAAACAACAACAACAAAACACTTCTACTGTATCATAACCATCCCTTTTTGTCGGGTACAGCACGGTCAACCTAGATGGGTAAAAAGGAAAAAAAAAAAGGGAAAAAGAAAAAAGAAAATCCTGACAACGGAAGCTTAATGAAGAAAAATAATTTTATAATTTGTTAAAGTTACAATTCATGACTATCAGTTAGGGGGAAGGTAAAAAAAAAATGAAAAGAATCCAACTCATTGAAACTCAAGAGCAGAAAGAAACAGGCATTGATCCTTCCTTACCTTCTTGCTGTCAGAGACAACCTTTCTCACTTCTTATCCTGCTCTTTTCCCTCTGCTCACAATGGGCTGAGTCTGTCTACATCAGTTAATAATCAAGAAAACCTCTACATACCTGCTCATATGCCAGCCTGGTCTAGATAATTCCCCATCTCTTAAATGTGATGTTAGGTTGTTTCAATTTTCCCCATTTTACTTAATTTTATTTTATTTAGTTCTTTTACATTTTTTAAAATTTCATACATGAGTTTTATATTTACATCATTTCAACCCCCGCCCTCTTTTACATTTTCTGCGTCCCTTGCACCTCCTCCCATATTCATTACTTCTTGTTTCAGCTAACAGAAAACAGTTCATTGTTGAGCGAAGTCCATGAAATAACTCAAACAGAAACTTGAAGCAGAATCCATGGAAGAATGCCGTTTGCTGGCTCCCTCCTAATCACATGCTTAGCTAGCTTCCTTGTACAGCCCAGGACAACCTGCCTAGGAAATGGTGCTGCCCACAGTATACTTGGCTCTCCTACATCAGTTAACAATCGAGAAAATGCTTATACACATGCCTACAGCCCAGCAGATAAGGATAATCCCTCAGCTGAGACTTCCCTCCTGAGATAACTTTCTGAAGAGTTGAGTGGACAAATGAATCTCACTAGGACAACTCCCCACTTCTAATTCAGTATCTGCGGTTCCTCTCTGAAATATGTTTAAGCCTTTATCACAAAACATACTGTTTTTCTAACAGTGATTTAGATGTTAATTCTTTAAACTTTATTACATAGTTGCATTAGATAAAATTTCCCATGTAGACCCTTAACAATGAATCAGATGTTTTTATTGTAATAGTAGTAATAATATTAATAAATGCTACTGTTACTAATAATAAGCTTGGCAAATATTAGTGAGCTTTTGTTATGCACTGGATAATGATGTTTCATGTATTTGAACTAATTTGCCCCCAAATGACTTCTTTGAGACAGGTAATTTTACAGTGTTCATATTACACATGAGAGAATGAAAAATGCAAAGAGTGAACAATTCTCTCAAGATCAAATGGTTAGTGGCAGGAAGTATCCAGACTTGACCTCAGACTATCTGGCTCCACAGCCGGCGATCTGAGACACTGCCTAAGACAGTTCAGTGATGGGAAATTTTCTTTCTGCCGAGGTCTCTAAGTTTGTCGTAGGCATTGTGTCTGCTTGTGACCAGATGACTTCCAGTTTGTACATGTATAAGTCAGGTTAAAAAGGTTGTTTTCTTTTTTAAAATAGGGAGACCAATTTCATTCAAAAACAAACAAACACAACCACTATTATCTCTAAAATCATGCATCAGTCTCAACACAATGATAGTGAATAACTTAGACATTCCACACTAACCCTTTCATAGGTCAGCTGGAAAAAGACCAATGTAGATAAACTCTGGTTTATCACCTCATAAACCAAATGGACCTAGTACATGTCAATGGAGCAAATCCCTGAAACTATAAAATTATGTTTAAATTTTAACAATAGGCTTGCTACATGAAACTTAAACTCACAATTTCTACTCATAATTCTCTCATTGAAACTAAAATCAGATGCAGTGTTCTTGGAACTTTTCATTTTGTGTTCTTTTTTCTTCTCTTATTTTTCTTATTTGAAAATAGATTTTTTTTTCATACAATATATTCCAATTATGGTTCACCTCCCTTAACTCTTTTGCGATCCTTCCCACCTCCCCTTCCTAAGCTCAATTCCTAGTGTCCACATAAGAGAAGGAGAGACCTGACTCTCATAAGTTGTCTGCTAACCTCCACAGGTGCAGGTTTTTAATTGTAAACACTCAGATGTAAGAATCTTCACAAATAGATACAAAAGAACTGACAACATTTCCATTGTGATGTTGTAAACTGCCATGTAATAAATAGTAAGTGGTCTGAATATGATGCCAGATAAAGAAGGCTTACTCATTATCATTAGTTAATGGTAATCATGAATGAACTTTAAGAATGTCCAAGAGAAAGAGGTCACTCAAAAACATTTGGAGGAGACATGCACAAGTGTACCATTTATTTTCCTGAAATGTTAAAACCTCCTGCCAACATTTTAACAATATTTCAGTGTCTCTAAGTTATAGTTAGACACAGAATCTTAATTTCATAGAAGCTTTTTGAAGTACAGACTCACAGTCTCCTATGGGATGCAGAACATGCTTTGCCAGCTACTTGGCCAAGGAAATCAAATTCCTTTCCTGAAATATTTTGGGTGTTTTGTGACCCCAGAAATGCCCCTTAGAAATCAGGGGGTGCTGATTTTGGACATAACAAATCATAATGTAAAAATTGTATTTGTTGTAAATGATCTAAGGGAATGAAGAGAGCATAGTATTTTGTCACGTTAACTGTGGAACTGTCTGATCAAAAGTTGCATTTCTCTGTGACCTGAGAAACAAGTGAAAATAGAAGTCTGTTTGCAAGGGGATTCATAATTAGCATATTTTTGAATTCACAGAAATATATTTCTAGTAAAACATCGTTAATTCACATCTGAAAAAAACAAGTAAGTTTCTAGAATTTCATAAAGAGTATGAATATCATTTTGGAAAATATTTTATGGAGTGGTGGTTTGTTGGCAAGAATCATTTGCAGGAAAAAAATATACAAAAGATATTCCTTCACTCTGTTATTTTTTTTCCTCCCTCATAAGGTACAGCTCAGAGTTACAAAGGTCAGCACATAGAGTCCTCAGTGTTTTCATAGACTGCAGTGTGAAGGAAGTTGAAAGGCTTTGTTCTGTCTCCTGTCCCCAGAAAGACTGGTATAATTTAACATGATAGTTTTTCTCCTGTACGTCATTAAATGACTTAAAGATAGATAAATATAATTTAATGCTATATGAGTGCCATCTAGAAAATAGGAATCTTTTCTTTTAAAATTCTACTTTCCACAACTGTCTTCGCTCCCCAACATGGAGATCAAATCAAGGGTGTACAGAGTGCAATGTTTGAGATGGATTCACCTCTGTATATTCACGAAAAGTGCAAATAAACATATCAATGCAAGTATGCACATTTTTTTCGTTTTTTGAAAACAATGAAGGAAGATTGCCCTCCGTGTTGTCATGGATTAGAATCAATGACTTACTGAAGAAGACAAGAAATGAGGAAACATTCAAAATAGAAATAGAAATTAGAAACGATAAAAGAAGACAAATCATGAGCCCTTCACATAGGACACTAGTGTGGTGTGTAATAACCTGGATTGTTAGACATTAATACTATGCAGATGTGAAGAGGAGCATGCAAGTATATTTTATGGTCTCAGATATTACCTATGAAACTTACCTGCCGTATTACTATCCTAGAGAATGCAACTATTGTTTTTGCGTTTACTTACAGTTAGTCTAAGCCTGCACACTAATTCCATCCTTTTCTGATGGTCTCTGGTTACTGAAAGTAATATGTATATTAAATTTGGGAAAATAATTACAGAGGATGTAGAGACTGCTTGGTAGTTAAGAGCTCTTATTGCATTTGTAGAGGACCAGGGTTTATTCCCCAGCACCACATGGTGGCTCACAAACATCCAAAACTCCAATTCCCGGGAATCCTACATATTCTTCACTTCTGAGAACACCAGAAACCTGCATGATGTCTACACATACACACAAGCAAAATACTCATATACATAAAATAAAAAAGAAAATTACCAGTTAAAAATTATAGTTTATCTGAAAATAAATATTCACAGGTGCTGACAGAGAGATGTCATGCTATTTCTAACAATTTTAGGGTCAAAGCCTGAGCTCATGTAGTGCCTGCTTGGCAACCCATTCTGAAACACTAACTGTAAAGTCTTCTACTGAAACCTGAGAATGTAGATTGATTTAGTGTGATTACCTAAGGTGGGCAGAATTAAAGGGTCCAGTGACCTCTAACTCTGTCTAAGAAGGACAGCCATGAAATTTAGGTTGAAATAGAAAGCAAGAGGTAAACATAACTGAGCATTCCTGGTGGTTACAATTTGACCCATCATTGTCTCAGCTCAGGTTGATTCTTACGAGGTGGTCTGATAAATTCTCAAAACTGTGCAAAAACTCTTCCAGGAAGAAAAGTTCTTTTTCAACTAACACCAGGTCTTCAACCTTTCCCTTTCTCTACTAGAAAATTCCTGGAGAATTATTTTAGACAGACTTTCTTTAGATAGCCTTAGCTGACCTGAAGAATTTTTCTTTCTTTAGATAGGCTTTCTATAGATTGCCTTAGCTAGTCTAGAACCCACTGCAAAGATCAAGCAGGCCTGGAAACCCCAGAATTCCACCTGCCTCTGCCTCCAAGTGCTGTGTTTAAAGGCATGCTCAACCATACCTGGCTCTTAGGGAATTTTGATACTTTTGCAGCCATTGTTTCAAAAATCTGATAGTCAAATATGGGAAATAAGTGTTTTTCTTTAGAATGTCTCCTTTCTTGTCAGGGTGATATCTATATCTATATCATCTATATCTAGATCTATAGATATGTGCACACAGATATACACACATGTATATATGTACACACATAATACATACATATTATATATTGCATATATGTGTACATTATATATTATATATTAAATACACATATAGCAATATATTATATTATGTAAACATGTGTAGAGAATAGGATAATCAACACTCAGAAATTAGAAATTGAAAAGGGGCAATTTGACTGGAAGAAAAGATGAGATTTAGTCAGTGTTTTTCCAATTTCTGTGGTGAACTTCATGATATGGGGTTTTATAACATTTCTTATAGATGCCCTCCACATTCAAAAATTATACTTTTATTACAGACAAATGGAATAAATTTTAAAGAGTTAGCCGTGAACCTACCACCCTAAGATTTTTAAAGAACTTACCAAATTTCTAAATATGACTTTTCATTATGTTTCCTATCAGAGAGACGGTTGGGGAAGAGTGTCACCGATGCTATTTCAGATCTGTCATCTAGAATCTTCTAATCTGCCAACTTTCTGCAACTAGGCAATGAGCTCACGTACAAACTGACAAGAGGTGCTGATGAGTCTAGACTTTCTTGAAGGTTGTTAAAAGTTTAAGTTGCCCCACTGTGCAGAAACTCTCAGAATTGGCTTGGTAATTTTTATAATGACAGCTGCTGTCAGGCGACAGGGTAAATTATGTGGTTCAGGGAATGTGGCTGTAATAAGCCAAGGATGCTGGAAATAGAAATGGTCCTAGATAGTGTAGTGAGTGATTCATGTAAACCTATAATGTCTTCCTGCATGTACTAGCTGTTTCACTATTTTACCCAGTGAGCTTTAAACACCTCTGCTTCTAGTGAGGATCATGATTCCTTGCATGGGAAATGAAGGAAAGCACTTAGTAGATGAAACAAAAATACAACAAACCCAGACACCTCAATTGGGAAAGGGGGCAATGACATTTCCACATCTCAAAGTGCCATGAGAGATGACATTACTACCAATTTGCATTCCTCGGAGCCATAGTACTAGTATAACTTTAACTGTACTGCTACACCCACTCGTGTGTAGGGCAACTCTCAGTTATGTTTCCTGTGACTGTGGTGGATTGAATGAGAAATGTCACCAAGAGTTTCAACTATTTGAACAACTGTTCCTCAGTTGATGTCACTGTCTTGGGAGGTTGTGAAAACTTTAGAATGAGAAGTCTTACTGGTGGAAGTACATTCCCTCAGGACTGGCTTTGATGGTTTATAAGCTCAAATAACTTCCTTTTCCCTCTCTCCAATTCTTGCATGCATGGACAATGAAAACCATCAGCTTCCTGCTCCTGCCAACCTTGCTGCTACTTGCTCTCTTGCCAGTCTGCTCTGAACTCTTACTTCTGTGGAACCACAAGCCAAAATAAAGACTTTTGTCTATAAAATTGTTTGGGTAATGGTATTCTATCACACCAAGAAAGTAACTGATACAGTGTCTAACCAAAATTTTTATATTGAATTGGTATTGGAATTTGGATGACTTTTTTTCCTAGCCAAACAGAATCCAAGAAGTAGACCTAGACTTTGCATCATGCCTTATGCCAAGTTGACCATAAAACCAGGGGTTACTAGAATTAGCAGCACTCTGTGCAACTCCAGAGATTGTTAGTAGAGTAGTGCAAGCCTCTCCTATGAAGAAGAAGCTTTAGAGAATTCACAGCAAGTTTTTGAGCTGACAGCTTTGTCTTTGTTTTATGTTTCTTCTTCAGACTGCTTTTTAAAAGTCTAGGTTACTTTCCTATTTTTCGAGATGTAAGATTTCCTAAATTTAAGAAAATTTTCTTTGTTTGCGGGAATATTGAATATGTAAGAAACAGGGATCATGATCATTTTCAACAATGGCCATTCCCAGGAAGACCTGTGGATTCTTGGACAAATCCTTGGGTTTCATGGTCCTAATTTTGCTGACTTCACACTTTTAAATTGCTTATCAGTTGGGGCCATTATTATGCTTTGAAAGGTTCTGAGGGATATAAATGGATTCAGGAGGAAAATGTTATTACCAGTGACAAGAAGTGAGAAATAGGCTGGTCAACAGCCAAGGTTCTGCCTAAGCTGAACCAAGCTTCTATGGAGAAGTTAACTGGGGCTCCTGGAAGTGAACATGGTATAGTAACAATGGAAACAGGCTTTACAGTGCTTGACTGTGCCGTAGCTGCCAAGGTAACACAATCTCTTGGTGCTGAATTCTGGTAGTTCCACATGGTTGGTTAGATGTTGAAAAGTGTCAGCAGGATCCAGTTTACAGAAAGGTCTTCAAGAATCCCGTGTGTTATGAGGGTGAAAAGACATGCAGAGTAAAGACAGAACTATGCCAGTCATAACAACAATGTGTTCATAAAATGTTGCTCCAGTCTATGATGTTCAGTCTCCTGATACTGCAATGTGACATGGTTCACAAAGTTCATACTTTGGAACTTTCCCATTGAGAATGTAAAAATCACACAAAAAAAAACTTATCTCAGGTTTTAAGGTAATAGTTTTGTTTTGTGATAGAGTTGTAGCTATTTTGGATTATGTGCAACTTTGAGTATGGGGGTTACACTTGCTATAATGTGTGACCCTAAAAAGCACAACAGATGATTTTACCCAAAGACAAGACATTTTAAATGTGAGAAAGGTTCAGAGTCAAGTACAGAAGCTTGGTTCAGAAGAAGAGATGTTTCACAATGAATATAGAATGTAGATACACATAGTCAGTACATGGCAAGCATGCCCAGAAGGGATACATAAAACATTCAGCTAAAGAAGCATGCTATTCCTACAAAAATGTATTCCAGAATTAAAGCTCAAAGTATTGTTTATCTGTGTCTAGTAGCTGCATTTTCCCCTTTGTAGGTCACAGAGTCAGTCACTATAGCAACCCTAGACATTATCTGAACCTATGCTATTATTGTGACTTGAAAAGACCTATTATTCATAAAGTCAACATCATGTCAATGACCTTAGTAATAAACCATGCTGTGTAGGTCATCCAATGTTTACACTCACTCTTGACCAATACTAAGAACAAAAAGAAAGGCATTTGTTGTCAGCAAACTAAATTTAACACAGACGTGTTATGTAGAAGCAGCATCCAGAAATGCCTTGTACTAATTAACTAGGTAAACTGGGATAAAGCACTGTGATCCTCAGTTTTTAACACAGAAACTAAAGATGATATTAATGATAATTGCTAGTGTTAAAAAATCACTTGACCATACAATGGAAATATTTAAATGTATTTCTTCACTGAATAAATGGTGATGATGAGGAGGGTGATGATGACGATGAAGATGTAGATGACAATATTAATGATGACAATGAAAATAACAGTGGTGATGGTGATGACGACAATGATAATGGTGATAATGAGAAGGACAATGATGGCAAGGTTAACAATAATGAAGTTGATTATAATGATGAGGTTTAAAAAGCAGGCTACTGGTGAGGACAATGAAGATGATGCTGATTATGGTGATGACTAGGATAGGGATGATAACAAGCATGATGGTACAGTATGAGGAACACTCTATAGACTGTGTTGATGGCTAACATTCCCTAAAACACAATGAAACATTTTGGAGATTTTAATCTAGCAGTTATTCTGGTTAAGCGATCAAGCTTGAAGCACGTACAGCTTCTTCTGACAAACTCCTGGTTTTCTTCTAGCTCCAGACTGATATGACCTCTTTGAAAACTCAAGGAACAAAAACTTTCTCCCTATATTCTCTGTAGAGTAATGTACCTTAGCTTTGTGTTCCCAGACCATTCCATTCTTCCTTGAAAACAGCCCCACCTTTGATTCATTGAGAAGAGAAGGCAGATATCTGACCTCTCTGTCAGTACTTTGTAAATTCCATTAAAGTTGAGGACATTTTAATTTACACCCCACACCATGCAGAGAACTAAGAAGGTAGAAATACTAAATGAATAACTTTCAGTGAATGAAATTTACTGTCATAGTATATCTCACTACTTATACACTAAGGTAAAAATGCCACAAGTAAACCATTCTGAAAACACACACACACACACCACATAGCAGCAACCAGAATGAGGTGATTTTGATGTGGGAGAATTGTCTGTATTCTGTCAATCATGTTTTAAATAAACGCTGATTGGCAAGGCAGGAAATATAGGTGGGGAAACCAGACAGGAAGTAGAAATGATACAATAAGAACAGGAGAATTCTGGGAAGGAGGAAGTTGATTCCCCCACTCCTGCACAGACCACCACAGCAGCTGGATGTGATCTGCCCCACTGAAAAAGATACTGAGCCACATGGCTAACATAGATCAGAATAATGGGTTAATATAAGCTACAAGAGCTAATAAGTAGCCTGACCTAATGGGCCAATTAGCTTTATAACTTTAGAGATCTCTGTGTTATTTTCTTTGGGGCTTGCCAGCTGTGGGGTACTGGGAAGGACAGAAAACTCAACAAGCAGACCCCTTAATGTTACATGATTTTATTTGAGGTATACTCTTATGAATCCCAGGTTGCCCTTGAACTGTCTAAGTAACTAAAAATAGCCCTAAAAGTCTCATCTTCCAATGAAAATAGACCTATATCTATCACTGTGCACAAAACTTAAATCCAAATGGATCAAAGACCTCAACATAAAGCCAGCCACACTAAGCTTCATAGAAGAGAAAGTGTGAATGAAGTACACTTGAATGTATCGGTGAAGGAGACCACTTCTTAAATATAACCGCAGTAATCTTGTCTACTTCCCCTTTCCAGGCGGATGACTATATGATTTTCTTTGGGTTCACTTTCTTATTTAGCTTCTCTAGGATCACAAATTATATGCTCAATGTCCTTTATTTATGGCTAGAAACCAATTATGAGTGAGTACATCCCAAGTTCCTCTCTTTGGGTCTGGGATACCTCACTCAGGATAGTATTTTCTATTTCCATCCATTTGCATGCAAAATTCGAGAAGTCATTGTTTTTTACCACTGAGTAGTACTCTAATATGTATATATTCCACACTTTCTTCATCCATTCCTCCATTGAAGGGCATCTAGGTTGTTTCCAGGTTCTGGCTATTACAAACAATGCTGCTATGAACATAGTTGAACAGATACTTTTGTCATATGATAGGGTGTCTCTTGGGTATATTCCCAAGGGGCTAAGGAGAAATGGGATGAAAAACGTGAGAAGGGGAGGATGGGAGGAGCTTGAGGGATTGGGATGGTTAGGATATAGGAAGGATGGATACGGGAGCAGCGAAGTATATATCCTAACTAAGGGAGCCATCTTAGGGTTGGCAAGAGACTTGACTCTAGAGGGGCTTGCAGGTGTCCAGGGAGATGTCCCCAGCTGGTACCTTGGGCAACTGAGGAGAGGGAACCTGAAATGACCCTATCCTATACTGATGAATATCTTACATATCACCTTAGAACCTTCATCTAGCGATGGATCGAGATAGAGACGAAGACCCAATTTGGAGCAATGGACTGAGCTCTTAAGGTCCAAATGAGGAGCAGAAGGAGGGAGAACATGAGCAAGGAAGTCAGGACCACGAGGGGTGCACCCACCCACTGTGACATTGGAACTGATTTATCGGGAGCCCACCAAGGCCAGTTGGACTGGGACTGAATATGCATGGGTTGAAACTGGACTCTCTGAACATGGCGGACAATGAAGGCTGATGAGAAGCCAAGGACAATGGCACTAGGTTTCGATCCTAATACATGAACTGGCTATGTGGGAGCTTAGCCTGTTTGGACAATCACCTTCATGGACCTAGATAGAAGTGGGAGGACCTTGGTGTTCCCGCAGGGCAGGGAATTTTTACTGTTCTTCAGTATTGAGAGGGAAGGGGAATGGAGTGGGGGGAGGAGGAGTGGGGATAGGGAAAGGGGAGTTGGGGGAGGGGCAATATTTGGGAGGGGGGGAGGGAAATGGGAAAGGGGACAGGTGGAAATTTTATTTAAAAAAAGAATAAAAATTATATATATATATATATATATATATATATATATATATATATCCGCAGTAGCACAGACATGGAGAGAAACAATTAATAAATGGGACCTCCTGAAACTGAAAAACTTTTGTAAAGCAAAGGACATGGTTAACAAGGCAAAAATAACAACCTATAGAATGGTAAAAGATCTTCACTAATCCCACATCAGACAGAGGTCTGATCTCTAAAATATACAAAGAACTCAAGAAATTGGTCATCAAAAGAACAAATAATCCAATAAAAAATGGAATACAGACCTAAACAGAGAATTCTCCACAGAGGAATCTAAAATGGCTGAAAGACATTTAAGGAAATGTTCAACATCCTTAGTCATCAGAGAAATGCAAATCAAAACAACTCTGAAATTTCATCTAACACCTGTAAGATTAGCCAAGATCAAAACACTGATGACAACTTATGCTTGAGAGGTTGTGGGATAAAGGGAACACTCCTGCAATGCTGGTGGGAATGCCAACTGGTACAGCCCATTTAGATGTCAGTGTAGCAATTTCTCAGAAAATTAGGAAACAACCTTCCTCAAGACCCAGTAATATCACGTTTGGGTATATTTTCAAAGGATGCTCAACTGTGCCACAAGAATATGTGATCCACTATGTTCCTAGCAGCATTGTTTGTCATAGCCAGAACCTGGAGGCAACCTAAATGTCCTTCTACCGAAGAATGAATAAGGAAAATGTGGTACATTTACACAATGGAGTACTACAAGGCAACAAAAAATAACGACATCTGGAATTTTGCAGGCAAATGGATGGAGCTAGGAAACATCATATTGAATGAGGTAACCCAGACCCAGAAAGACAATTATCACATGTACTCACTTATAAGTGGTTTTTAAACATAAAACAAAGAAAACCAGCCCACAAAACACAATCCCAGAGAATTTAGACAACAATGAGGACCCTAAGAGAGACTTACATAGATCTAATCTACATGGGTAGTAGAAAAAGACAAAATCTCTGGAGTAAATTGGGATCATCGGGACCTTGGGAAAGGGTTGAAAAGGAGGGGAGAGGCAGGGAAGGGAACAGAGAAAAATATAGAGCTCAATAAAAATCAATAAAAAGAATAATTAGCTAAAAACTAAAAAAGTCTCATTTTCCTACCACCTCCTGTAAATGCTAGGCTCATAGTCCTATGGCACTGGAAATCAAACCTAAGGCCTTGACATGTGAGGCAAGTACCCTCTTAAGTATGCTGTACGCCCAGATATTTCAACTCCTGTTTAATGTGAAATTATTCCACAGTTAATGTATAAGGAAGTTGGTATGATGTAATTTCAGAATGAATTTGAAAAAAATCTTATATACTTGGAAAACAAAAGTTTAGAGATGTATACATTTGGAAGTTGTAACTTCCTTGTCAGAGGCCAAGGTAACATATGCACACAGTGTTTTAGATCTATTCAAGGAAAAAAATCTCGATATTTGATTCCAAAGATGCCACAGTAAGTCTATGTCACATATAGGCCTTTATTTTCATAAAAATCAGAAGGAAGTGAAGAAACAAAATGGCAAACAAACAAGATAACATCACATAGTGAAAAATACCCAAACAAACAAGATAACATCACATAGTGAAAAATACCATGAAAGAAAACATAACATTGTTTACACAAGGAAGGCAGGTGGCTCTTTCTGGTAAGGTGAGTGGACTGTTCTCTCTAAAGAAGAGACTTTCTATTACAGATTTGAACCATGAATAGTGCAGAGCTCTTGAAAAATGAGGAGGGGAACCATAAAAAGCTAAGAAGTGATGTGGCCTAGGTGAGTTTGCAGGATCACAGGACCAGGTGGTCAAAATGACACAAAAGAGAAAGGTGGGGGGAGAGGAACAAAGGGTGAGGTGAGGTCAAAGGAGGAAGTGTCAGACTCTAGGGTTTGAGAACAGTGGTAATTTGGATGCTATTGTGATTTCAATGGAACTCCTTGGATTTTTGTCAGCAGATCTAAATTACAAAAAGAAAACCTAAAAACATCGTAGCTATTATGAGGAGAACATAGCCATTCTGCTACAATGCTGAGTGAACACATGCTATATAAACTTCAGACATCATTGACACTTACATTGCTGGAGATTTTGCTCCTTTTTTTTCAATGCTACATAATGATTTCAAAATCATCCTGGCTGAACACATTGCTATAATTGTTCTCTGTTCTCCAGCATCCCCAGATGATTTTGTTGACAGATCAATAAACACAGCCTTAATTAAGGCAGCAAGGGTCACATTTCACATCAAAGACAACTAATTTACGCTGAGACCCAAAATTACCACACTATATGAAAGTCTCCTACAGTAACCTCAATGCGTGTTACTGAAGAGCATGCTCTCCTTACCGAGGCAGCAAATTGACCCATAGAGAAGTCCTAATCTATACCTTCAGAACCAAGAATGATCCGTGTATTCCATGCAGAGACTGACTAATCACCGTTTCCTCTCTGCGATTCTCTAAAATTCAGATGGAAGGAACCGGAGGGTATTAGTAGTTTTTTGTTTTCTAATTTCATTTCATTCCTCTCCAGGAAATTCCTGGAACAAGAAATTTCAGCTTTCTGTGAAGCTGTCATCATAGTCAAGTTGTGACTGATGCCAACTCAGCCTGATGTGTCATTTGGTTGTGGCAGGGTTGAGCTCATAAGAATTTTTTAGAAATCCATGAGATGCCTCTCTAGTAGGTCCCCTTGATGTTGCATTGAGCAATTATCATTCCCTACCCTTAACAGATGGCATTATTAGGTGACATGCAGATTTCCAAGGTCTCTGAATTCTCTTGCACATTTATAATCATAAATAATCTACAGATTACATATTTTGTTTTATTATTCTTTGAGTTGAGATAGAATTATCTTGGGGTATTCTGCCATCTCCTTTGCTATACCTCAATAAGGGTTGTATATATATGGAGAGTCCATTATTTACAAAGGTAAAAATCAGTACATGACTCATTTAAAAGTAGTATTTGCTATGTTGTTTATCTTTAATTGCCAAACTAGAGCCACCTGGGAAGACAGTGCCAATGAGAGGTGGTCTCAGTTCTAGGAAAACAGATGCTCTTCAATGGACTGGCCTGTGTGCAGCATGTGATGGAATATATCAATGAGCTCAATTGATGTGGGAATACGCTACACTGTGGGAAGGATTATTCCCTAAGCAGGTGTTCCTAAGTCTCTAAGAGCATAGTTATCTGAGTTGGAGAGGACTCAGCAATTGGAAGCTTGTACTGCTCTTGTAGAGGACCAGAGTTTGATTTCCAGCATATGATTTATGCCATTCATAACTTCTGCAACTCCAACTCTAGGGCCTCTGACTCCCTCTGCTGGTCCTTGTCAGCACCTGCATAAGCATGGTGAACACAAACTCACGCAGGTACACATAAACTCATATAACGTGATACATTCTTAAAATGAACTGAAACAGAGAAACCAGGTTGCTCATGAGCCAACAAGCGAGCATGCATCTCTCTTTTCTCCTGCCTGTAAACGTGATGCAACTAGCTGATTTCAGTCCCTACTACCTTGACTTCCCAGCTGTAAGGGGCCAGAACTTGGAATTGTGAACTGAAATTAACCATTTCTCCCCAAAATGCTTCTTGTAAGGATATTTTATCACAGCAACAGAAATGAAACTTGAACAGATGGGATTGGGTTCTGAAAAGATCCAGCCTCCTCCTCGCTCTTCATGTAAAAAGAAGTGGGATAAAGTATAAGAAGACTCTATTCCTGAGCAGCAATAGAGTAAGCCTTTGAAAGGACAACAAAATTAATATCTGAGAACAAGGTTCCTGGCATGTGTGAGGAGCCAGGCAGAGTGGGCATTACGGGGTTTATGAGATTATTTAATTTTCTTTAAACATTTGTATTACATGTATTTATTGTGGTAAGTGTGAATCTGAGGTCACAGGATGGCTTAAAGGAGTCAGTTCTCTCATTCTATCAAGTGGGTCGTGGGAATATTCCTCAGGTCATCATGCTTGGTAGTAAGTACCTTTAACCACTCAGTCATGTGGCTGACTTGACATTGGGTTTTCTGAAAAGGAGGTGATTTTGAACTATATCAAGTCTATTGCTTGAGACTGCCATGCATGCATAAGAAAGCAGAGGTTTGTACTAAAAACGAACTCATGCCCAACCCAAGAGTTTGCTGAAAATACTGCAATCATCAGCCAGGAAGCTTATGTGAGAGTCAATGATATTTATATTATATAGCTAACAATCATATTTGTGGGTAAATTTACTGACTAGTATATTTGTCCACTCAGGTATACAAGCTAATTAGTTTTTAAAAAGAGGGTATTGGGGAAATACATAATTCTGTAATTTGTTTTTAACCTCCAAACATTCAATATTTCCAGATAAAATTCCCCCTTATGTGCCACCACCTCTCCACCTTCCCAGCCATCCTGCTGTGTAAAATGCTGACCACAGGCCATAGCAGTTTCTTCTTATCTAGTATTCTTAATTCAATTTATTGTACATGTTTTTGTGGGCACATGTGTGTGCAGGTATACAGAGGTGAGAAACCAACATTCTGTATCGTCCTCAAATGCTTTATAACTTACATTTCGAAATAAGGGCTTCTCACTGAGCCTGGAACTCCTAAATTGCTAGCTTGTCTGGCAACTGAACCCCAGAGCTCTACCTATTTCCCTTGCCGATTCTGAGATTACAGACATGTTTACCAAATCTGGCTTTGTTATGTGGGCACTGGTGATTTGAACTCAGGTCTTCACACCTGCACAACAAGCCCTTTATTAACTAAGCCATCTTCTCAGTCCCTCCAATCCAATCTCTTAAAGTACTTTAGCTCTTAAATTGTTTATCCAAATATTAAGATTCTAAAATAGTTATTGGAGGTCAATTTTGTTTCCTTTGTTTTTATCTGTGTTTCTTGATGGTTTGTCTATGTCATCCACTATAGGAGAACCTTCTGCAATGTGAATGCATGTTGAGCATATTAATGACAACCTAGAAGCTTCATCATTCAACAAAAATCAGAATGGCCAGGAGCATAATCAGAACAATGGTTTTTATGGACCCTTCAGAAGAAGTTTGTAAAGTACAAACAAATCGGCCAATGTTAGGATTTAGCTATCACTGATAAAAGCAGTATGTTTGATCAGCTTTTGGTTTTGTACAAAAGCCCAAAAATAAAACTAAACAACACAGTGCCATAAAGGGAACACCCAAAATTTCTGATTTTTGACTCCTTTGTGGAGCAGCAAGGTCAATAACTCTCAAGTCATAGATGAACCCTTGGAGTTCAGTGCTGCTGACAGCAGTGCAATTTAAATAATGCCCATTTGTTAGAACACTCAAACATGTTGTCAATCTGGCCACTTACCTGCAAATAATTTATGTAGTGCAAATAAAAAAAGCAAGGACTCTAGTGAACTTTAATTTTCATAGGTGATTTTCTAAAAAGCAGAAAAGCCAACAGAAAACAATTACAGTGAAACAATGCTCTGACCTCAATAATAGCACATTGAAACGACTTTTATCTGGAAAACGCCATTAGAAGAAGCTGTGAAGGAGGTGAAAGAAGCTTTTGTGTGTTTTGGATAATAGTAACTCAGCAGGACTGCAGGAGTAAAACCTTCTGAAATCAGCTCCACATGCCACAATTCTTGCTTCTTCAGAGAGTAACTCTTTGACTCCTGAGTTCAAAAACTTCTCTGTTCGACCCAGAATATATTCATAGAGCCATATGCCCAGATTTTTTTTTGAGAATTACACTTTCCCTAGGATGTGTTAGACACTATAAAATGCACCATAAATATAACCAGATCTATTTTTTTTACAGAAAGAATTACCGTGTTGCTGACAATTTCTGATATGCCAAGGGGTTGACTGCATATCTGAAGGAGAAGCCAAGAACAAAATAGTTTTAGGTTGTGCCTTATCTTCTCCAAGCCTTGGGTTGCCTGCATTTTACCCCACTGAAAATAGCATCTGGTTTCTTATCTCACAATAACACAATTCCTTTCCTGTCTTTTCTTGTGCATATGATTCTGAAAGTTCCTCTTTCGTGTTTTCTCTCCTGTAGTCTCATAAAGCTCTGGAGGTAGCTAACATTTGTAGGGAATACAATCTTATGACTGAATTTCAAAATCTGAGATGTCCTAAAGCAACGTTAAAACCATTAAGATGAAAAGTTTACATCACGTTCCTACTGCGAATAAGCATCCAACATCTTTTAACCTGATTAATATTTTACTTTTCGTACTTATAAGTTTATGTGTCTCCAATTGAATCTTTCTTTTTACTGGCGTCCTTTAAAATATTTATTGTTATTTTAAATATTTATGTGTTTGCCTGTATGTCCGAATTTACATGTCAACCCAGGTGTTGGTGAAGACCAGAAGAGGCCATTGTATCCCCTGGAACTGGAGTTACATGTGATTGTGAGTTGTCTGGCATGAATGCTGAGGTCTGAACTCTGATCCTGTGTAAGAGCAGCACGTGATCTAACCTACTGGGTCATGTTTCCAACAACTCTTGTCATATTTGCTTCTCTCTATATCACCTTTATTCTCATACCTGGCTCATGGAATCACTGGGACTGTAATCAAGATTTTATTTTCTCCTAATCTTGAACACTGCTTTTCCTTCTACATTCTGTACTTTCTGTATCTACCAATCATTTTAAATCAACAGGATAATTTTTCTTCTTACAGTCTCAAACACAGGGCCCTCAGTCATTTGAAAACCAGCAAGTCAAACAAGGACTATTTTCTATAAGGCAGATTTATTACTCAGAAAACTTTTTGTCTAAATGGGCATAGATAGGAAGCACACACAGGAACAGAGCACAGGTTTCTACATCAGCAGGAACTGGAAGCTTGGAAAACAATGATTGACAGAAGGCTAACCAACACATACAATACCTGGAGTTTGTAATCAGTGTGAGTATGTCACCAACATAATATGAACCTCATCTGAACAAATCTCATGGAATCCCTGTAGAAACCAGAACCCAAACCATTCGTTAAAAGAAGTCATCATGGAGGACCAGTGCAGAAGCATGCCGAGGTTGGATATGGCTAGAGGAAAATGATATAAAGTAAATACCTGCAGAATGAATGCCCACACTGGAGCTTGATTGATAAAAAGAGAATATTGCTTTCAGAAGCTAAAGCTAAGGCCTTTATAACAAAGATGTGCAGATACGGAGCAGAGAAAAAGTGAGAAGAGAAAAGCTCTGTCATCCTCAAGGAATTAGTTTTTTGTTTTGTTTTGTTTCAGTGATAAAATATCCTGACAAAAGCAACTTATAGGAGAATGGGGAGTTTATTTTAGTTTATCCTTCCAAAGGATTGAGTCCTTCCTGACAAGGAAGGAATGGCAACAGTCAGAGAAATGTCATCAAGACACAGCCTCTACAAATTTAACCAAAGAAAGGCTGGATGAATATATTCCATTTCAATAACCTGGTCAACTAAATGCCAATGAAGCCACTACAGTGAGTCTCTCTACATAGCAAGTCTTTGGATGCTTTAAAACATACCAAAAAACAGACTTGTATACCAAATGTTAAAACATTTAATGTTAAAACCTACAGGTTTTCTCTATGTAATTCAAATCTCTCTGATTTTTATCAAATGTAAAATGAAGAAAACTTAATTTACATATGACTGTATGCAGCTCCATGTCCTAATTTTCGGATGCAATTAAAATTTTATTGTATGCTATCATGCTCATTAATTCTTCACGGATATTTTCTTAAATTTAATAATGAGCTCTTCGTGGAAAGATGCACTGAGTGATATGTCTGTTAGTCCCACTGGCACCTGATACAGGCCATGCATAGAATAATGAATTTGAGATTTTATGCAATACATATTCTCTTTCTTTATCATTTACACTTAAATGTATGGAATAGGCTCTGTGAGATGGCTCAGTGGATGACTACCACCAAATCAGACAAGCTGATTTCCATCACAGGGACCCACATAGAAAGAAAAGACCACTTCTATAAGTTGTGGTATGACCTCCATGAGGATACCATGGCATGCATGTGTCCACACCTACACAGACACAAATACGATATTCAGGTGATTACTTAAATATATAAGAAAAAGTCACTATGAGGTCTTTTTTTTTTTTTTTTTTTGGTTTTGGTTTTTTTTTTTTTTTTTCGAGACAGGGTTTCTCTGTGGTTTTGGAGCCTGTCCTGGAACTAGCTCTTGTAGACCAGGCTGCTCACTATGAGGTCTTAATAAAGGGACAAAATATCACTTGTCAGTGTAAAATGTTCTTACTCTATTTTCGAACAGATAAAGATAATAAAGTGTCCTCCACGTCTCAAGACCTGACTCTTCTTAGTGAGTGCTGAGCTTCCAATAGCAGATTTCAAGCCTCCAGAAACCCACTTGCTAATACTGGATTATTAGCTGCAGCAGCTCCTTCCAGTGCAGGTAGAAGCAAGAGCAACTGCTAGGCCCCCTGGGAACACCCATCCCTGCTTTCCTGGGCCTCTCAGAGAGTGGGATTCTTTATCTCAGTACTGGGCTGGATAAGGAACAGTGACAGAAACAATGTAGAGCCAGGCCATTGGTTAACTATTTACCCATATCAATGAAAGATTATTCCCTGTGTCCTTGAACACCTAGTACAAAAACTTAGAATTATCTACTCTTAAGATCAAGGTTTCCCACTGAGGATATACTCTAGTTCTAAGCAGAAAGTAACTGCTTAAATAGTATCAGATTCATTAAATTTTCCTTCACTTCAGAGTTAATTGACTTATGTGGTATCATGTTCACAAAATTAATCTAGTGTCAAGTTGAAGTAGTGAGTGTAAGAACCTATTTTTAAAAAAAGAACAATGAGATGATGAGACCATTCAAACAATATTTAGCTTACATGTTAAAAGGGGGTATGGTTTTCTATTTCAGTTCTGGGAACTTTTAATTTTCTATTACAATAAGAGATGAATATTTCCTTGTAAAATCATTAGCATTATTAAATACTCTTGTCACATATAATGGTCAGCCCCATGTCAGATTCACAGTAGGTTGATAATAAATAACACTATTGTTAACAATGAAGATCATTCCATAAAATGTCAAAACTCAGTAAGTCCTCTTTAGATCAGTTCCAATATGCTAACTTATTTTGATATTTTAATATAAAAAGAGATAGGATAAAGCATATGAGGATTAAGTTAGTAATCCTATCCAAAAGTACAACATAAAAAAGAGGTAGGTGGCAAAATTACTAATTTTTATGCAACTGTTTTTAATCCTTACTAACTCAGTCTAATGGACAATCGTCTCTAGCCATCTGTTAATTCTTCTCCCTGAAAAAGATTTATTTATAATTCTAATTTATGTATGATTCTAATTTATGTATAATTCTATAACACATTCCTTCCTTGAATTAAACAGATGTTTAGCCGTCTCTATCCTTAGGAGGCAGTGTCTTATCTTTATCCCACAGTGATGGAATTTTCCACCAGTCTTTGTATTAAATTTAAAAGTATATATCTAGACTACATTTTTCTTTGAATTAAAAAAGTCAAAGATCCAAATAATTATTTTGCTTGAACTTATATCTGTTAACTTTCTAATTACTTTTGTTGACTAACCAAATGTGTAGTTTAATGAAAATGTAGTTAGGAAAGTGAATGCTTTGGCTACCAAGACAAACTATCTTTAAGTTTTAACAATCAACTTTCTTAAAATTTCATGTGCGTTAGTCATTGACCAACGTTCACATCTAAAGAGAAAAATATCACTAGGGAAGAGGATAGGAGAAAAGCATCACAAAAGAAGGTTTTGAAGAGAATGAGGTCACCTGTGGTCATTACTCAGTATAAAGATTTTTTAGCTACTTCATTAATGAGAAGAGCAGGTTGTCCTAAAATACATTTCAAAGTTCTGTGGTGAAGTTGGACATTTCTATGTCCAGACACACCACATGCCTTTAAGAAAATGTCATGGATTAATTAGGAGATAGTCTAACACTTTATCTTCAGCAGGGTAGAATTATGACCTATTTTTTTTCTTTAAATATTCTTGGTTTCTCCTCATTAGACAGAAATCAGCTAAATCTATCATACTTAGCACAAAAATGAATTGAAACCCTGTTTTGAGCTGAGACTTCCATGCTTCATGCCTGTCAATTTCATTTGAAGTGACTTGAGGGTCTATTTCACTCCGCATAAAAGAGATGTGCTTGAGAACCGTCTAAGCACCCAGATTTTCCATTCTTTTGAATGTTAATTGAATGGTGCCCCATGCAGTTTCTTTGGAATGACTGATTTTAATTGCCACTGCTGAACAATGTCAATTATACTAAAACCTGAGAGATTTTAACCTATCTCGCAGATTTAATTAGGGTGAAGCTTTAAATAATTAGTACACATTAATAAACATTATTTGTCTCTGTAATAATTATTGTTAGTAGTGCCATTGACAAATTACGGGGTCAGATATGAAAACCCCAACCTACATACAATCAGACCACTATCCCGTTACTTGCGACATGAAATGCAGATGGTTGGAGCAATTAGAAGATCTGTGGAAGCTTCTATCTACTGTGCAAAACCCAAAGCCTAGGAATTTTTGTAGATCCACCCAACCCCAGACCAATAACGCAGTTAGGGGCTGAATACACTAGAAGGTAAAACTGTGAAGTGTGTCCAAGAAAGCAAAGAGGCAGTGAAAATCTTCGTGGGCAAAGGGCAATTTCAAATGAGCTCGATACCATTCAAACTAAAGAACTAGAAATGCAGGCATATGGTAGATATTTCAACAATGAATAAGGACCTGTTTACTCCCTTCTACTCTCCCCCTTTTCTTTGTTTTCCCCACTATTCCATTCTTGTCACCTTCACTTTCTCCATTCCCATCTTCCTTCTGTTTGACTGCCTTTCCTTTCTACTGTGAACTCTTGTTCCTCCTGCCTTTCCCTCCCAAGTGTTTGGATCAAAGCAAGCTCAATGACCAATACTGATTTTTTCTAATTGCTTTGTGTCATAATTGCAGATAGTTTAAAAGTCTGTCTGAAATTTCTGAAAACTAATTCATTCAGCAGCCCCTTTCCTTATGGTCTGTACAGACAATACTGCCCATTACCCTAGATGATTACTGTGGCATGAGCCTTGCATATCTTCCGCATCTTGATTCTAAATCAATACCGTGCAGTGAGATCACAGCGAAATTCTTCTGTTCTCATTGCGACGTATGTAGCAGAGATAAACTTACAGAAACATTCTTTAAGAAAACTAATGTTTGCTTTTCCTAGGAGATGTGGCTCAGAATTGAGTTATTTGAGATATTTTATCATGTTTTAATGCAGATCTTTCATCCTCAGTGTGATCTTTCCATAATAAAGACATAAGATGGAGAAAAGTCTTGGCTGCTCTCCCTCTCCTCCCCCCAAATAATGCTTCCTTTAATATATCTATTCTGATTGTTTTATCAATATTCTCACAAGTTAGTCTTGTAATATTCAGAATTGTTTTCAAGTCTCCATTTGACATTTAATATAAAAGATATACACTTTCCAGGTCACAAAGACACAGAGAATTTGCTTTAAATGTTTGAAAATGTATGATCAATTTTCTTTCTTTAAGGACAACCTCTGGCAGGTTCTCAACTTTAACACCCAATGTATTTCCTGTTGCAGACCTTTTCCAGAGAAAAGGTTGCATGATGCGAAGACAGTGGGCTTCTGTGACACATTCATCACATAAGTAAAGAAGTAAAGCATTGCTGGTTTCATGATTAGAGAGAAGAAAGAGGTGCTCAGATAACAGCATTTCAAAGGAAATTGGGGATCTACCATCATACCAACCTGAATGTACCAGCTTTTACTGAGATGGACTAGGGAAGATGAGGCTTTATACAAATAAAATACAATATGTATTGATACATCCTAAACATTATGACTGGGTCTTACAATTCCTCTGACTTTTGACAAAATCTTATTTTTTTCACTTCAGAATTCCTTATTGATAAATACATAAATAATTGGTATGATTGAATTTATTTCTCCCTACTAAAAGATCATTTCAACCATTATCCCTTGACACACTATTAAGTGATTTGAAAAAACACCATCTCTTAGTGCGTCATCTTCCTCTTAAATTAAGATTTAGGAGAATTAATTCCATGATACAGCACCGCGAGGGGTGCACCCACACACTGAGGCAATGGGGATGTTCTATCGGGAACTCACCAAGGCCAGCTGGCCGGGGTCTGAAAAAGCATGGGACAAAACCGGACTCGCTGAACATAGCGGGCAATGAGGACTACTGAGAACTGAAGAACAATGGCAATGGGTTTTTGATCCTATTGCACGTAATGGCTTTGTGGGAGCCTAGGTAGTTTGGATGCTCACCTTAATAGACCTGGATGGAGGTGGGTGGTCCTTGGACCTCCCACAGGGCAGAGAAACCTGCTTGCTCTTTGGGCTGAGGAGGGAGGAAGACTTGATTGCGGGAGTGGGGGGGAATGGGAGGTGGTGGCGGGGAAGAGGCAGAAATCTTTAATAATTAAATAAATTAATTAATTAATAAATTAATTAATAAATAAAAAGAAAAAAAAAGAATGATTGGAGAGCCCTGGAGAAGCTGGGTTTGCACCACTGACTTCTTTTTGTTTATATTGTGCTCAAGAGTATACACAAATAGGAAAACCAGTGTGTACCAATAATCTGGAGGTTTACTGGTCATGAAACACAGTCTGAGTTAATAAAACAAAAGTCATCAGAGGCCCTTGATCCCCCTCCATTATAAATGTGGGTCTCTAAGCAGTATTGAATCAGGAAACCCATGGTGACAAAATAAAATCTTAATTTTTACTGGGTGGGTCTGTGTTAAAAAAATAATCACTGGCCTTGTTTATGTTGATAAGGTCTCCTAAATATAAAGAGACATTTCTTATCTCTAAACAGAAGGGAGATGGAGGAAAGATCACCTACAGTTTGATTCTACCCTGTCATGTATTCATTTCAAGTTGGGAAATTATGAAAAGTGGAGTCTTACAGAAAAAAGCTTGAGATTTGAGATGTGATATTATTTGGGGGGAATAACAGGGATAACACCCATGAAATACCCTATTATGTCTGGAACTGTGGTGTGTGTAGCTGCTCATTTCCCTCTTGTGCCATCCCTAAACAAATATTTATTGAGTCCTGGTATGATAAATCGTTGAAACTGACTTTCTGTTTAAAATAAAGTTTCTGATTAAAGATGACTTTAATCTTATGGTTCTTCGTGAATGTTTATTGAGCTAATTAATAATGTATGTATACATTTCAATTATACATGCCATAGAAATATCTAATTACCATCTGCTTAGACCTATGTATGTGGAATATAGATAAAATTCCTAATAAGTTCATGAATGATTTAAACTTTATCAAGAGAGGAAATTAAAATGTACATGAGGAGTGATGTCAGTTGTCTCATTATTTTATTTTAGCTTTTGATATAACATAGAAAACTCCAGCCAGGTGGTGGTAGTCCATGTCTTTAATCCCAGAATTAAGAAGAAAATGGCAGGAGGATCTCTTTGAGTTTGGGACCAGCCTGGTTTACAGAGCTAGTTCTAGAATAACTGGGTTGTTACACAGAGAAACACTGTCTCAAAAAAAAAAAAAAAAGAAAGAAAAGAAAAAGAAAAAGAAAGAAATAAAAATGGAAGGAAAGAAGGAAGGAAGGAAGAAAGAAAGAAAGAAAGAAAGAAAGAAAGAAAGAAAGAAAGAAAGAAAGAAAGAAAGAAAATTCCTAGCTGCTGTGGGACAATGGTCATCTACCTTGTAAAGATTTGCCACTCATATTGCTTTAATAAAGTGCTAATTGGTCAGTAGCCAGGCAAAAGTATAGATGGGATAACCAGAACAGGAGAATTCTGGGAAGAGGTAAGTCTCAGTCTGTAGTCATTAACTAGACACAGAGGAAGCAAGATAAGAATGCCTCACTGATAAAAGGTACAAAGCCATGAGACTAACACAGATAAGAATTATGGGCTAATGTAAGTTATAAGAGTTAATAATAAGCCTGAGCTAATAGGCCAACCATTTTATGATTATTGCAGATCTCTGTGTGTTTCTTTGGGATTGAACAGCTGTGGGATTGGGCGGGACAGAAACTTGTACCAATACCTAGCTAATATCTTAAAGAACAAATAAGATAGATGTTCTTATGTTCTAATTTACCTACAGAGATGATATCAAACAGATCTGTGTTGAATTGAATGCTAAGTATTAATTATATCTCACAAGAGATCCCTTCTTACTGCTTTGTAGCAGAAGAAAGAGAGAGCAACATGAGTATGCTGTTTACTTAATTTTGCAATTATTTACTTTTCAAATATATACAGTTTCACATTTTTTTTTTTTTTTTTTTTTTGGTTTTTCGAGACAGGGTTTCTCTGTGGCTTTGCAGCCTGTCCTGGAACTAGCTCTGTAGACCAGGCTGGTCTTGAACTCACAGAGATCCGCCTGCCTCTGCCTCCCAAGTGCTGGGATTAAAGGCGTGCGCCACCATCGCCCGGCCTTACAGTTTCACTTTTTATAAGTACTAATAACTAATATTTAAATAAAATTTGAGTTTGCTTTCTAGAAAATTATATTCTTTATAGATAATCATGAACAGTTTTGTTACTATAAAGAATAAATTTTTAAAAAATTATTACAGTTTAACATATTAACTATTTGTATCTGGGAGTATGTATGGTGCACAGGTGGAGGTCACAGAAGAAGTTGTGGGAGATAGTTTTTTTCCCTCTATCACATGGATCTCAGCAATCATCCTTAAATCAATGTGCTTAGTTGTAAGCCCCTTTATCTACTATGTCATCTCACCAGCTCAGAATAAAATTTTAAGAAGAACCATGAGTTTCCTATATAAAACATTGAGAGTTCTATGAAACAATGCAAGCAATGATATTTAATTATATATTCCAAATAACTTTAATTTTTTACTCTTCTTTGGCCTGGGTAAGGAGTTTAGAAAATATTAGATAATACATATTCAAAAGACAAATTATAAATTACCATATGTCAGTTATAATTTATTTCTAGTATTGATCATTATGGATTAATAATTTTTCCATACTGCATAGGAATATTTAAGTTTGGGCTAATATTCTACATCAACAAATCTAAAGAGTAATTACTACAGCAGACACAGACCACCTCAAAACTCAACAACAGATAAAAATTTATATAACTGACCATAAGATGTTCATAATCAATTTATATATCTACAACATAAGTCCTAAAATTAATATCATTGGAATGACATAGAAGAGGGGAAAGATGATTAACAAAGCAAGAGGGACAGGCATTTCTTAGGAAGGCAGTGTCCTCTAATATATGATAGATAACATGCATCTTTGAAATTTCTACAATATGGTTCCCTAAGAAAGATTGCAAAACAATAACAACAGCTAACATGACAGCATGGAATTGGAAAATCTTTCAAGGCTCCACCCTTGGACCATGAGCTGATAAGAGAGGGAAAATCAGTTTTCAAAGGACAGAAGAAATTTCTCACATTATCAAATCTCAAGGGGTCAGCCCTAACATACACATATGAGCATCACTAAATGGACTCAGCATGTTGTATTTATATATACATATGTGTGTTTGTATGTAACAATATTAGCTAAAGAAGAGGTCATGAGTTTTATAGGGAGAAGAGACACAGAAGAAGTTAGAAGGAGGAAAGTGTGGAAACAGTGCAAATACAGTACTCATCTATGAAACTCTCAAGTATCCAATAATAATAATAAAAAGATACTTCTGATGTTTGTTTCTCTCTCTTATATTTTTATATTAATATATTTATTATATAGGAGTTATACACAATTTGTTCATGGCACAACCAATTCCTGATTTTAATTGTTCAGGAAACATTTGAAAAAAAATGATACAACATCGTAAAACTCAAATAAACATATTATACTTGTGCTAACTAAGTTAAACATTTCTTTTGGGGTGTAGTTTTTTTTCTCAGCACAAACATATCAGCCAAGTGTGGTGGCAATGTCTTATTATCACAACTACTTAGGAATAATGAACTCAAGAATAGCTTTGGTGATAGAGTAAGTTTAAGACTATTTAGGCTAATTTACTAAGGCCTAGTCTCACAATTAAAGCCATAGAATAAGGCTGAAAACAGAGTTAAGTAGCAGAGTTCTTGTGTTTCCCTAACATAAATATAATCTTAGGTTCAGTATCCCAGAACTCGTATGATCCCCAAAGACAAACATGTACAATCAACCTGCCTTTGTTTTACTTTGGAGCCTGAAAAATAAACACTACTAGGTAATATTTCTGTGAAAGTTATTTTCATCATTTGATTATATTTATTTGTTTTGTGTATATATTTGGATGGTGGGGGATTTCTCAAAAGGAAATTGTTTTTCTCCTCCCATCATGTATCTTTCAGGAATGGAAACACCTTTACCTCTTGAGCCATCTTCCAGTAAGTATAATTTTTATGTACAGTCACCAATGCAAATTTTCTAGAAATTTTGTGACTTAGCAGATAAGTTTTAGAAACAGTCATACACAGTAACTCTAATATCTGGAAAATCTTCCAGTTCAGCATGCCATACCTCTTCCTTCATAATCTGTTATTATGTTAGGGTACTGTTTTATATTTATATTTAAATATATTTATATTTAAATTTCACTATATTTATATTCAGCATAAATATAGGGAAATGATATCTCTGATGCAATGGATACTCTTGGATGACACCTTGACTCATTTTGGAAGAAAAAGCCTCAATGAAGGAAGTTCCTGAACCATATTGGTCTATGGTCATGTCCAAGGGCATTCTTGATTGCTTAGTAATGGAGGAGGGTCCAGTCTACAATGGGTGATACCAGTCTGGCAGGTGGACTTGGTTTGTAAAAGAAAGGCAGATGAAAAGGTCAGAGGAAACATGCCAGAAAGCAGTGTTCCTTTGTGGTCTCTGTTTCAGTTCCTACATCTAGTTTCCTGTCTAATTTCCCTTCATGATGAACTATATTCCATTACATGAAGTAACCCATACAGCATACTGGATTTTGTCATGGGTTTTGTCACAACAACTAAAAGCAAACTAGACCACTTTAATAGCACTTCTCACCATCCATGTCCAGAGAAACAATGGGACTAAGTCGGCATCACTGCCATTACAAGGTTGCCTGCTTGTGAAAGCAAAGAGCTGTTCCATGATGAAGGAATAATGTTTCCATCCCATCTCATGCCTCTAGCCTTGTTTTTATTAGTGTTAGTAGCCATCTGCTTTAAGAATTTAATGTATAGCCTCCAAGAAACAAAAAGGATGAAAATTGCACTGTTAGAAAATTCCAAACTACTATAGCACACATTCAGTGTTTACTTTACTTTAATATTACTGTCAATGGGCTTTGCTGAGTGAAATAAATTTAGCTCTAATGAGCATATTTGAAAGTTTAAGAACACAATTTAATAAATGATTTAATGCAATCTTCACAGAAATGACTCCAAGAGGCAGAAGAGTCAGAGAGCAGGAAAGAAACCGAGAGGAAACACAGGAGCACAAACTAAATAAGTGAAAGCAATTATAAGTCTTACATTAGCAATTAATCAAGTTGTCCTTGTTGTTTTTCAATATCACAAACTAATACAATGACAAAGCTAGGTCAATTTAATTATAAATGTTCACAAGACCTGTGACTTAACTGAATTTAACTACTTATTTTTGGTTATTATTTTCTTTTTCCTCCAGATATATAACATTTTAATAGAAGACTTACAATATAGCCTGGTATATGATAATCACAGTTGGATATATGAATTGTGTTTCTCAATAACTATCATCTTTTAAAGATGGTTATTGTCCTACCATGAAAAACAAATTTCTAAATTTTAAAATATGTTTCTATTTTCTGATCTCTCCTTTAGGCATATTTCTAGCTTATAAGTTTATTATTACAAATGGCTGGCACATTGTGAGACTCCTGGATTTTTTTGTTTTGTTTTGTTTTCGAGATAGAGTTTCTATGTGTACCTTTGGAGTCAGTCCTAGAACTCACTCTGTAGATCAGGTAGGCCTGTAACTCACAGAGATTCACCCACCACTGCCTCCCGAGTACTGGGATTAAACGTATGTGCCACCACTGACTGCTGAGATTCCTGTTTTTGTTTGTTTGTTTGTTTTTGCTATCTAAGTAGTAATGCTTTTATGTGAAACATATCATATATTATTTTTAAGAAAAATAGAATTAATAAGTTATAGGGATAGAATTAAAATGTACTGAGTTATTTTTGATAAAGATACAATTACACATTCACACAGCACAAGGTAAGCCTAGGCAAGAATATCTAAAGACCCTGAGAATCAGAGTGATTCAGAGCTTTGTTTAAGTTCCAATACAGATATAAGATCATAATCATAGTGGTTTCTGTCTAGATTAACAGTCTTTACAACACACATTTTGTGCCACATATCAATTTTGTGTTTATTTCAGCAACTGTAGATCTGTGGATCTTTTCTGTCTTGTTTGCTTTCCTTTCCTCCTCTCTGATTCTGAGCACATTTAATATCGATTACATTATCTCAAAATCAAAGAAAATCTCCTCATTCCTAATAAATCATCTGTATATTGACTACTCAGTAAAGGTAGGTGTGTATTTCAAACTCTGTGACAACTTTGGAAATCCTGGTGTACAGGATTTTCAATCCTGACAACCCTGAAACCCTGAAGTATGCCCAACTGATTGCTCCATAAAAGCATCTAGCATACCTCTGAGGCTGTGGACCACCAGAATCGGAGAAAAAAGTAGACATAATAACCTTAGGCTTTGGGGTGCTTGTTTTTTTTGTTTTTTTTTTTTTTTTTTCTGAAATGTATCTCATTTCTCTCTGCATGCAACAGGTATCTCCATGAGTCTTTCCATGACTATCCAATTACAAAGAACATAGAAGGTTGGGCCATCTACTCTTTTTTTTAATTGTTCTTTGTGTGTGTGTGTGTGTGTGTGTGTGTGTGTGTGTGTGTGTGAAAGAGAGAAAGAGAGAGAGAGAGCTATATATTTTTCTTACTCCCCTCCCTTCCTCCACCTCCTCTTTTGCCATCTCCCATGATCCCCACACTCCCAATTTACTCAAGAGATCCTGTCTTTTTCCAGTTCCTGTGTAGATTCGAACCATGGATGTCTCTCTTAGGGTCTTCCCTGTTGTCCAGCTTCTCTGGACTCTTACCCCACTCAATAAAATATGGAGACCTGATCAACTGACACAGGAGGAAGACCTAGAAATCTTTAGGTCAGTGGAGAAATGGAGCAAAATCATCAAACACAACCTTCCTAGGAGGCAATGCCTCCCCAACTGTGCAGAGGGCACTCTACCTAAGAAGTCAGTGACACTTAAAATAAATTCCTCTTCTAATTTGCACTAAGCTTATTTCCTGTATTGTTTTTTTTTAACTAATAGTGAAAAAATAAATCTCCTGCTATCTGTTAATTTTTCTATCCTTACTCCTGATGTGTGTAGTAGTTTTACTTTCCACAAACACAAGATTCAAACTTGGACTCTAATTGAATGTCAATCCCAGGGACAGTACTAGTGTTACCCCCAGCTATTAGACTTGAGTTATCAGAAGTGGACTGCAGCCAAGGCTTTGTCAGTGTATTCCTCTTGTGTATATCCTTGCTCACTTTAGGAAGACAACTAGTAGTTACTTATGCATCATAAAATCCCATGTCCATGAGCCTGCTTCCTTTACTTGGTACCTAATGTCCAGATATATTCATGCCTATGTGGCTGGACTTAGAGTCATCATGAAACATACTTCTGGGTGTGTGCATGTATATTTCCAGAATTATTTGGCTGAGAAGGAAATGCCCATCTCCAATATAGGCAGCAACATTCCAAGGCCTTGTCCTCATTGAATACACAGAGAAAGATAAGTGTGTTCCAACACTCATCTTGCTTTGTGTTCCCTGGCCAGAGACGCAATGTGACTAGTATCCTCCCACTCCAACCAGTGTGTCTTTCCCTCTATGAAGCATTGTAAGCTAAAATAAGCACACTCTCCCTTGAGCAGCTTTTATTCAGTTGTCAGATCACATCAATGAGAAAACGACATAGGCTGTTTTCCCAAGAGGTCCATCAGCTGTTAGATTCCAATCTCACAGTAGAAAAGAAGGAAGTGTGGACATGAACTTGGGTCATCAGTCTTCTTCCTCTTTTTAATGAAAATCACCAATGATTTAAGAAACTGCTTTATGAATGCTGATCCCGAATTGAGTGATCATCCCTCTCCGGCTTAATTACTCACCAGTAGTATTATTAGACAACACAGACTGTCCTTCCTCCCTGCTTAAAAAATCTGTTAAATTATTTTCTAGAATATCACATATTTTGTTCTTTTCCCTTCTACCAAATGACTGTTCATCCATGGTCTATTATAGCATGTATTTTAATCCACAGTTTGAAATGTTAGAATGCCTCTCTCTCTCTCTCTCCCTCCCTCCCTCCCTCCCTCCCTCCCTCCCTCCCTCCCCCCCCCCCCTCTCTCTCTCTCTCCCCTCCCCTCCCCTCCCCTCTCCTCTCCTCTCCTCTCCTTAACTTTACTCAGTCCTCTATGTACTGGTTAGGTTTCCATGGTCAACTTGACAGTCACATTGGGAAATGAAGTTGAAGAATCACCTAGATCAAAATGGTCCATAGAAGCTTTGCTCTGTTTGCTAGGTGTTCTGAGAGGACGTATGCTATACTTCTTGGTGCCTTTTCTAGTCTAGTGGTTCTAGGCTAAATAAGAAAGTTAAATGAGCAAGCCAGAGAGTGAACTATCATACATGCCTCCATGGTTTCTGCTTTAGTTCCACCACAGCTTGAGATCCTCTGCTGCTTTAGTTTCTGCTCTGACTTCCATCAGTGATGGATATTGACCTGGAATGCAACCTGAAATAAACCTTTTTCTTCCCTAAGTTGCTTTTGGTTAGAGTGTTTCATGACAGCAACAGGATGAAACTAGAACACCCTAGAAACTTCAATTTACTCCATCAATAAAGTATCTGCACTCAGTGTATGACATCTTTATACTTCCATATACACTAAATCCCATATTTCTTGTGCAACCAGTTATTGTAAAGAAATCACAAATAAATAAGCTTAACTATTCTTCATGCTGTAAAGAATATTTGCTTATATGCCCATGTAATACTGAACATTAACGGCTTAGCTTGTCCCACCTCTAACCTTGCCCAGTTCACTTACAGGATGATATTTTATAGAAGGAAATCATAATCTGGCAGCATTCTTAATTTTTTTTCCTTTCTCTAATGCCCCACATACTTCCCATTAGTAAACCTCACAGATCTGTCCAATGATATCATTCAACGTTTCCTCTTCAATTCTAAGACTCTAAAAACACACACCTAAATAAGAAACCAATAATATTTCAAAGACATGGTGTAAATTAGTGAGCATAATCAGAAAAATAAATTGGCTGAAAATGACTCACGATTATTCTGAAGAAAAAAAGAAATGGTTTCCAGATCATTCAACCTTTCCTATTCAGCTCTAGGGTCCTTCAGTGGCCTGAATGCTCACCCTGTCAGAGTTTCCCACTGAAGGCCCAAAGTCACAAATACCTGGATGTTTTGCTTACAGCGCTCAGATTTCTACTTACAAATCACCTATGAAGGTCACCATTCAGAGTGCTTCTCATATCAAATGCTATGTTGCACAAATGAAAACTACTCATCTTGCATTGCAGTTTATTCTTTATAACCAGGGCATGCTTTCCATTCTTATCCATTGTCTAATTATATTTCTCATGGGAAATGCACTGAAAGAGAAGAGGGCTCTGCTCTTCTATCTTCAAGCCACACATTAAATCCCACACTACTCAGCAGCACATACAAAGTACTGCCCGATCGAGTTGCCAGTACCTGCTTTATTTTATTTTCCACACATACTAATCAGATGCAGAGTTTGCAATCACTTAGGATATATACTAAAAATATACCACCCCATCACTTTATTAATCTCTAATTAATTGTGCAGTATCATCGATTAATTTCCAAAATTTGTTTTGAAGCACATAAAAGCATAACACTGTTAAATACTACGGACAGACCGCTAAAAATAAACAAGAAACCCTTGTTGTTTATTAACAAAGTATAAATTAGTGATCACAATCAGAAAGTTTAAAAAAAGATTTAAAATGACCAACAATTATTCTAAGTGAAGAAATAACATTCAGATCATTCAAGGGTGCTGAGAAGAGGCTAATATATAACTGGCTATTAGACAGACTTCTATAACTTAAATGTTATGAAGGATAAAATGATTGAGAATTACCAATCCCATTACTGGCTAATTAAAAGACTTTAGGAATTCTACTTTCTATTTTTATTTATTGATACTTGGTTTTATTCTCTGATTCTCTATTTATTCACTTGTATAATGGAAGAATTTATAAATATTAATTGAGGAAAATGTGGACAGAACATATAACCAGACACCTCAGCTTACCGGTCCTGCCATTATGATAATAATGACACTCAGTAGGTGGGCCAATGAGTGCTGTGGCTAGGGAATGATGGGTTTATAGTGAATACATTCTATGAAGAATTATTTTTTATTATTTGTTTATTTATGTGTAATGTATATGTGTCTGTATGTGTGCATATGGTATGAATAAGACTTATTTATAGTCTGACATGATCATTTTGTCAATAATCTCCTTGATGTTTCTAAAAAAGAAAGATATGCAAATAAAAACAAAATTGCCACTGTAAATTTCAATATGAGAACTTTTAGTACTTACACTAAGTATTGAATAGAACATGCTGATGCTTTACAATTATTTAGGACTTTGCAAAAATTTAAAATCAAGTGAGCTGCATGAATTGTATTTGACAAATTTAAATATAGACATTACTTTTATTTTTTGGAAGTGATATTTGGCTGATAAGCCATTCACATATACACATGTTCTCACACAGACTCCTCCATATTCACACATTCATCTTTATGCTTGTACACAAAAATTGTATGTTTCTCTATTATATACCCAGCTGATGACTGTCCACTCTGACTATCATTAAAGAAGAAATTAAAAAATCTGCAGGGATCATAGACATTTAATTAAGAACTACTTGATTATGAATCTTGGATTGGCAAGCTATGTGTTATGAACTACATCTGGTCCTTAACCATGTGTTTATATACCCCTCAAGCTAAGAGTGGCTCTAAATTTTTAGATACTTCACATTTTAATCTAATTTGTTTAATATTTTAATTTATAAATAAGAGCATGTTCATCTGCTATTTCCCATAAGCTTCAAATAATTGTTCTCTGGTCCTTATGGAAGTCGTGTTTCTCATGTACATGACTGGCATTTATACACTCCTTTAGAGAAGAAGGATTGAGAGGCTCATATGTTGGGAGCTCCTATATTTTGGAATTTGGTGTAATGTGAGAAAGAAAGACATTAAGCTAAGTAGTTCAAATCAACCTTCAAACATTCACATATTACAGATGATAATATAGGGTGTTGTAAACCAGTGACTATAAAATTTTATTTGACTTTTAGAAAATATTTTTGAGAGTTTACTACATGTATAAACTGAGATATAATATCTATTCCCTTACTCTTTAAATTTCCACCTATCTTTCCCACAACATAACCTTTCCTAACATCTCTTGAAATTTTTGATAACTCACTAGATGCCTTTAATGCTGCCCATAAATACAAGGATATTCGCTAGAATGGATGAACTGTGAAGTGTCAATGATTCCTTCATAAGGGGAGGATCTGAAGGTCATCTAGTCCACCTATCCTGAGATATAACTGATTTGGTCTTTGTGGTCCTTGGCTAGGTAAGTACAGCTGCTGTGGATTTCCGAATATGATAGCCAGGTGATACCCAGGAGACAGTGTTTCACAGTAGCGCTCCACATGTTCTAGGCATGTGATATCCATTAGACAGTGTTTCATAGTAGCGTTAAACATGTTCTAGCCATGTGATATCCATAAGACAGTGTTTCAAAGTAGTGCTCCACATGTTCTTGCTTTAACACTGGTTCTGTCTTCTCTTCAGCCTTGGTGACGGTAGGTTAATAAAGATGTACAATTTGAGAATTAGTAACTACATTCTCTTCATCTCATTTCTTTTACTAGTTACACATTTCTCTATTGACTGCTTGCTGTTCGACACACAAAGAAATTCATCTGACCAAGGCCATAACCATCCCAGGTCTGTCTTCAACAGAAGATGGAGAGTGGAATTTTAGCTAAGCCTCAGTCGATATTTTAAAAAATCAAACAGATATGTTATATCTACCTGAAGCAGGGAAGAAAAAAAAAAGCGAAATCACAACGAATAAGCAAAATTGGCGAAGACAACCTGTCAGCAGACCAAAAACACAGTAACTAATGACCCGCACTTCTAGCCAATCACAACACGCCAACTTTGATTGCCAGCATAAGAAGCCAATCAGAGGCATTCCTTCAGTTGTTTTTTTTTTTTTTTCCCTAACTCCATAAAACTTCCATCCTTTTACAATAAAAACTTCTTCATTGGAATCTTCAAGAGTCTGTGTTGTTGCCTCTGCATCTCCTCACCCTCTGCCCCCCCACCCCCCACCCCCCGGAATGAAGAGGCACAACGAGCAGCAACAAACTGGTATCCAGCATGGATGTACCTTTTCATTTTGCTTGCATTTTGGGTCCTCTTTACCCTCTTTTGGACTTTTTTTTCTCTCTTACTACCCCCGCTGCTGACCCCATCTAACCACTTCGACTGTTTTCTATGAGTTGACCACTGTTTTTGTTTTCTTAGCCCTCGGTGAGTTGGAGCTTTCTTTCCTTGCCAACGTTGGCCTTTCCTTGCTTTCCTCTGTATGTCTTCCTGGTTAGGAATTCTCTATCGTGGCTCGGTTTGTCCCTCTATACAAGGACTGACCACCCAAAAGATAGAACCAATAAAGGACCCTCTGACTAGTTCTTTTCATTCGGAGACACTGTACAAGCAGTACACTTGGTCCATGAATATGTCGTTAGCTTTCCCCTCCATCCGTGTTTTCCCAGTGACTCCCTCCTGGCCTGAGAGCAACTGAAGGCTTTGATCCAGGACCACTCTCTGGGATTGTCTGAGGCCCTCTTGCTTTACAGGGAGTCCTGACCGCTCTTTGGAGTGTGGACTTTTGGACCTTTTCTCTCTGCTTATATCCCTTGAAAATCTGGTTATGTAACCAGCAGTTAGGAGCCTTCAGAGCAGTGGCTGGTCTCTTAATTCACAGGAAGGCTTTGGCTATTCTACTGTGGTTGAATCCTCTTTCCCTTCCCGGATTATAACGTTGTTCTCCTCAGACAGCAGCTACTTCCACTAGTTTGACCGATTCCTCTGTGCTCCATCATGGGCAAACTTGAGCAAAAAATGTCCTTCCTCTCATTGGAGGCCCCTCTGCTGTATCCTGAATTCTCAATAGGGGATGTTACAGAGTCCCACATAAGCCTTCCTGTTCCTTGTTCCCTAAGGTACCTCACCCCCACTGAATCTGTCTATCTTTGGGATGATATTCATCCCCTTTGAAGGTTGGAACCAGGCCCGTGGCTACCTATCCCTAAATCTCCTTCGCCAGCATGACTTGCAATTGCCTCTTACCAACAACTACCCCGCACCAATCATTTCGTCTTCCCTGTCAACGTGGACCCCAATGCCATTTCCTGAATTTTTGATTATTGTAACCAATGCTGTTGAAAAGCACATCCTATTTGGCCCTACCCAAAATGTTGGGGGGTTCCAGAGGTGGGGATATAAAGATTTATAACTCCCACTAGGTCACCTTCCCAATAGATAAATGAATGAATGAATGAATGAATGAATGAATGAATCAATCAATCAATCAATCAATCAATAGGGTGAGATGAGGCAGGGCAGAAAAAGCAAACTGACCATGAATAAGCAAAATTGGCCAAGACAGCCTGTCAGCAGACCAAAAGCACAGTAACCAATAGCACAGGCTCCTAGCCAATCACAACACGCCAATTTCAATTGCTAGCACAAGAGAAGCCAATCAGAGGCATTCCTGTGGCAGCTTAATTCCCCTAACCCTACAAAAACCCACAACCCTTTTACAGTAAAGAGCTTCTCCACTGGAATCTTCCAGAGTCTATGTTGTTTCCTCCATGTCTCCTTACTGCCTGCCTCCCAGTCTCCTCATCTCCTGCCTCCCAGGATACTGTGTTGTAATACGAGCGGCAGGGCTGCGTCCCCGGCACCCGGCCGCCCGCATGGCTAGCTTATGCCCCGAAATAATTACACGGAAACTGTATTCTTTTAATCACTGCCTGGCCCATTAGTTCCAGTCTCTTATTGGTTAGCTCTTACATATTGATCTAACCCACTAACCCATTTCTAATATTCTGTGTAGCACCATGAGCTGGCTTACCAGGAAAGATCTTAACCTGCGTCTGTCTGGAGTGGGAGAATCATGGCGACTCGACTGACTCGGCTTCTTTCTCCCAGCATTCTGTTCTGTTTACTCCACCCACCTAAGGGCTGGCCTATAAATGGGCCTAGGCAGTTTCTTTATTATTTAACCAATGACCTTCCTCCATCAATACTGGATCACACAACAGGCCACAACACCTACCCCCAGTGGAATTCTATTTTTCTGCTCTTTTTTGTTCACTAAGGTGCCATTTTAAATATGTAATACAAAACTTTTCAAATGTTATTGTTCAGAATTCGTTAGGAAAATTTTATTTTTCACTCTTGTTTCTCTACTTGTTTACAGTTTTGGACAGCTGAAATTCTCTACTCTGTTCTTACAGATTTGTTGCAAAATTTTAGTGTCTTCACTTAACAGTAATTCTACTAAGAAACCATTAGATATATCAAAACCTAAAAGGACAGTTCCTAATCATGAAACTTAACTGCTACAATCCTGACAAATTTATCTATTAGTCTCAGACAATTTTCTTTCCGAATGCATGCTAGACACTGGATGGTTCTGTCAATATAATGGATACATTGAAATGGGTCATGAAAAACCAGGTCACATAAAAGGCTGATTAAAAGTTTTATCACAAAATAAATAAATAAATAAATAAATAACGCCCTTCCTCTTCCTCCCAAATGTTAATAATAAAAACTTGATCAAGCACAAAAAAAAAAAAAAGGCACCAAGGGCCTGCTTCTGGCAACCATCCTGTATTCCTTCTAGTCTGTGCTGTTCCTACAAAGAACCCTCAATTGATAAGCTACTCAAGCATGAAAATAGCACAGTTAAAGGGCTTGGCTTAACATCTTATAAAAGATGCTTTCTCTCCTCTGTTCACAAGACCAAATCATAGTAATGATTTCAAATAATCTGTAACTGTAATTTCAGGGTGGCTTTGGGCAGAATATGTGTCTACATCTGTGAAAAAATATGGTCTTGGTTGATTTCATTTTAAGAGCTAAAATCAAAAAGGATATTCAACTACATTTAGTATAATGGCTCATATGTTGAGATCTATTATTTTACACACTGTTCAAATTTATAGAAATATTCAAATTAATCTTAGGTGAAGTGTTTAATCTTAGGTAAGGTAGCATCCCTTGTTATTCTAGTTAGCTGAAATTGTCAAGCTGACACAGCTCATGTAATAGCGAAGCCTCGATAGAAGAATTTTCTAGATCAAATCAGCTTGGGACAGTTCTTTGTGGGATTGTCTTATGACTTATCCATTTAGAGGGTCCACTCCACTGTGGGCAGCACTACTCCTGGACAAGTTGGTTTTGGATGAATAAGAACACTAGCTAAGTAAGAGTCTTATCAAGCAATATTCCACCATACTTTGTGCTTCAACTTCCTATTGAGTTCCTGCTCAGACCCCTCCCAGTAATGAACCATGACCTGGGATTGTTTTTGGACAGATAGTTTTATCTCACCATCAGGAAGTACACTAGAACACCTGTGTAGATTTTAAAAGAAATACCCATTCCTGGGTCATTTCTCAGACCCATTATGAATTTCTGGAGGATAGAATTTCAGCATCCACACCTTTTCACAGCTATCTATAAGAGCTCCCATGATTCAAAGTCACAGCCAACCATAATGCTTAAGGACAGAGAATTCTCAAGTTGAACTGTTCTATAGATCCACCTACCTAAAAGACATTTTGTATTGTGTGTGTGTGTGTGTGTGTCTGTGTGTGTCTGGTGGTGTATAGAACAGACAGTAAAGTTCTTTATCCATAGTTTACAGATTTGTGTTTGAAAGACTAATTTTCCAACTAAAGAAAAAAATAAAAAGCAGATCATAATATTTATATATGCTTATTTTGTGTGAGATAGCTGACAACACAGGCATAAGAATGATTGAAATCTGTGCATATCACTATGATCACCATTGGAGATGGTTTAAACCATAACATCCTTCTTACGGGGAGATAGAGAAAAAGAGAGCTCTCAGAGAATAAAGATTTTTCCTGAAACTTTATTTTCTAAAAGCTAATAGTACTGAATTGCATGCTTAATAGTGGTTAAATGTTGCATTTTATTATGCATCTTAACACATTAAAATTTTATTTTTTAAAGTAACTATTGGCAAGGAGTTGTTGCGGAAAGAATACTGTGCTCTCCAGTGGTGTAGCCACAGCTAAGCTGTTCATGCTTCAATAACTCACCTCCAACCCATCTAGACAAGAAACTTAATTAAACTCTGTGTATCACACACAAAAAGGAGACATGAATGCATGAGTATAATTTTGAAATGAAGGGCTTTGAAGGGGGGTAGGGATGGGAATGGCAAATTAAATACTAATATTAATTATAAATTTCTATAAAACTGCCCAATGCTAAAATATTAAGGGACAATTGAAATTATACTCATTGAATTTGTTTTGTTTTGTTTAATGATGCTCAAAGATCCATATCAATAATAAAGTACTATGTTTATGTGTTTTGAAAGAAAATTTAAGGGGTAGGGGAATAATTCATGATTCTACTTTCATTTTGTTGTGAAAAGCAATAACCAAAACTACTTGGGGAAGAAAGAGTTTATTTGGCTTATACTTTCTGGTCACAACCATCATTGAGGGAAATCAAAGCAGGAACTCAAGCAGGAAAAAGGACGTGCAACTGCTTGCTATTTCACAAAGCAGTATCTCCACCAAGGTATTCACTTAAACCCAAGAACATATGTAAGAAATAAAGGGGGTGTTACCTTCTAACTCACCCACTCAGAGGGTTAGCAAGCTTTTTTATAGAGCCCAGAAATACTTGCCTAGGAATCATGCCACCCCTGGTGGACTAAACACTACCACATCAATTCATAAATAAAACAATCCCCTAGTGTCATACTCATACGTCAGTCTGGTCTGAACAATTTCTCAATGCGGTCTTTTTATATCTCAGATGACTCTGGTTCATGTCAAGTTGATAATTTAAGATAAGTAGAAAATATTTTGTTTCACAGTGTAAATGGATACAGTCCATCATGACAGGAAATGCATGTTCATAGCAATAGGAGGTACCTGGCAATGATGCATCCATGGTCAGGTAGCATAGAATGATGAATTCTAGCACTAAGCAAGTTGTCTCCATTTTGTTCAGTTTAGGACTTCAGTCTATGGACTGCAGTCACTCACAATTAGAGTAGATTGACTCATTGCAAATAATAAATCTAGAAACATCCTCACAGACACACCCAGAGATTGTCTTCCAGGGGATTCTACATCACGATCAGTTGACAATGAAATTATAATAACAAAAGGCAAAATAAGAGCATGTAAATGAAACTTCCAAGTGTATTAGGTAGTATGTTCTTGGATTTAAAATCACTGACACTCCCAACTATGTTTTCTGAGGTGAAAAATAAAATAATAGTTATTATAAACACCTTCTTTCAAAATACTTCCAGTGTTTATATGAAGTGGAATACATGCTTGCTTCCTCCTGGAAAGGTAGCAACGATCTTATGAAAACAAAGATTAATACTTTTACTCATTTAGGTTTGTGACCCTCTGTACTGGGAAGAAGTGGAAAGAATTACATGGACTATTCAACCTTTAGTTAATATCAAATTCCACATTGCTGTTGTTTTTGAGTAACTCCTGGGACTTAAAATGAACATCTGAACCTCATCAAATCTGTTTTTAGAACTTCATAGGATAAAATCCAGCCCTTGCTAATTTCCAATAATCTACCAAGATCAACCACAACGTAGGATGAACAGTTTTATTAATTGGTTTGTAAGGTTAGGCTCTCTGATCCTTACTACAGTTTGTTTATTTCCTTGTGTGTATGTGTGTATGTGCTGTGTGTGTGAGTTTGTGTGTGTGTGTAAAAGCATGCATCGTGATCAGCTGGACATTTGGAGACCAACTTCAGAGAATCAATATTTCTTTCTAACATGAGGGTTTAGTAAACGCAAACTGGAGGTGGTTAGGATTGGCAGTCATCACCTTTACCTGCTGATCAATCTGGCAAGAACTAGGCACATTAATCTTTTTTATTCAGTTTTATTTTTTTCTTGAGTTATATATTTGTCTCTGCTCCCTTCCTTCCTCTCCCCTCCCCTTCTACCCTTTTCCATGATCCCCATGCTACCAATTTACTCAGGAGATCATGTCTTTTTCTACTCCCAGGTTGATTAGATACATATCTCTTTCATAGGGTCCTCTTTGTTGTCTAGGTTCTCTGAGATTGTGAATTATAGTCTATTTTTTCTTTGCTTTATGTCTATAAGCCACTTATGCGCAAACACATATTATATTTGACTTTCTGGATCTGTGTTACTTCATTCAAGTTTACTCTAGGTCCATCCATTTGCCCACAAATTTCAAGATGTCCTTAATTTTTTCCAAATGAAGTACTCCATTGTGTAAATGTACTACATTTTCTTTATTCTTCAGTTAAGGGGTGCTTAAGTTATTTCCACAGTCTGGCTATGACAAAAATTGCTTCTATGAACATAGTTGAGCATGAGGATGCTCAATCACACTAATCTTATATACTACTAAACACTCTTCATATCGTTAGCTGAATTAGATATCTTCTTTGTATTTTTCTACTTCTGGTTTATCTACCCAACTTCTCCTGTGTTCAAATGTGTATTATTCAGATATAAACACTTACAATTGACAAAACTGTATATTTTACTACATTTAGCAGATGAGTCTCCATGATTATCATATGTTATGTGGAATAGTCTTTATGATCACTGTGAAGATGTCTCTTTGCCAAGTTGCCTTCTTATTGGTTTAATAAAAAGTTAGATAGATGGAAGATATAGGTGGAACAGAAAGACACAGAAGATTTTTGAAAGAAAGGCAATGTCAGTAGCTAAACAGAGAGGAAGCGGTATAGGTAGTATAGGATAAAAGGTAATAAAGTCACGAGACAAAAATTAGATTGATAAAAATGGGTTACTTTAAGTTATAAGAGCTTGTTAGAAATAAGCCTGAGCTATCAGCACGCTTCCCTAATTAATACCGTCTCCATGTGGTTATTTGAGAGCTGGCAAGATGGACAGAGAAAAATCTACATACATAAATGTTATAATCTAATTAAAAATTAGTGAGTATTGGCACCTGAATTTACCTCGCACTTTGTCATAAATTTGGAAACAGGCAAGGTACTTCAAGAATGTGGTCAGTGACACGGAAGACATCAGAGAGATAAGTCCAGTTCTAAGAACATTTTTCTAATGGCCCCTTTACACCTGAATGATATTGTATCTCTATTTTACTGGCAATTGACATGTGAAACACCAGTATTTAAAAATAAAAATAATTTTAAGTTTAATTTAATTTAATTCCTCATGAAACTTTAAATATCTTGGATTCTCATTAGGCACATGAGAGTAGTGGCCAGTGAAATGACTTTCTAGCCATCAAACAGTTCTATTGCTGCAAACAAGTCTATAATATAAAGATTGTTTTGACATTGCCCAGTTTAAATCTCCTCTTTGAAATTTTGCTGTAGCACAGTACAGACATGATAACCAAATGGTATTGAGAAGCATGACATAAAACAGTAGATTGAAGTGGTTTTTTTTTTTTTGTTGTTGTTGTTGTTACTGATACTGAATAGTGTCCTATGACACTGTGCCCAGCAGATGTACAGAGTGGATTGGAGATTTTTTATATAACATAATATCCAAATGAAAATGTACCAGCCTCTTAAGATTAATGAGGCAGACACAATACATGTGAGATAAAAACAAATCTATAGCTTTACAAAGAACACAAACTGTTGGTTTCCCGTAGTTGGTTAATTATGGTCTTAATTTCAGCACTTAGAGATGTCTAGGCAAGTCCTGTGTACCTACCAGTCAGGAATACATATTGAGATTCTGTCATAAAAATAATACTTAGAATACTTTTAAAAGTGTAAAATACAACCATGTATATATGCTCTGTTTTGATATTTCTTTTATATTTTTGTTCAGTGACATAAGAATTCTGTTTCTAGTTCCTCACAGCTCAGCCTTTTACACAATACTTTAGGGTTAATGGGTCTATTTGTTCTTCATACATAGCACTCAGAATAGAAATGCTTTACCAAATTCATTGCCATGTTCAGGACCCTGAGCCTGCAAGTGACAAACCACCTAAGTGCTCCAAGTGAGCTGCAATTTTTCACTCCTAGTTCTTCTTCCCATCTCCTGCTCTTGTTATTTAACTGAGATTTTGAAATTATCCTAGTATTCTTCTCGTCTCCCTCTCCTCTTGTTATTTGGCTAAGATTTTGAGATTAAAAAGTTGGAGAGAAAATTTCAAGCAACTCAAAAACCGTCAGAATTAGGTATTGTACAATACGTTCAGTTGGAATACTTTAAGGGAAAGTGTTAAGGAGAGATATAGCTATGACACTATGATGCAAATCATTTCACACAAAACTTGAAAAATCATTATTTGGAAATTATGTTTATATACGTAGTCTAGGAAATAATTCATAAAAACTCTGATATTGTAATCAGATTACATAATTTATTTACTTTTATTTATTTTTTGTTTTTGTTTTTATTTTTTGAGACAGGGTTTCTCTGTGACTTTGGAGCCTGTCCTGGAACTAGCTCTTGTAGACCAGGCTGGTCTCGAACTCACAGAGATCCGCCTGCCTCTCCCTCCCAAGTGCTGGGATTAAAGGCGTGAGCCACCACCGCCCTGCTCAGATGACATAATTTAGATGACCAACACTTACCAAATATATTCTTAATAATATTAATTGTATGTTAACAGAGTACCATTATATTATTTTTATTCTTTACATAGATTCTAGGTAGTTTTCACTGAACTATTTCTCCACTTCCTTCCTCCAGATGTTCCCAAATTCCAGTCATCTCTTCCCATTCTCTAGCTCTCCATCTCTTCCCCTCTTTTCTGGTCCCTCCAGTTACCATCCCAATCCAGCCTAAGTCCACCCATCAAAATCTATTTATTTCTCATTCCCAGTGAGATCCATAGCCACTTTCCCCCTTGTGCTCTCGTTACTTGACCTCTTTGAGTTTGTAGATGGTAGCATGATTAGTCTTTACTTAATAGATAATGTTTACTTATAAATAATGTTCATTTATAAAATGAGTACATAACATGTTTGTCTTTCTGGGTCTAGATTACTTCACACAGGATGAATTTTTTTCTAGTTCCACCCATTTTTTTTTAAAAAAAATATGTCTTTTTTTTTTTAGCGTTTGAGTAACACTCCATTGTATAAACGTACCACATTATCTTTATCCATTTTTTAGTTAAGGGACATCTAGGCTGTTTATAGTCTTTGGCAATTATGAATACTACTGAACAAATATTTTCCCTTGAAAATTGCTGGGTTTAGGATATGGGAAACTATGTATATGTGTGTGAATATACAGTAGAACACTATGTTTTTGGTAACTTTAATATAGGAACTCAGTTTGTTTTAAAGTACTGAAATAACCCTAACCCTGAAAGTTCAAGATAAGTAAAACAGTATAAAACTTTGATATGACAAGCAACAGAATGGAATGAGAGGTGTTTTGATTCTGGCCAGAGCAACAGAAGTTCTTACTTTATCTGTGGAGTGAACTTGATCCTCATTGAAATAAAATGATGGTGATATCAACAAATAAAATCTTTTAATAAGCATATCTGGAGTAAAATGACAGAGAATAACCAGTACAATATTGAAGAATAATATTGAAAGAATGGCTCAATGCAATCGTATGACATTCTGAGAAAATTATGTGCTTAATAAGGATAGTGTGGTACTGAAAGCACAAAACAAGAGTTGATGTTACCTGACCTTCGACAAGGTGGGAATGCATGATAGTTTGGAAAATGAATGACACACACTTTTAAGTACTTTTTGAAAATTTATCTGAAAGATCAAACATAACTTTAAGTATAAAACTAGCAGAAGATAACATACTAAAAAACATAGGGGGTGTTGAGCTTAGTGATGATTTTTTTAGGTATAATACAATATATAGTCAAGATAAACTGAAATTCTTTAAAATTAAAAATCTCTTGTTGGATGTCACATTTTTGTTCCTGGCACCCCAGACTCCAAACATAATTATTCAGAAACTATATTATTTGCAATACTGTTTGGCCAATAGCTAAAGTGTATTGCTAGATAGCCCTTACATCTAGAATGAACTAATTTCCATTATTTTATATTTTAGCATGAGGCCCATGGCCTACCAGCAAAGTTCCAGTTGGAAACTCTTGTTTTTCCCCTCTGGTAGCTACATGACATCTCTAAACTCCACCTTCCTTCTCCCAGCATTCAGTTTAGTTTTTTTGTTTTTCATACCTCTCCCCTTGCCCTATCACAGGCTAAGACAATTTCTTTATTAACCAGTGGTATTCGCAGCATACAGAGGGGAATTCCACATCAATCTCTAGTGTGCCAAAAGTACTATCAAGATAATGAAGAAGAGAAAATCAAAGCTAGGAAAAAGTATTTGCCAAACGGCTATAGTGATAGTTCATCTATTACAATGCTTTTTTTCTTACAAATATGAGGGCCTGTGTTTGTTTACCTAAGCCATGTGTGTGATAAAGGTAGGAGTGGTAGTTGGTGTTTTTAATTCTATCTGAAGCTCACTGGCCATCCAGCCTACCTTACCCTGTGAGCTTCAAGGTAGAGAGAGATTTTCATAAAATGTTGATGTGGACAGAGTTCTTCAGGAAAAAACACCTAAGAATGTCAATGGCCCTCTACATACTTGTGCAAGTACAAGTGTGCACACATACACAAAACATAAAACATACATGAAACTATGGTCTATGCTCTAGACACCTATACTGGACTCTTAAAATGTTCAAAGTCTAGGACACTAGCATCATACAACACTGCAGTGATTTAGAGGATCACGAACTAGAAGTCAGTGGACATGAAATACAAATAGTTTCACAATATCTTTTAGAATACTAAACCATATCACTTTGTCCTCATGTTCCTTGGGATTAACACATGGAAGTTAAAACTACATAGGCATACTAAAAACTGCACTAGGTTGTTTAAACACATTTGTTTGTATTTGGCAAAAGTTAGAAGGAATTCAGATAAAGCACAATAGATGAACAAAGGACTAAACTGTGGCATAGCTTTTAAATGGAATAAAATTTACGTCTAAAATGTAAGTAATATTTCAAGACAAAAAATAAAGTTATGACATTTTTAATCAAAGTTCAGCTTAGTGATTGTTTTCCCTAACCATATCACCCCAAACTCCTGCAACTATTGTCCTTAACCCAGTAATGTCCCACGTGTGTTTTAGCCTACCCTCATCCTCCATCATCACTCATTATTAACATCATATAGCCAACTTTTTAGCCTCTTAATGATGCCCATCCTTATACTTCTTTATTTGTATATATTTGTAAACATTAGTCTAAGATTCACTGACGATGAAAAACATGATGATTTTGTTTTTCTGAGATTCAGTCACTTGATTAATATTATACTTTAGAGATCTACCTATTGTCCTGCAAATTTCATGATTAAATTTTATTTTAGAGCTGAATAAATGACCACTAGGTATATATGAGACCTTTTCAATATCCATTCTTCTATGAATAGATATCTAGGTTAGTTCCATGACTTTTCTATCAAGAACAGAGCATCAATAAACACGAATGGTCAAGTAACTTTGTGATAAAATATGGAGCTGTGCAATTTCTTCAGTTGTAACAGAAACATCTCACTACAGGAGGTATGGGAAATGGGAAGGCTATGTATTGAGAATGGTAAGGAACCTATGGAAATAAGTGTATTTCCTGCTCAAATTTGCTCTGAATTTATGACCCTAAAGAATTAAAAATTAATTTAATAGCTATACGTTGTATGTTGTGCAAATATATTTATAAATTTATAGGTATATACATATACTCTTTTACCATTAATATATGAGAATACATATATGCATTTATTATCAAAACAGCATATGATCATGATATGTTTGTGTGTATGTTATATTTGTATACATAGTATTATAATTGCATATATTCTTTAGCAAATAAAATTTTTGGTATGAAATCAATACATAACCTCTTCAAATAACACTCATAAAATAATAAAGTTTTATGATGATAATTAATATAGATCCCTACCCAAGTCTAATAAGGCTGATTTATTTGTCAAAAATGCCATATTTTACCAAAAATCAATGCTAAATACACTTTGAACCTGAAAGCTTGTACTAAGTTACAGGATAAACTTGATTAAAGTATTTAAATTTTCCTTCCAAAAAAATAAAAATTCATATATTAATTATGGATGGAAATAGTAATCCAAGATTTCAAGTCTAATGTGTATTTCTGTTTTCACAGATCTATGTGCATACTTTGTTTAATTTCCATATTAGTGAACAACAGAAAAGGCCACACTCTATTTTTAATTATATCTTATTACAATTTTCTCACTATTACCATAATGTAAACATAATAAGAAGTAAATTCCAGAAAATTCTGAACAATCAATAAATTATATAAATTCTAATTATTGAAAAGTATGTCTAAAGTGAAATCTCTTCAGAAAGGTGAAAATAACATCTCAAATATCCACACTAAATGTTCGCATTGTACATCAGTTGAAAACTTCATATTGTCCTTATTCATTTCTAGAATTGAGCTTGAGTTTCATTTCTGCAGATTATAAAGATACAGAAAAATGTAATACACATTCTCTGTTTAGTTAAATTTTACACAGAGTAAAGTGGATGACTGTGAGTTCCTGACACATGGGAAACGCAAAAATAATTTGAGGAGACTGTAGATGGAGAAGATGCTGTGACTGATGCAAGGGTTAACTTTGATTGCTCATATCCTGAAAGTCCAGAGAGGCCATGGGACCATTCTGTCAGTCATGTGCCTAGAGTTGTCAGTATCAGCACAGCTCTGCAAACATCAGTTCATCGAATCCCCCTTAAATCCCTTGATAATCATACTAGAATTATGTATATTATAGGTGAAAAATGGAGACAAAGTGTTTCTTGTAAAATGTCAATGCCATGAACCTGATAGTGGGGCTATAGGTTCCTAGGACTGGAAAATGGGTACATTATAAAATGTGAGTTATTTTATGGCCTCTTGTCCCAACAGTAGAAAGCAAGTTTCAATCTCCATGTACTTTTTGTCCAAGGCAATAAGTTTCTATTTTTCCGAAATATGGATCATTTCCTCTTACATGAGATAGGTCACACTGTACATGCTGTATGAAAAAAACCAGCAGAAGCCAGACACAACCTCAAACAACCAATGATTTTAGTTATTTCCAAGCTCACACATATAAAGAGACTCAATCTCTTCTATAGAGGAGGTAATATAAACACCTTTAACAATAAAAAAAGAGAGACAACAAATCAACAGATTCCCTTAGAGTCAGTGTTTTCTCCAGTGATCCTTCTCTACCCACCAAGTCATTCTTGCTAAATATCATGGTGTTTTTCTGTCTACTAATTCCTTAGATGGTGACAACAAAAGGCCCACCTGATAGCCAGTAACACTAGTGAAAACAGGATTGGCTGAGAACTGCTTGATTATGCCTTCTTGTACTGACCCCTGCTAAAGAATTCCCTCACTGCTAATCAACACAAAACATTCTGGGATTCACCTGCATGATACCTGGCATAAGTACTGAGATGGAAATCAATAACAATATGAAATGAGTCTTTCTGTGCTAAACAAATATTCAGTTAGAAAGTCAAAACAGCTTAAGAACTTCTAAGAAAAATAATCACAGATTGGAAATTGTGTTTTTAATCTACAAAAAGTCTTAATTCTCTTTGAGACCAGCCTGGTCTATAAGAGCTAGTTCCAGGACAGGCTCCAAAACCACAGAGAAACCCTGTCTCGAAAAACCAAAAAAAAAAAAAAAAAAAAAAAAAAAAGTCTTAATTCTCAAGGGCAAAGTCAATAATAAAAGTTTATCTAGCTCAAGTGATAAACATTATATTATGGTGGTAATATTTTCTTGCATATCACTTAGAGATCTACATACTTTTCTGTGACGCAGGAATATACATATGTATATATATATGTATATACATATATATATAGTCTTTCAATTTGTAATACATGAATGATGGTAGGACACTGGATTGCAAGGATTTCAAAATGCATTTTAATAAAACAACATGAGCAAAACATGCCCTAGATGATTAAAAACTCATTCCAATAAAGCATGGCAATGAGCCAAATTAAAAATGAACAAATAAAATAATTACTTTATTATTACAAAATAAATAAAATTAATAAAGTGTTTGGTTCTTCAAACAATTAAAATAGTTTTTTCTCTTCTTACTAAATACAATTAAAAAGAGAAGAGATGGCTAATAAGATGACTCAATGGGTAAGACACCTGCCACCAAGTCTGATGATATGACACCGGACACCACACAGTTGAAGGTGAGAAACTATTTAATGTAGTCATGTACATATCCACATATGTATTATGGCATATATCTTCACACACATAGGCAATCAAGATAAAATACTTTTAAAAACAATAGCTAAGAACAAGTCACAAGGATGTTGGCATGTGAGGCAGAGCATTAGGGCTTCATGGTTTTCTTTTTCTTTCTGTATTTAAGATTTCATGCTGAACAGGTTACTAGCCTTCATGCAAATACCAGGGAGTGGAGCTACTCTTCTCTTCTCTGACAAATCAGAGAAAAGACAGCTTAAGAGAGAAAGCTCAGTCCCAACACTTGAAGCCTGCTGGTTGCAGATGATGGCCATTTCATGTTCCATGACCTCTATTATTTGGAGTCCTTGCTAGTGTCACCTTCATAGGTTCCAGAAAATTTCTATTTCACCTGGCATTACTCAACTCCAAAACCTTCAAGCTGCAACCTGTTCTGCCTGCGAGAGGCGTTCGGGTAATTGTGGCTCAGATAATTTTGGGGTAGCCAACCAATGACTAGTCTAAACTGAGCCCCAAACCGTGAGGAGGAGCCCATGTGTGGATGGTCAGGAACCAGAAGCTGGATGTCCCCGAGACCTAGGGTATAACAAAGCAGGACTAGCAAAATACAATCCTAATGATGTTCTGCTCTACTCATAAATCTGTGCCTAGCCCAATCACAACTTGAGAGGTTGTCTTCAGCAGCTGAGGAGAGCAGATGCATAGACCCTCAGTGAAACATTGGGGAAGTTCAAGGAACAATGCAGAAAAGTGTGAGAAAGGATTGAGGGGTTGAGGAAAGTAGGAAAACACAGCCCACATAATCAACTAAGCAGAGTTCAGAGGGGCTCACAGAAAGTGAAGGAGCAACCACGGAGCCTGCATAGATCTGATTTAGGTCTCGGTATATATGCTGTTTTCTTTAGCTTGGTGTTTTTGTGGGACTCCTCAAAGTGGGAGTAGGGATATTTCTGGCTCTTTCACCAACTCTGGGGACCACTTTCTTCCTACTGGATTGCCTTGTCCAGCCTTATTGCATCTTGTTATGTCATGTTCCATTGGTATTCCTATGAGCCCTCCTCTTTTCTGAAGGGAAATGGAGAAGTAATGGATCTGGAGGAGAGGGGAGGTGGGGGAAACTGGAAAGAGTAGAGGGAAGGGAGGCTGAGGTTAATATTTATTGTATGAGAGAGGAGTAAACTCAAATAAAAAAGGGAGGAAAGATAGAAAATATTTATTTCATTAAACAAAGTAGGTAAAAAAAAAAACAAAACTCCATCTCTGCCAAGGTCATAAAATTCCTATTGAAAAGCCAAACTTCTACCTTTTATTGAGTGCAACAAGAAACCCAGATTCTTTCTGCCAATGGACTTGTATTGCAGGAGGCTGCAGAGTGAACAAAGACTTTCATCTTTGTCAGCAATGATTGGACCTTTTCTTTGCTTTAAGATTTAAGGTATTTCTGCGAAATTGTACATTGCCATCCACACCTGAGGATGACATCTAACTACTCTGATATGGCAATCAGAATTGACCCAGGGGAGCCAAGACTGGTGTCAAGAAGGATTTACCCTTGTTCTCCAAGAGTCACCACAGAGGAGAAGGATTTGCACTCTCACTCGAACCTACCTGTGCAGAGCAGTGTGTTCCTCTCCCTGACAGGGGAGTGTTAGATAAGATTAAACAAAATAGCATTTCAATAAATACCATCTTGCATGCAGTCCCCAAGTACTAAAGATTTAGTAACAATGATGAAACTCTAAATATGTCAGATGACAGGAAAATCCCCCACTTGAACTGTAAGGACATCTTTAGAAATCACCATCCCAATGAGAGGGTCAAGAGAATCAGACGCTTATGACCCAGGCTCAGGGATCTGTCAAGGAAAGGCGTGAAAATATTGTAAGAGCCAGATGTGGTAGATTACATCAACTAAACAAATTTATGCAGAGATGAAAGGTCAAAGAGATTGTGACAGCATGCACAAGACCAGTGTAAGATCAAGTCAGACACAACGCCAGCCTCAGGAAAGGGGCATAGACTTCCACGTCTTTGAGAACTATTGGCATTCATAGCTTCTGAAGCAGGGATATCTGTTTTACATAATGATGTGAAAGTTGGACAGGCCTCACTCTGTGGTCCCTGTCCAACACAAGCTGGGTTCGCGGGGAAAACAAAAGAGAAGAAAATCCAGAGTTATGGGGTTAGGGAGGTGAGAGTGGATATACGAGTAATGCAGGGAAGGGATGATAATGATCTAAGTGTATTTGAGATCTTCAAAAATTAATAAAATATTCTTTTAAAAATGAATGTCTCATAAGAATTTTAAATTATCAATCATAAAATTCGTCCCATTATATAGTTATGAATACATGTAGTATGAATCTCAAAAATAGAAAACTCAGTAAAAATAAAAGCTGTATAAAAGAAGAGAGACAGGTAGGGTGCCTCCAATGTACAAAACACTTCTGAAGTACATGTGTGGATCATAATTTGAACCCTCAAACAATCCAACAAACAAACTGAATGCTGAGCCACACATCAAGAGGCACAGTACCTCTGTGGTAAGATAAGAAGCAGAAAGCAGACACAGGAGAATCTATGGAAGATAGTGAGTCACCTAATATAGTGTACTCAGAGGAGAGCAATGAAGAGACCCTGTTTCTAGCAAGATGGAAGCCGAGAACCAACAACTGGGCTTGTCTCTAACCTTATTGTTAAAATTAGTACCATATTAAATAAAGTATAAATCATGTATTATAAATTCTTAAATATAAAGACCACATAATGCTGCTATGTTATAATATAATAAATGGTATCACTTTTACAGAAAATAGTGACACTAGATTGTTTTGGTTACACACACATGTGGGTGTGTGTGTATGCACTGTACACTGTATATACCATTGTAACAGATGATTTTTTATAATCAATTTGAATAAATTTGAAATTAAATAGGAGACACACTTCTGAGTGTGTCTATAACTAATGAAGACTTATCCTGAATGTGGACAGCTTCATTCCATGGGCTGGGGTCTCAGGCTAAGTAAATAGCAGAGAAAAGTAGCCATCGTATTAGTAGTCTTCATCTTTCTTTGATTCCTGATTGCCAATGCAATGCGAGCAGGTGCCTCATGTTCAGGTTACCACAACTTCCATATCGTGGTGACCCACATTCCCTTGCGTTATGAGCTCTATTCCTTAAGTAAATTTTGTCAGACATTATGTCACATCAAATGCATGAGTAATTAAGAAAATTGCATATAATTGTACATATTATCACACCTACACCTAGAATAGTAAACTGCTCTAAACTAAAGAAAAACATTTAAAAAGGAGACAGAGAGAAATGACACATTACAATGAGAAAGTAAATCTCAAATGATTGTCAATACCTCATTAGAAAACTTCAAGACAGAAAGTGTCACAGCATCTTTAAACACTAAAGAGAAAGGATTATTCTCAGAGTCTCTATCTGGCAGGAAGCTTCCAGGAATAAAAAAAAAATAAAATAAAATAAAAAAAAGGAACCATACCCATACTCATATGAAAAAAAATGAGCAAGAAAAAAATAAAACTTTTGGGAAACATTATGTGCTAAAATAATGGCTGCAGAAAATTCTCTAAGTGAAGAGAAAATTATTAGCCATCAACAAATGGATCATGGAACACAGAAAGAAGAAACCGTAGAAAATAAAGGCATGAATAAAAACTGTCTTTCCATCTGCCTTTGAGATTTGGTGTTAGAAAAAATTACCAAGTTAATCTCAAGAATTGTTTTAAAAAAGACAATTATGTTGTTTATTCACAATTTAAGCAAAACAAGACAAAATATTATCGATTAATACAGAACAAGCCTTTGGCATATTTCAATAAACATTAACAATAAAATAATTTAGAAAAATAGCATTAACAGGCAACTTCAAATTAGTAGCATTTTTTTCCAAAGGATACAAAGTATATACAGATGACCTCCTAATTTGTGATAAAATACTCGAATCTTTCTATAAGATTGGGTATAGGGAAGGATACTTGCTCTCATTAGAACTGTTCAACATGAATTAGAAATTTCAGTCACCACAATATGATAACAACATGAACTAATGGAAATAGATCAAAAAGGATGAAAAATTCTTCTTTGCAGATGGTTTGACAGCTTTTGTAGAAAGTATTAAGAATAAGATTATACCAAAATACATTTTCCTAAAAATAATGAATGAACTTAAACAGGTCCCAATTTTCAATAGACTTTTAAAAAGTTTGCATGCTGCCTGTAAAGCAGAAAAACACAATACCAGATGCAGCTTCTCAAGAAAGCAATGCATAGGCATGTATCTATTAAGACTCGTGAAACATGAATAAAAAGCAAAATGCTAAAATCAGAAAATATCCCCATGAAAAGGGAGATTTCTTGTGCTCACACTCTCACTCAGCCCAGTAAATGTATCTGTTATATCTAAGCTATTGTGCACATTCAACAAAATTTTGATAAAAATCCCATCCCAACAATTGGTTACATAAAAATAAAAATATTATAAATGATAAATTTGTGATATTTCTATAAAAACTATGGATGGAATTAGAAAAGAAGGGACAACTTCAATGAGCCAGGGAAGACTCTCCCTTCCTTCAGCAACTTTTCTTGGCCTTTGTCACATCAAAAAGAATGTACTTTTTGTAGTTTTCTAGAAAGTATAATAAAATGGGGGCTGTATGTATGTATGTAGGTAGTAGATTGCTCACTTAAGTCTAAAGTGTGCAAAGGCCTGTCTCTGGACCCCAGTATAAGCAAATTACTGATTAAAAAATAATGAATGACATATTCATTTATGTGGTTTTAAAATGCACCATAATGGCAGTAATGTGAGACGTAGGGTATTCATCTGTTATTCCAGCACAGAATGCAAAGGTAGGGACTCTTAGTGTACTGCCAATCTATACAACATAGTGACAACTTGTCCCAAGTAGGGAAACAATAGTATGTCTCTAAAATAATTACCCCCCCCACTACTGAGTAAGCAGTAGACATAAGGAGAAATGAAGCATAAAAAAAAAAAAAAAAAAAAAAAAAAAAAAAAAAAAAAAAAAAAAAAAACTCAGCTAAAGACCAAAGGAAGCATAGGCAACTTATTTTTGACAAAGCTGTCAAAGCAATACTGTAGGAATCAAAACATCTTGCTGACAAATTATACTGAAGCAGCATTAGACCAATAACTCAAAATGTTAATCAGTACCCAAACACACATTTATCAAAATTTTTTACCTAATGAACCAAAAATGTAAATATGAAACACAAAAACAATGATACATTTTGAAAACATTGAAGGCAATTCTTGAGTCTGTGACCTAGGTAAAGAGTTTGTAAACCTAAGAGTTATAAGACAAAACAAAATGTAATAAAAAATCATTTAATTTTTATCTTGGGTTTATTTTTTTCTTATTAATGTCTCTGGACAGAGAAAGAATAAAATGGTAACATACAGACTGGAAGGAAACATTTACAAATCTTAAGCTGGAACCATACTTTAGAGGTTTGAAAGAAGCAACATTCCCCATTGAAGGTAGAAGACGGATTAAAGTGACTAATTAAAAAGTCTTGAAAACTTGAAGGGACATTTCACTGAAGAGAATTGGCAAAAAAAAAAAAAAAAAAAAAAAAAAAACGTGTTGTGAAATGTTCTTCCTTTGGCAGTACTGTTAGGGAATGCATACCAAGACCAGAGTAAGGTATTATGACACATAGAATAATTAAAAATAAAGCAGTGAGGACAACCAGGAGTGGTAAAAATGCAAGGACGGGAAGCAGTACCTCAGGGTACGTCAACAGCAGAAACGCTGTACGTGTGGTATTTATGGTGATAAACTACTTCTGTATCTTGATTGTCTGTTCCTGACTTTTATTGTCTTCATAAGACATGTGATAAAACAGCAAAACACTGCAATCATAATTTATCTTAGCACCTGGCTTGTTTCACTATTATTCTGTAGTTATGTAAGATGCACGACACAGTGGAGTAAACAATTTATAATCTATTACATATCCCATCCCAATAAACATAAATGGAGGGACTTGAATGTCTTTATCATGAGAAAAAAATACAAATTTTAGACAGAAGACAGCTCATCTTTCTCAATTGATTACTACTCGATTAAATTTGAATAAGGATTTCACATTGTACCTCATCGATATGTATAAACATTATGCCACTTAAAACATGAAGCACAAAATAAATTATGTGACAAAATATCTTCTGCCATTAGGTGTCATAGTCATTAGTCTACTGGTGCAAAGAGACACCATGACCAAGGTAACTCTTATTTAACAAAGCATTTAATTGGGTCTTGGTTACAGTTTCAGAGGTTAGTCCTTTATCATCAAGGCAGAGAATGTGGCAGCACTCATGGCCCTGGAGCCTTACGTCCTGATCTACAGGCAGAGAAAGACACTGGGCTTACTCAGCATTTAAATGTATGAGCCAAAGGGGTACATTTACATTCAGATCACCACATCTGGCAACATTAAAAATCATTTTGAAAATCATTGTGTCAGTAAACAGCACTGGAAAGGTAGCTCAGTAGTAAAATTCGTTACTATTTCATTTAAAATTACATTCAGAAAATGGAGACAGAGTATTGTAAAAAACAGAGATTCCATAAATCTGCTGTGCTATGGAATTAGAAAAGTCTGCATAAGAGTTAGGTCAATCCTGATTTACATTTCCCTGATGACTAAGGATGTTGAGAAATTCCTTAAAAGTCTTTTTGGCCATTTGAAATTCTTCTGTTGTGAATTCTCTGTTTAGATCTATACCAAATTTTTAATTTGGTTTGTTTGGTATTTTGATGTCTAATTTCTTGAGTTCTTTATATATTTTGGAGGTCAGCTATCTGTCAGATGAGTTGAAGAACTTTTCCCATTCTCCTGAGGCTGCTCTTTTGTATTGTTACCATGTCCTTTGCCTTTCAGTTCCCATTTATTAATTTTGGTTCTCAATGTCTGTGCTACGGGTGTTGTATTTAGGAAGTGGTCTCTTGTGCCAATGTGTTCAAGGCTACATCCCACTTTCTCTTCCATCATGTTCAGTGTATCTGAATTTATGTTGAGGTCTTTAAACCACTTGGACTCTAGAGTTTTATGCATGGTGATAGATATTAATCTATTTGCCTTCTTCTATATGTTAGCATTCGGTTAAACTAGTAGGGTTGGGTAGAAACCTGGTTCTGAGGAAATTCCCAGGAACCAATCTAGTTTTTCAGTCTCCTGCATCAGACATGATTCTCCAGTCTGAGATTGGCCTGGATTTAACCTTGTTCACAGCCTATACGCTTAGCCACCTCACTAACCCTCCCCTCCCCATTACTACACTCCCTTCTCAGAGTCCAACTTCTGAGCTACAGCTTGGTCTCACTGATTGATTTTTCTTATTTAAAATTGTGTCCTCCTATCGCCCGCTGTACAACACAGAAAATGACTTGTCAACTTGTTAGTATGCCTTTGATACTCCAGAATAAAACTCACCTTCTAAAAATAAAATAAAATAAAATTGCATTCAATCTGTAGAACCACAGTAAACAAGTGAAAACAAACAGATAATAAATATATGCCTCATCACATGTACAAAATGTACAGGAAAGAAGAGAATATGGAAGGAATATAAGGCCTGGAAGATGAGAACGAGAGCTCTGAAATTTTATCTTCAGGTAGAACAAGATTGCAACATTTATGAATTCACAGCATATGAGATCACCTGTACAAGACTTGAACAAGATCAAGTCAGTTGATTTTCTAGCATGGGTAAAGGAAGGGTTGCTAAGATCCCACACCTATTTGAGGATTTATTGGCAGTTGATAGATGCTGGGAAGGAGAGAGTTGCTTTTCGAGACTGTGACCAAGAGACTATTGCTCATCTACCAGTTCATGGCTCTACACTAATGTATATGCATCAGCACTAATAAAACTCAGTTGTATATTAAGCATAAATAAAGAGTTTCAAATGACATGAAGGTGAAGGGAGATATGTTTGAGGTTGGAGGAATTGGGATGAGGGTGTTAGGAGCAAGCATGATCAAAATATATTACAACAGATAAAATTTTAAAATAAATAAAATTTTATTTGAAACAGAAAAAGAAGAAACTAGGAACTACAGAGAAGGCTCAACAACTAAGGGCACTGCATGTTCTTGAAGAGGACCTGAATTAATTCCAGCAATTATATGGTGGCTGACAATTTTTTTATAACTCCAGTCTATGGGGTTGATGACTTTTTATGGATTGCAAGGACATTGCATGAGATTGGTAAACAGACAAGCAGACAAAAACACTCATAAACATAAAATAAAATTAAAATGAAAGAATAAGAAAAATATAAATAAAAAATGTAACCTACAAGGGAAAGAGGGTGAATAGTATGTTATAACTCTGTGCTTGGACAGACCTTACTGCCCATATATATTAATGGTTTAAGGGATAAAGCAATAAATGGATTTCAAAATTATTAAACACATTTGTGAAACTGAATAGATAATCTACTAATATTTTGAGTTATTATTTTTATTGAACTAAGAGAAACCTTTTAAAACCTAGAAAGAAAAAAATTAATAGTTGCATGGCAATAATATTCTCTATTCAAAGACTTTTTGAAGATTTTTATTAGATGATAGTGTCTTAGTCTTATTATTGCTGTGTCGAATCACTATGACCAAAAGAAACTTGGAGAGGGAAGGATTTATTCTGCATTCACTTCCATGCAACAGTCCATCATTGAGTCAAGTGATGGCAGAAACTCAGAAAGGTAAGAACCCAGAGGCAGGAGTTGATGCAGGAGCTACGGAGGAATACTTCTTACTGACTTGCTACTCGTGGATTGTTCAGCCTGCTTTCTTAGAGGACCATCATCTCAGGAGTGGTGCCACCCACAATGGGCTAAGGCCCTACCACATTGATTACTAATTAAGAAAGTGCCTACAAACAAATTCTATGGAGGCAGTTCTCAGTTGAGGTTTCTTCCTCTCTTATGACTCTGTATTTTGTAAAGTTGGTATAAAACTACTCAGCACAGAGAATAAACCATAGTAAGATTCATTGAGAAGAATAAAGGCATCAAAAGGATGCTTGGAATAAATTAAAACAAAGCATCAACAGTAATTATAAAGACATTCAATAGAGATTTGGGGGAAGGAACACTATAGGAGTTGAAAGTGTGGGCATTTATTAGACACAACAAAATATGTAATAAAATTATAGCAACTAAGCTTGGACAAATTGGCCAGAAATTAGTACATTGTTTTTGATACTAATTAGAAAGAGATGTACAAACCAAATTTAAAGAAAGAACGTGTTTTCTTCTAAAGAGTCAATATCAGTGAAAAGAAATGTGCAAAAAATCTAGAATTTGAGCTGAAGAATAAGGTGGACCCAAACTTGAGTCCTGACTTTCCATTAACCATAAGACACTGACCATATTTTAAGATTCCAAAAACATCTCTAGAAACGTGTAGACTGGGAGTGATACTCCATCTTCAGAAAAGAGTCCTAGTGTTAACCAAGGTGAAACACACAAACACTGATGGCCCTACAGAGGAGGAGTTCTCAATGCATCTTGTAACTATTTTGAAGAAGGTCACTAAAAAGAAATCCCACACTAACTCAGAATTGAGTATAATAAAAGGTTATTTATTTAGGGGTAGATTCACAGATCACAATCCTCTGCTGGAACAGGGACCTAATCCTGCAGCTGGAAAAGAGGCTGGACTCATGTTTTGCATTGGCATATACAGTATAAAAGGCCATACCAAAGTGGGAGGGTGACTTACTGGTTACTGGTGGTAGCCTACAGCACTATTTGACACTGAGGACATTAAAATATTTTTCAGTTTTTTTAAAATTGTGTGTGTGTGTTGTGCACATGAGTGTAGGTGCCAGCACAGACCAGTGGCAGCAAATTCCCTAGAACTAGAGTTTCAGGTGATTCTGAGTCACTCAACATGAGTACTGGGGCCTAACTTGTACCTCCTTAGGAACATCAAAGGCTCTTAATGGCTGAGTCATCACTCAAGTCTCAGTTCAATGATTTTTAAGGGCTACCTGTGTTTTTCACAGTGTGTGTCACAAAAATGAAGAACATTAGAAACGAGGATATATTTACTCTGTGGACAATCTGAGAAGGACACAGACAAATGGACAAATAGGTAGTATACAGTGAAATGCTCCTACAATGGAAGGGTCAGAAGTACAGAGGCAAATATAAAGGGAATCAGATTCACCTTTAAAAAGAAAGAATTTCTTTCTTTCTTTGTATCAATGCTGAGCACACTTTACACAACTGAGAAGAATGTCATGCATGTGATCTTAGCACCATGCTGGATGAGTAATTTGGGGTATGATCTGGTTAGACTATCTGGTCTGGGGCTCAGATAGATTAGCCAAGTCAGCAAGCTTGGGGTTGGTGTGGGATATGTGGAACATGAATTAAAATGTAAAGGTGGAGAAAGATGAGGAAGACAGGCTCATAAGAACATAAACCTGCAATACTTTTTTACATATGACCTCTCTCTCTCTCTCTCTCTCTCTCTCTCTCTCTCTCTCTCTCTCTCTCTCTCTCTCTCTCTCACACACACACACACACACACACACACCTGACAGCATCCTTTCAAAAAGGATAGAAATGATGGTACTTGACAGACAGCCTCAGTGAAGATCCAGGGGGAGAGATAAATGGACTAAAATAATATGAAACTGGATTCCAAATAGACGAGACTGACTCTTAAAGACTGAGGTAAAATATTTTCCTGATGTTGATAAAGTTAGCTTAGTTTTTCAAATTTTATCTATTAATACCTACAAATTTGATAAACAAAGTGTTCTAATAAAGCAGCTGATTTCAAGAGACTTGCAGCCAAATTAAGTCATGAATATTCAACTGACAATTAAGAGTGAGAAACGCAACACTGAAGGAAAGGAAATGCCTTCTCCCTGGGGAATAGTAATAGAGATATTTCCAAGATCTGGGAGGCCTAAGCTGTGTGTTAAAAGCTTCCTTACCCAAAAGCGGACGATAATCCTCTTTGAGAATGTAGAGAATATCTGCCGCATTTGTTCTTTAATTTTATCATTATTATTATTATAATGATGATGATGATGTATGTGTTTGTGTTTGTGTTTCTGAACATGCACACACATGCATAAACAGCATTACCCATATGTGTCAGTTAGAGAACAACACTCATGAGTCAAATCTATCCTTCTACTTCAGGTTCTGGCAACAAAACTCTGATTCTCAGCAGTTTTTATTCACTCAACCATCTTTCTGACTCTCCTCTACAGTCTTTAAGTAAGGATATATCTCCTTAATGTACCCAATATTGGGTGTTATAAAGAGGTTTTCCAGGATATGCATCATGCAGGTAAAGCATAAACTCAGCTGACATTTCATAAAATATATATATATATATATATATATATATATATATATATATATATATATACAGTGACAATGTAATGACATAAATATCCTTGTAAACATTGGACTTGAAAGGGGTAGTAAGATTTCTAGGCCGGATTGAACCACATGGAGAAACTCTGTTTAAGAAAAGCAAAACACAACAAAGAGTATGAAACATTTTCAGAACAAAGTGTGTAGAGAAGTCCTCTCAAAGCTCCCCCACTAGATTTTAGTGCTTCAGCTATCATCAAACAAAGTGGTACCTATGGGAGTGTGTTTGTGTATACAGTCAGGGAAATTAATACTATCAGTGTCAGCCTAGATTTATAACTCAGCAATACACAATTAAATGCACAGACCTAACCACTCCTTGACATAATTGACCAATATGTCTTTATAATAGCCCTTAACTACCACTATGGCATGAAAGAGATTCTAATCTGCCATGACTTAGTTCTTGATCTAATTAAAAAGACTAAATACAAACTAACTTGCAACAAACAGAAGCTACTTCAAGTACATTTAAAGGCACACATGAAGCAAACACATGTCAAAACATAATATTTTTATGGGTAATAGGATATTTATTTGGACTGGGTTGTTAGAGCTGTAATTATCCAAATTAGAAAGTAAGGGGACACTTTACTTATAAGAATAAAGCCTCACCAAGACTGATCAAAACGTACTGTGAAAACTTACACAAAGGAGTGACTTTGAGAGTGCAGAATGACTTAGATTCTTGATTTCAAAAATATCAGGGTATGCCTAGTAGTTCTTCTCATGTTATTGTTAAAGGACAAAACAGTAGACTATCATAAACACATTGCACATTATTTTAAAAATATTAGGCAGAAGTTGAAGGTATCATAAAGGAAGCATGAGTATTACATTTATAGATAGAAAACTGAGATTTGTATTCATGTTCACAGTTCTCAGAAAGGAGCTATGATGATTGTAAACATGGGACTGGCAAGGTAGCTAAGCAGGGAAGGTTTCCCATCAAGTTTAAAGACTTGAATGCAATATCTGATACCCACATGGCATGGTGGAAGGAGATAATCGGTTCCCTCACCTTGTCCTCCAATCTCCACAAGCTCATCGTGGCACTTGTACACACTTGTATAAATAAATATAGTAGATATGTGAAGTGTACAATGACTATAGAATTTAAATTAGTATTCTTAAATGGTTTATGAATATTAATAGTAAAAAAAAGTATAGATGAAAGAAAGCCAAAGTTTTGTAAAGGATGAGAAAAAAAATGGGCAGAGGATTATTGCTCATTAAATATTCTGTTTTCATACATTTGTCAGTCCTCTGGCAGGACAAGGTTAAGGGGACAAAGTGGAGTAAGGACTGTAAGAATCACTATATGTCCATTCGACATAGGCAGAGAAAAGCATACATTTTGGTAGGGACTTTCTCTAAACTGAAATATTGACTATTAGATGGAGGCTACTTAATTCTCAGGAAGTAAGTAGAACTTACTAGCTTGAGGAAATAAGTACAATATATAAGGCTCAGGATCTCTTGAAAGTTACAGAAGTCATAAGCTCCTTAACTGAAACTATACACCTTACTGGGTAGATTATACTCTCTTCCCAGCCAATCTGTCTACAATACAAACCAGAAAATATAAGTATATAGCTTCTGTGAGTCATTACTCACCATGGGATAAATGTTTAAGTGATATTTCTGTTAATTTCTCACCAAGAAGTAATTCTAGAGACTTCACTGGTTCACCAAACTAGTTTTGAATGGGATTGTTTGTTTGTATACCATTGGTGCCGTATTTGGCATGAATTGATGTTTGTTGCCATATCCCCAGAAAAAGTCCCAGCTCCTGCACATTGTTTCCGAATGTGGTGACATGTGACACTTCCATTGATCATGGTCCCTGAGTAAGAAGATCTCTACGTGTCTCAACTGAAATGAAAGCACAAAGATTAAACACAGTTGTGTTTCTTGGAATCCCTGTATGGGTTTCCCTTCTACATCACTAAACCTAGTCTTCTGTATCTAGTACACACGTATCTGAGAATGGGGGTCCTAGGATCCAACAGAGGATCAAATGGGTACTAGTAGCACATAGCCACAGTTCATGGGGTTAAAGGGCTTCCTAACTTGATCATGAGGTTTTAATGACTTTGATAAAATAATAGAACTAGGCAACAACATCAAAAAAGAAAGTAGAATAAACTTTTCATTGTTTAGAACCACCAGTTTTTCTGAGAAATCACTGCAAAGGTCTATTCCCATATACACTTTCATTGTTTCCACCCTCTTGTGGTTAACGTCTCACGTTACTGTTACACATTCATTGTGACTGACTAAACATTTTAATATAAGACACTTAAAGTCTTTCATTTAGATACATGTCTTCAGTTGCAGCTTATTGCAAATTTGTCTGTACCAAGATTGGTCACAAACCTCTTTTCCTTCTAATTTTCTTAGATTCTGCCAGACTGTAGACGTTTTTGAGACTTTCTTCCCATTTGATGAATGTTATTTCCTGAGGAACTTTCCATGTATTTTTAAACTCTCTCATATGCTTTGCTATGATGTCTTTCTGGTGGAGAGACAGAGTTTACATATTGGGGTATTGATAACACATCATAAGCATGACATTTTCATATTATGATTTTTTTCTGTTCCTAATTCTGGTACAAAACAACAGAAATGTATTCTCTTTTCATTTTAGAGGCTTGAAATTCAAGATTAGATGAGGTATTTTGTTTGTTTCTTTCATTTATTTTGTTTTATTTTTTCCTAAGACTCTCTGCTTGAATTTCTACTGATAGCGTTCTTTCATGGCTGTTCTGGAGAATTTCTTCTCTTCTGGGTTCTTGTTCTATGATCACTAAAAACGAGGTGCATTGACAATGAAGAGAAAGATGGGGGAACATATTGAGAAAAATGAAGGAGAAAGCTTGGGGCATCCAGGAGTACACCAGAACGTCAGTTGTGAATGAAGAGGGTGTGACTACATTTATATCACTATATGTGGTCTCTGACTGGTTAATGAAGGTATTAAAAGTAGGTGAAATATAATGGCCAATCAGTGAAGAACCCAACTAACTGGAAAAAGTTTTCTATTGGGCAGCTCATCACTTTCCCCTCTCCCTTGTTACCATAGTAAAAAGTGGGACAGAATTATAAATACTCTGTAGTTTTTATGCTCATTTCTAGCCACCAGGTCTTGCTCCACAATAGGGTCCTTTATGCCTCTCTTAGCTTTCCGTGTGTGTGTGTGTGTAGAAGACAGAGATGGACAGACAAATAGACAGATAGACAGAAACACAGAGACAGAGAGCAGGTGTCCTTTGATTTCTTTCTATGACACTAATTCTTTTAGATTTCTCACTAAACAGTTATCCTGTCAGATCAGGACCCCACCTTCATAACTCCATTAATCCTTAACAATATTTGTCCTTGCTTGTTATACTTGTAAATAAAACTACACTGAAAGTTAGGACCCTGCCATACAACTTTGGAGAGAGATAGACATTTCGCTCATGACAGAGTTTAAAAAAAAAACAAAGACAATTGAATGAATCCATAAAATATGAAATGTGAATTCTCCCTCTTCTACTATAAATTAAAGAACAACAAATTACCAAATTTTTTTTTGTTATTATTGAGTCTATCCTTGGTATAGCTATAATATTTATCTGTCAAATTTGCAAGAGGTAGTATAACATAATTAGATATAAATCTATTCAAACAAACCCTTAAATGAGTCCCCCCTCCATATAAACACCAAGAACAATTAGAAGGAAATGGTCATCTCAATTCTGCTTTGCTAATGAGAACTGCCACTATGAAATGACTATATTCTTTTAATTAAAAATTCCATCATGAATCTACTCACAATGCTTTTCTCTGGACTCTTAAGAATAAATCTACTTTGCTTTAGTGGAGTGTCATTTTTAGGAGTGTAATTTTTATTTGTTTTCTAAGATGGTGAAACAATGGTGTCTGGGAAAATATAAAAGACATTCACCATGGACTGTTATAGTAGATGACTCTTGGCTAGGTAAAGTCCAAAAGTAGGAAGAAGTTGTATCAATACAGTATACTAAAACATGACAAAGACTTCACTGATGCATAGGAGAAATGAAATGACTATAAAAAGGTATTTTCCTCCACTTCTTATTTGTTTAGCATATTTATGAATATATATTATGCATTAGTATTAGAGGTAATATATTCATATTTTATAAACTGAGCGATGATACCCCGGTATAGTCAAATGTCCAAGGAAACATGCTACCTAGTTTTCATTTGGTTTAATATATCAAATGAAAAAAGTGGAAATATAACCTAATAAGCTAAATATGCAATTTGACATTGTTAGGATACATGTAAGAAAACTCTGATCTTATTCAGATATAGTCTGCCATGAGGTATTGTTATAAAAAATATTAGACATAGCTATGCCCAACTGTGAGTTGGTTGACTGTAGCTCCCTTTATGCTTCTGCATGGAGTTGAGAAGTTGCAAAACAAATCATGTGGTCTGCAAGTCCCAGAGGATTTACATTTAAAATAGAATGTCTCCTAGTAGCCATTCTGTAAGGAAAACCCTTTGAAACAGTGGTTCTCAACCCATGAATCACAATATCCTTGGAAGTCGAATTACCCTTTCACAGGGTCAGCTAAGACCATTAGAAAACACAGATATTTACATTCAATTAACAACAGTAGCAAAATTAGTTATGAAGTAGTAATGAAAATAATTTTTATGTTGGGTTCACCACAACATGAGAAACAGTATTAACAAGGTTGTATAAACAGTATTAGAAAGGTTGAGAACCTCTGTTGTAATATGTTGCAGAAAAAATAGATACATATGAGAATACTCAGATTTTCAGATGTTTAAGTATGGGAAATTGCTCCAGCCACTTATCAAGATTGAGAGGCAAAGATCAAATGAGTTTATCACATAATGAGTAAAATCAAATAGGGTTATATTTTATCTCTAAAATAATAGCAATAAATAATAAATAAAAATAGGAATAAGAAGAATACGTGTTTGTAGAAAGCTCAGCACAAGACATTTATATCATACCCAACCCAAGGGTCAGAGATTATTTAGGGAAAAAGAGGCAAAAATTTATACAAGGGCTTCTCAAGATTAAACCAATAGACAACTTATCATTGCCTGCAAAGGGGGTTATGGTGTTTTGAATGAAAATGGCCTCCAAATGCTCACATATTTGAATGCTTTGTCCCTAGTTGGTCAGGCTGTTTCGGTGAGTATAAGTTGTTGCCTTCATTGTGGAGCTATGTCATTGTGGGTGGACTTTGAGGATTCAAAAGTCCATGGAAACCCAGTCTCTCCCTTTCTCTGCCTTCAACATACAGTTAGGAGTTTTGCTTTCAGCTACTGCTCCGGTACCATACCTGATGGACTCTGGCCATGTTCTCCATTATTATGGTTATGGACTCACATTGTGAAACTGTAAACAAGACCTTCATTAAATTATTTCTTTTATAACTTGTCTTGGACATAGTGTTTTTTTCACATCAATAGGAAAGTACCTAAGACAGGGTACATACACCCCTAGCTCTAAGGAATTAGGAATGGTTGATGGCATCTTCGGGATGGAGAATGAGGCATTTTAAATTGTGTAGCCCCTGGTAGGTTGAACCTGTCAAGTGGATGACTCTACAGTCAGGAGTATATGGGCAATACAAATTGTAACCCATGTGTTCTTTAAAACAACAATAGAAAAAGGACATGAAGTTAAAGTGTCATGGGAGGAGAGTGTCCCTGGGAGGAGTTAGTGATAGAAACAGTAAGTGATGGTGATCTAAACACATTGGGTAAAGCTGCCCAAGAGTTAACAAAACTATTTTGTTGATAGGAGAGAACTGAAGCTGCTCAGTCACTGTGAACTAAGAAGAAAAAAAATAGGAGGAAGAAATGGAAGTGTAGAGGAAGAAATATTAAAGGCAAACTATTTAGACTAATTTGTTGTGGAGAATGGGCATAAAAGAATTTCACAGAGAGAGAAAACGATGCACACGATAATCTGCAGAAGGATGCTGAGAAGAGTTTGCTATTCCACTGAAGACCCAAGAGCACCTCAGCTACAATAGTAGAGATTCAGAGATAAGCATACACGGCTCAAGTTCTTCTGACTGCAGTCAGCAAGTGTGCTGAAATATGCATATCCTGAGCAGAAGATGTAAGGCACAGTAGAATATCAGAGTTTGGGGGTGATAAAATGGGAAAATGAAGTTACGTTTTTATACTTATTTGGAGAAGTTTCCCTCTCTCTCCAACCTGCTGCCTAGAATCAAATCAGAGACAAAAGTTTCACAAATCTGCAACACAGTTCAGAGGAAACAAGCAAATGGGCAAATCCTTGAATGTTGATACTTCGTTATAGGTATTCCCAGCTCTCCGCACACAGAACAAAATCAAGGTAATGGTATAAACCTCATTATAAACATTTCAACCATCTCTAAGTATGCCTAGGAGAACCCCCAAGAAAGAAGAAAACGTGACATGTAAAAACAAAGGAATATAGCCGGGCGGTGGTGGCGCACGCCTTTAATCCCAGCACTTGGGAGGCAGAGGCAGGCGGATCTCTGTGAGTTCGAGACCAGCCTGGTCTACAGAGCTAGTTCCAGGACAGGCTCCAAAGCCACAGAGAAACCCTGTCTCGAAAAACAAAACCAAAAAAAAACAAACAAAACAAACAAACAAACAAAAAAAAAACAAAGGAATATTTAAAAGTAATGTCTACTTAAATTCTTCCAAGTAGAATACTTTAAAAATTAAACTTGAAGGCTGGAAAGAAGACTCAGTGGTTATTACCACTTAATATTCTTTTCTACAGGACCAGGGTTGAGCTCTAACACTTACATGAAGGCTCTCAACTGTCTGTAACTTCAGTTCCAGGAATTTGATAATCTCTATGGCCTTACTGTGCACCAGGCACTCATGTGGACCCAAACCTATAAAAAGGCAAATCACCCACACAATAAAATAATAGTTATATAAAATTAAACCTAAAAATCTAACATAAGGCTAATTTAAATAGAATTTCTGTCTGAATACATTTCTACTGCTATAACAAAACACTGGAGATTGGGTAGCATAAAGTATAAAAACATATTTCTCATAGTTCTTGAGATAATCTGGTGCTATGGTTTGTGTCTGAAGTGCTCCACAAAGACCAATGTGTTAAAAGCATTGTCCATAGTCCACGATGTTGTTGGAATGTGGTTGAACTACTGAGAGGTTGAGCCCACTGAAGAACAAAGATCACAGTGGATGTGCATCATGGAGAAGATATCAAGACTTTCTTTCCCTTTGTTTCCCGACCTCTCTGAGATGGTCAAGTCTCATCTACTAGTCATGCCCACCATAGCAGACTGCACCACAACAGGCCCAAACAAGAGGACCAAGTGACAATGGATAGAAATCATAATCAAACTAAACATTTGTTCATTCTGGATTATTTGGTTCAGGCATTTTGTTAAAAAAAATAATGGAATACTAACAAGATGGGAAGTTCAAGGGTCAACTTCATTCTGCTTAATGCTTCCTAAGGTTCTAAATTCTGCTTTCTGAATTGCACCTTGAACTCTATATCTTCATATAGGGTGGAGTGCTTGCTCATAAAAAAAGGTCAGTTTATACCTGAGGGAGGTATATACATTTTATAAAGAAACCAACAGATAGCTGAGCATAGATCCCTGGCAGCCTATATATCTCTTACTAAACCTGCTGCCCAATGTTCCTGTGTTATAAATTGAATTTTATTATAAGTTTTACAGAGGAGAAAGATACATCCAAACCACAGGGCCATCATCATCTAGTTTAGACTTGTTTTCTTTAGTTTATTAATCATGTCCCTTTTCATTTAAAAATATCTTGCTTTAGACTACAAATTATAAAATTACACTATTAAAATATAAGGATTTCCAAGAAAGTTAAAATAATATTAAATTAGAAAGTTTATATGTCTCAGTCAATATTCTAGTACTGAGATTAGAAAATCAAGAAATCTCGGGGCTGGAGAGATGGCTCAGTGGTTAAGAGCATTGCCTGCTCTTCCAAAGGTCCTGAGTTCAATTCCCGGCAACCACATGGTGGCTCACAACCATCTGTAATGAAGTCTGGTGCCCTCTTCTGACCTGCAGACATACACACAGACAGAATATTGTATACATAATAAATAAATATTTAAAAAAAAAAAAAGAAAGAAATCTCAGAAACAAGGATTAAATGCATGCACCTCTACATTCAACCCATCAAGTGCACTTAAGCAGAAATAACTGAATGACCAACTTGCCAAAATCCTCAAGAGGTCCTCCAGGATGTCCTTCAGAAATGGAAATAGTCTTCCAAGGTGCTAAGTATTCTGTCATGTCCTATATTTCTGTCTCAAGAACACACGTTGTCTTCTGACCTCCACACAGGTGCCCCATTAGCACACTAAATAAGTAAATATGTGTAAAAATTAATCTAAATTAAAAGTGTGTGTGTGTAACAAGCATAACTATGCAGACTTCTTTTATTTATTTATTTATTGTTTTTTATTTTTTTGGAGTTTTCGAGACAGGGTTTCTCTGTAGCTTTTGGATACAAGTACCTTTGTGATACCTATTCCTTTGTCTTCTTTTTCTTAATTTCTTCTTTTTGTTTTTCTTTCTTTCCTCTTTTTTTCTTAAACAGGTCACTCATTCATTTGATGATTGCTTTGAATGTGCTTTATGTAAAAACCAGTCAGGTTTAAGAATGGCAGAGAGATAAAAGAGACCTAATGGTGAGACTTCTCATCCTTAGAACCTTGTTCTATTGGAAAGACTTGGAGACTGAACTCTAGGCTCTTCGGTCGTTATAGCTTGCATTTTTTTGTATCTGGTTTCTAAGCAACTTGGTGCCTCATGGAGGACAACGCTGTCAGCTCAAAACTGACTTAGCTGTGCTTTGCCTCCTGTTGTTGCTGACAGACATAGAAGTCGAGGTCATCTAGCCATGGGAACGTGCTGAAGTAGAAACATGATTACTTATGATCTAAGCAGTGGAAAGTATCTGGATTCACAGATAATGCTGTGTTTGAGCCTCTTCCTTTTTCTGCAGAGAATTGGGTAAAAGGGAAGCTCTCTGTCTCAATAAGTTATGTATTTGGGTCACTGGTTTTTAAGAAAGAGAGGGACAGATTAGAAAAGTGACCTAGAAAATCGAAAAGTTGGATCTTAAATGTAAGGAAAACATTGAAAAGGTTCTCACTCCAGCTTCGGATAGGAGGGTTGTGAGTCATGTGCCTCTGCCCTTTGACCCTCTGAAGAAGATAACTTACACTGCGGCCTCTCCATAAAAACTGCTGTGAGGATGAGAGCGCTTTTGTTTAGCTCTCTTCAAAATGTTTTCCTCTCTTTAAGAGATAATTTTTAATATACTATCATGAAAAATTCAGGATGAACAGCACACAGAATGAAAGTGTATGGGAACATTTCCTGGACCATATGCCCCTCCTTTATGAGACCCCACTCATAACTCATTAAAGGCCCTGTTAAAATTCTTCCTCAACATTTGGTCATGGCCATATGTGTTGCTATTCCCAACACTCCCTCTCTTATCTCATCTTACTAGCTGCCTATTATAGACCATGCAATAACCTCCTAAAACATTCCCTGACTTCTGCTGTTCCTTGTCTTATTAATTTTCTGGGCTGTCACTCACACTGAAACTGTTACAACATCAGTCACACTGTCTATTTCACATCTCTCTGTTTTCAGGAACCACTGATTTTTTGCTTATGTTCAAATCTCCCCTATTGTGACTAAATGTATTCCATGATCTAGTATGCGATTATTCATTCTTGTTTCTCAATGAGACACACCTCTGCCCACCATATCCCAATTATGCATAGCTACTTCACAGACACTAGTAGTTTAACTATGAAGCATTATTTAAAGTTTTCTATGTCATGTTAACATTTTCTTCTAAATATTTATTTGTTCATTATATATGTTTATGTGCACCAAATGTATACGGGGTGCCCAGGGAAGCTAGACAGCTTTGAATACCTTGGAATTGAAGTTACTGGCAGTTGCAAAACACTTGATATGGGTGATAGAAACCAAACTCATGTGTTTAACTCTCAACAGCTGAGGCATCTTTCCTACTCTGCCATTTAGTATGTTCAAGACATTAAGTGAGCTTTTTAATTTCATAAAAATCTGGTTCTTTTAGTATGAATTCTTCTTGGCAAATACTTCGAGATGGATCCCCACCAAACTCTTTCATGGCTCTCTTCTCACTGACCCAACCTTCTCCTGAAACAGCATAGTCATCACTTCTTCGGAAACACTCATTTCCCCTTGCATTTATCAACACAGTACATATTATGTAGACTCAGAGGAGAATTTCATTATTTTTGTTGGGAAATCCTCAGCACACTTGGCTTTGCTAAACTGTTTGTTAGTTGATGACTCTGTCATATTGGCACTTTAATGAGGATCTTGTAGAGAAGAGACGGATTTATTAAGCTGCAAAGAATGGATCTGAAAGGGGAATTTCAAGCTTTCTTTTTTTTTTAATTGATTTTTATTGAGCTCTAATTTTTTCTCTGCTCCTCTCCCTGCCCCTCACCTCCCCCACTTAATCCTCCCCCAAAATCCTCATGCTCTTAATTTTGTCTTTTTCTACTTCCCATGTAGATCAGATCTATGTAAGTTTCTCTTAGTGTCTTCATTGCTGTCTAAGTTCTCTGGAATTATGGTTTCTAGAATGGTTTTCTTTGCTTTATGTTTAAAAAACAACTATGAGTGAGTCATGTGATAATTGTCTTTCTGTGTCTGAGTTGGGAAAAGAGCTTCACTAGCCCCACATTAGACAGAGGTCTGATCTCCAAAATATACAAAGAACTCAAGAAATTAGTCACGAAAAGAACACATAATCCAAAACAAAAAACAAAAACAAACAAACAAACAAAAAAAAAAAAACTGGAGTACAGACCTAAACAGAGGAATCTAAAATAGCTGAAAGACACTTAAGGAAATGTTCAATGTCCTTAGTCATCAGAGAAATGCAAATCAAAACAACTCTGAGATTCCATCTTATACCTGTAAGAATGGCCAAGATCAAAAACACTGATGACAACTTATGCTGGAGAGGATGTGGGGCAAAGGAAACACTCCTGAGTTGCTGGTGGGAATGCCAACTGGTACAGACCCTTTAGATGTCAGTGTGGCTATTTCTCAGAAAATTAGGAAACAACCTTCCTCAAGACCTAGTAATACCAAAAGTGGTATATATATATCCAAAGAATGCTCAATTGTGCCACAAGGACATATGCTCAACTATGTTCATAGTTTTGTATGTCATAGCTAGAACCTGGGAAAAACCTAAATGCCCCTTGACTAAAGAATGGATAAGGAAAATGTGGTTATTTACACAATGGAGTACTACACAGCAGGAAAAAATAACGACATCTTGAATTTTGCAGGAAAATGGATGGAGCTAGAAAACATTATTTTGAGTGAATTCCAAGCTTTCTAATGCTCAGAATCAGGACTATCTTGAAAAATGTAAGAGAAGGAGAAAGAAGGAAAGAGAAGAGGGATGAAGAACAAATCATTATGCCCGAGGAAGCTAGACAATTTCATAATGCAAGGTAATTAAAATTAAACAAGCATGTTGGTCACCTTTTCTAATACCCTGACCAGTACTGTGGAATCAGCTTGCAAATATTAAGGCTCTTTTTCTTGCAAGATACCAAGTTATTCAGAATTTCCACATGTTGAATATTTAAATATGATTTTGAGACTAGATATTTTTAAGCAGTACATTTTAGAATGCACAGGATTTTCTGTAGTAGATATTTTTCAGTACATTCCATCTGAATATTTTCATTCTGTGAGGTACAACAGCATCTAATGGAGACCACTTTTAATCAAATTGTTTTTTTCCTGTTAATTTTCATGTCTATTCAGAACATCCATTAAAGTCAATATCCTTAATTTAATGGAAGATTTCCTTTTGAAGTAGCTACGTTTTTTCTGTTTAAATTAACACTGAGAATGTGTAATGGATGTGTTAAATAGATAATGCTATTAATGGGGAAACTGCATAAATTAAACACACGTCCAATCACTTTCAAGGCATCTATTTTATTTTCAACAGTTTGATTCTCTCATGCAGTGAACTGACAGACCTCTGGCATAGATTATCTATTGCTCTAATTTTATAATCACCGTAGCAAACATTTGAGTCACCAAAATTCTCTTTTTATTTTTATATGGTCTTACTACAAAAAAAACACTTAAGTTGATATTCAATTTTTTGTGGAGGACTTCTTTCAAATATAGCTTATATGTCTTCGCATCTGTGTGTTTACCCAGCTTTTTATTTATTATTTATCTCTTTATTCATCTTCTAGTGTCTTACTGCCAAAGTTAAAACTAACACTAGTTTAGTGTTATCACACTTCACTAGAATGTAAAGAGTGTGGGTTTGCAACATGTTCTCAAACTTAGTACTTGTCTTAACAGAAAACACTATATCAGTGGTTCTCAACCTGTGGGTCATGACCCCTTTGAGGGCAGTCAAACAACCCTTTCACAAGGGTCGTACATCAGGCAGATACATTGAATATCAGATATTCACAGCATGAGTCATAACAGTAGCAAAACTACAGTTATGAACTAACAACAGAATAAATTTATGGGTGGGGGTAAACACAATGAGGAAACATATACAAGGCTGAAGGATTAGAGGGGTTGAGAACCACTGTACTAGATCAATTCTACTCCAGTGAATGACCCTGTGTGCATATATGGGCTAAAATTCAACTCAGTGGCTTATTAAAAATATAAAGGACATGAAGTTGGGAAGGGATTGGGAGGGTTATGTAGTGGTCTGGGGAAAGCTAGGTAGAAGTTTTGGGGATGATTATGATCAAAATACACTGCATGCATAAATGGAATTCTCAGAGTTAGTAAGAGATTGTGTTCATTAAAATTTAATATTTCCTATTGATTAACCTGGCATAGTTTCTTACAACAGAATCCAAGTTCCCTACAGCCCTCCTACCTCTCTCTATCATTCCTTCCACAGCCTCCTGAGCTGGGTGTTCAGGCTTATAGATGTAAGACACCATGGGAAGCATTATTTCCTATTCAGAAATAAGAGCACCAAAGTATCAAAGCAGAGGAGTTTATGGGCAGTTTTGATACCTCCTTGTCTTACTTTAGACATCTCAAACCTTTCAGATAAACAAACACAACATGCAAGGTTTTTAGTTTATTGCCACATATTCATCTCTCCCTGAGTCTACAAACGTTGTGGCAGGTAACACATGCTGAAATTCTGTAACCTGGACCTGCTTTTCCTTCTAGCAATGCAGTGCACTTATTTCTTACTTTTAGTAATCAGAAATTTCTTAGCAGTGATTCGCAAAAAACGTGGAGATTTTAGTCTCTGTTATAACTATATTCCAACAGCGTTGGGAGTGATTTATGATTACTGTGGCTGCATTTGTACTCATTCTAGTCTTATAATATCCAGTTTGTTTTACAAGACTTATAGTCATATTTTCTTCAATACCCCCCACGTCATTTTCTTTCCCTCTCTTTCATGCACAAACACATACACACACATTCTTATGCTTAGAATGTTAAGAATTTGGAAAACCAAGCAGGTTTTTTTTTTTAATTTGCCCTTTCTACATAATAATACAGAAAATAGTCAATCACAAGACTCACTACCAATGGGTGCCAAGAAGGGAACTATAGGTATTCACAGGGTTATTTGAATTTTAGCCTGAACTTCCAGTTGTATCTGGACTTGTGATATTAAGAACTTACAAGCTGCAGAAAACTGGAAGGTAGGAGAGTGCAAAGATACCATGCTATCTGGTGAAAGTCAGCTCCTCTTACTAATCATATTAATATAAAAAATCTTCAACGTTTTATAGTCAAAAGAACTGTTTTAATTTTATAATCAGGAAAAATTTTAAAACCCTGTGGCTCCTCCACCTAGTCTATTCAAAGACTATAATTGAGTTATTCAATCAGTCACATTAATAAAGCCCATTTAGAAAAATCTCAAAATGTGTAATTAAACAAATCTAAGTATTGGTGTTATGTAAAACACATGGATCAAATGAGGTTGTATAACTCTGTGGCTATAATACAACAGTTTTTTGTTGATTTTCTAATGAAGTCACAGCGTCCATGACAGCCCTTGCTTTTAATTTTAAAATGGAGTTTCAGAGAACCATAGACAAATATACTGCAACTCTCGGTGGCTTCTCTCTTTTTTACAGAGATGTCCAAACCCAGAGAGACTGTCAGTGTGAAGCTGGAGAAGACAAAGGAGATCACAGGTCACCATTAAGGTTAGATCCCATCCTCTAAACCATGAAGTTGACACTGTATGTCAGCCTAACTGTGGATCACCAGGACATGAAGATGAGAATCAGTGTATAAAATAGGGAATCCCCAACTAAGATGGGTGCCACAGACTATCTAAAGAGAAAATTCCTTGTTTATTTATTGCAATACTGGAGATGAAATTTAGGACCTCAGATATGTTAGATAGGTGTTCTGCCACTTAGCTCTGTCCCCACTGGTTAATTTTAAACTTTCTGGGGAGAGTGGGAGAGAAGAAAGAAGAACCAAAGGAGAAGAACATGGAGGAGGAGCAGGAGGAAGGAGAGGAGAACAAGGAAGTGGAGAAGGAGAAAAAAAGAGAAGCAGAGAGGAGAGGGCAGGTTTCTGACTGAGGACAAGACAAAGCCTATCCTGACTCTTGTATTGAAAGCAGGCTACAAATAAGCTCCTGTCTCAGAGCTTCTACTGTTTCTCATGCCCCGCATTTATTATCCACCTGTGCTGCTTTGTTTTGTTATTTGCTCCTTCAGGTATTTTATTGTAACTCTTCTATGCAAGGCCATAAAATCCTATAAGACAACACTGCTCTTTTTAATGTTTCTATCATCCCCTCCCTCCAGGGCATTGATCAGTTTCCTACATGGTGCAAAATATTTTGTGTGTATTTCTGTGGAACTGAATACAGCCTGATACAAACAATAGAAGTCCAGCAAATAAACCTAAATGCATTTTACAATTATGATTGACTGACAAAACTATTTACCAATCCAGGTTATTGTGCAAAAATAATTCCCACAAATTGAATTAGAAATAGGCAAATTGATTTAAGAGTCAGTGCTAGCTTAGTTTGTACTGCGTATTCCAAGGCAGACAAGAAAGAGCTCACAGACTCTGGAGGTTAAAGTAACAAAAAATCAGACACAGAGAGAGATGATATAGATAAAAGACTATATAAGGTAAGAGGATTTTCCTGACAGTTTTCTCTGGGAAAGTCTGTTGACATGTGTTTAACCATTGTTGAGAGTTTTCATATGAGTTCCCCACACTGGAGATGGGAATTCCACTTCAAGTAAATGGGTAAGACTGGATTTGCACACACTGGGCGTTAAACAGTAAGCACGCAGTCTAGGAATTTTCAAATGCCATGAATAAGGGACAGAAGCCAAAACAAGCAGAAAGAAAAAATTGAAACAAAATAACAGCATATAAAGTTCTCGTTAAATTTAACTATTGTTCTCAGGGATAAAACTGCCCAGCCAACCCCTCACTTCTTCTGGATACATCATCACATTATATTTCCAACTAAGAAATAGGAACTGGTGGCTTAGGTTGTTCAGATCAGCCCATGAATTAAAAAACATTGAAAACTCTGATGTGACTACTTCAGAGTCTCAAGAAAACATTATACTGTAAAATTATATATTTTAAAACAAGGAAGTTCACAATTAAGAGAGAAAAAAGGTCAGGAGGATAAATGGAAGATAGGTGAGATAAAAATAAAATTGGGATCTTGTTGAGCAAAGTGTAGATAGAAAAATATTGTATAATTTTTCAATTATATATGTATACTTATATATTGGGTCTCCAACTCTAGCTGCTAGAGAAATTGAAGGAAGAAAAGATTAAAAAGATAAAAGCATAACAGTGTTGTCAGAAAAATCCTTATTTTCTTGTATTCTGAAAAAATAAAGTTTTTTAATAAAGGATGGAGTGAAATTTAACTACAAACAACAATAGTCTAGGAAAGAGACCACATTTTGAGTCCATAGAAAGAGAACAAGGTGATTTCCCAAGTTGGGCCCATTATTTTTGTTCTTGAGATGATGACTTCATGGTCTTGATCAGTACCCAATGTTTATGGTGCTGGACAAGATCAGTTAGCATATCAGTAATGATCAAATGTGCTTGTTCTAAAATAAGTTTTGAAATTGTGGTATTTAGGGCTTTGAGAGATGGCTCAGATTGAAAGGTGTCTACTGTGTAAGTATAAAGATGTCTGGATCCCCAGCACCTGTATTAAAATTTATGGAGGCTACACCTGTAACTATAGCTCTGGAAAACTGGGGACAGAGATAATTAGATTGTCAAAGTTCTTCAACCAGTATTTTGGTGAGCTATAGATCCAATGAAGAATTCTACCCCCAAAATAGATAGAATAACATGTATTGAGTGGGAGAGCAGGTAAATCTTCATGAGTTTAAGGCAAGCCTAGTCTCCTGAATAAGACCCTGTCTAGATGAATGAATGAATGCATGCATGAATAAATAAATAAATAACTGTGAGGATAGAAGAGGACACCTGATTTTTTTAAAATATGGAATCCACCAATGCAGTTACATACACATGTACATATACCAACACTTAAAGATTCACACACATGTACACAAAGTTTACAGTTTGCTGTCAATGACAATAAAGAGAACACACACGCTGAGCTTTTACTGTTTTCAGGGTTTAGGAACTCTCTACATCAATTATAGTTCATTGCAACTTTTACCTTCTTCTCTTTCAAACGTGCCCAGTACATCACATAGAAAATTACTGCTAATTGCCTATTTCCTCAAAGAACACTCAAAACTGTTGATGATGAGTGCATATACCATAGAGAACTAAAATCCTGGCAATTTAGCTGCATGAGCATCCATCTTACTTTTATTCGTGTACCCTTTCGAGTGCCTGTATAGACAGTTACTCTCATGCTATGTGGATTTTTTTTTCTGACAGCAAGCATATACAGAGAGGGGATGGGTGGGTGTTATCACAGAAGACAAGTTCCCAGAAAAGAGAACTTGGACATTTTCTGGCTTCTAATGAGCTTATTTCAAGATTAAGTCTCTTCATTCTATGGGAATTTGTCCTGAAGTGACAAATGGACCCCTTGCTGTGTAACTAATCCATGGTGAACTTTCCAAATGACTCAGGCAGTATATGGTTTGTGTAACTACGTTTACATCCACCTGTCATATTTACTCAAATGTCACTGTATGCTTTGGCAATCTGGAGATGGGGAAACTGAGGCTACTCATTTCAGAGAAATAACAATCCTGATTAGTCTCCTAAGAAAGCTAAGTCATTCTCCAGGGTTAGTTGTATTGCTGCATTTGGGATCCTACCTCCATCTTTCTCCCCTCTTTCCACCCTCCTTTCTTCACTCTTTTCTTATCTCTCTCTCCCTCTAAATTTCCTCTGTACTCCCAGAAGAATACCTGCTTCTAAGTCATGAAAGCTCATTACCATGCTGGAAAGATGTGGCATTTTAGCTGGAAAGGTCACTTGGCGTAGTAGAAAGAGCAGAGAACTTATAATTAGAAGTCCCGGGTTCAAAGCCAGGTTCTCCTCCTGTCTAGCCCCTATTCTGCCCTTGCCCACTTTTAATCAGCAAAGTGACCTTAGGCAAAGGAGATGGGTTTCTATTTCCAGGAGGTCCTTTCTTCTTTTAACATTTCACGTGGAGATCAAAAGAGATTAAACTGATGAAGCCTATAAATTTAGCAGTTAAATTTACACACAAATGAATTCAAACTCCAATTATAAGGTAAAGTCCTTTCTTTGTATGTAGCATCGACTGTGACAGTGAGAAGGAGCTGACAACTTCACCATACGTGTCTGTGCAGGCTTGATTGACACCTCTGAACTATGGCTTTCATTCTTCAGATATCTCTATGACAATAGATAAGAGACTGGGGTTGCTTGAGAATAATTGTGATAGAGCACCAAATGTCACTCACAAAAATGTTTTCCTAGCTGATATTCCCCTGATGCTATATGAGGAGAAACTGAGTGGAGGAATCTAAAATCCCAGACTTCAAAGAAAAGCTTGAAAGAACAAAAAGGGACATTTTTTTCTGCAACGTGACAGAAGAGATAAGATCTTTGTGATTGAGAGACACAGGAAACATACCCTTAACTTCTTTGACCGGTTTGTAGAGTTCTCATTAGAAAGTTGTGTCTGCTCTGACTAGTTATCATGAAGAGGTACTGGTTTTTCCTCCATGACTCCTCCCATGAACCTAGTAATTCAACATTCATTAATATATTTTATGACTTTGGTCCACTATGATGAATAACAGACTCGACAAACTGGTTCAAAGCAATGAGACATCACTGGTGCAGATCACTTAGTGTGGTTCTAATAGGTGATAGTGATGGTAACTCTGCAGTGGCAGTCCCTCAGAGCTTGCTGCATGTCTGCATGACTTCAGATATTGGCGCAATCTCAAAAAGACCAGTTCCATTTCTTTCCTTTACTTCTGTCTACTTATTTTCTTCTCATTATCTCCTTTGTTTTTCTTATTTTCTTTCCTTCTTTTTCTTTTCTTCTTTCCTCCTTCCCTCCCCCTCTTTCTCTTTCTTTTTTTCCCTTTTTTTTCTTTGAGATAGGACCACATAACTAGTTCACAGTATAACTGAGCATGACCTTGAACTTATGATTATCCTCCCTCTATTTCTCAAGTAATAAGTTAATAGGCATGAGCCACTATGTCTGGTTTTGTGTTACTGAGGTTAGAATTCAGAGTTTCTTACATTCTGGACAAACACTCTACCAGCTAGGCAATATCATTGGAGGATAACTTGCAAGAGTTAGTTATTCCCTTCCAAAATATGGGATCTAGAAATTGAACTCAGATCATTCAGTTTGGCAGCAAGCACCTTCACACACTGAGCTATCTCTCTGGCTTTTATGTGGAATCATTCTTCCATGAACTATATTGCCTTATGTTTTTCTTATTATTTCAAACACAGCATGTTTGAAGACTGATACATATGTTCTTTCAATCTTATAAATAATTAAAATGTCTAAAAATTAAAATGTGTCTGTAGTTACATGATGCACCTAAGTGTGAGATATTAAAGTTCTAAATTCAGTTGAAGTGTTGTTGGTTACTCTTCTCAAGGTCTTGTCCATCCATTTTCACTATTTCAGTTTTCTGACTAAAAGGATGCTCATACTGCAGTAGATCCTGTGTGTTAAGAATGGCAGTATTGTGAACATCCAAACTGTCTAGGCTCCCACAAAGCCAGAACATGAAGTAGGATCAAAACCCCGTGCCATTGTCCTTGGCCTCTCGTCAGCTCTCATTGTCCACCATGTTCAGAGAGTCCGGTTTTATCCCATGCTTTTTCAGTCACAGTCCAGCTGGCCTTGGTGAGCTCCCAATAGATCAGCCCCACTGTCTCAGTGGGTGGGTGCACCCCTCGTGGTCCTGACTTCCTTGTTCATGTTCTCCCTCCTTCTGCTCCTCATTAGGACCTTGGGAGCTCAGTCCGGTGCTCCAGTGTGGGTCTCTGTCTCTATCTCCATCCATCGCTAGATGAAGGTTCTATGGTGATATGCAAGATATTCATCAGTATGGCTATAGGATAGGGCCATTTCAGGTTCCCTATCTTCAGGTGCCCAAGGAACTAACTGGGGACATTGCCCTGGGCACCTGGTAGCCACTCCAAGTTCAAGTCTCTTGCCAACTCTTAGGTAGCTCCCTTAACTAAGATATGAGTTTCCCTGCTCCCCTATCCAACCTTCCTTTATCCCCAATCATCCCATTTCCCCAAGTTCCCCTCATCCTCTCCTTCACACTTTTCTCTCCCCATCTCCCCTCACCCCTATCCCACCCCACCCACAAGATTCCAATTTTTTGCCCGGCAATCTTGTCTATTTCCCATAGCCAGGAGGATAACTATATGTTTTTCCTTGGGTTTACCCTCTTGTTTAGCTTCTTTAGGATCACAAATTATAGACTCAGTGGCCCCTATCCATGGCTAGAAACCATGTTCACCTTCCTAGACCTGGATGGAGGGGGGAGGACCTTGGACTTTCCACAGGGCAGGGAACCCTGACTGCTCTTGGGACTGGAGAGAGAGGAGAAGAGGAGTGGGGGGACGGGGAGAGGGGCAGGAGGAAGGGGAGGGAAATGGGAGGCAGGGAGGAAGCAGAAAATTTTTTTTTCAATAAAAAAACACTCAAAAAAAAATACCCTCCCCATGGGGGAAAAAAAAAAGAATGACAGTAATGACTCTCAGCACACACATCAGCAGCTTGCACGGAAAGACCTATGAGTCAACACTCACCTTAATTTTTAAAAACATTCTTTGCACATCACAAGAAACTTTTCTTTAAGCAAAAATTGTTTATAAATCTAGCTCTTTCTAATCGTCTTGTCAACAAGGAAAACATCAGCACACTTGTCAAATGGCTTTCTGAACTCCTGCCCGTTCAGTAGTCTCTAATATCCTTTCATCTATTAAACTACTAACCCTATTAAAAGAAAACAATTGAATTAGTCTGACATGACTTAGTTTTGGCAAACCATTATTGAAGTTGAGTGGTGTCTGCTCCTCCTTGGAGTAAATCGTTAATAAGTTTGATTATAATTGGATCAAGAATTTCACCAGAAATCAATGTTGATCTCATTAGGTTAATGTTGAACACTTGCTATGTGTTCATTCCAGAAGCCATGCTGAATGTTTTGGTAAAGACAAGGCACCATGGCTGTCTACACAAAACTCACAGCCTGTTTCACTGTTAGGTTTCTAGAAAGTCCTGTAAGTCAGGGTTCTTTGTGAGTCTAGTGTTATTTTCACAATTTAAAATGTATAGATTAAATTCTTCACGGTGATGCTGTCCATCTTCTGCATCTCTGAACATAGTGTTAGTATGAGTGGGCAGGATTGCTCATGGGTAAAAGCGCTTGCTGCCAAACCTGAGCTCAATCCCTGAATCCACATGATGAAAGGAGAAAACTAGTTTCTGCAAGTTCTCATATGACCTCTGCAAGCACACATGCCTGTGCGCGCGCACACACACACACACACACACATACATTAATTAAATAATTTTTAAAAACTATTATTAATAAACATTTTAGGTATATTCTAAATTTTTTGTAATTCTTTTCCTTTTTGGTAAAATAAGTGAATTTGAACTCTGTGGAAATTGATGGACAATACTTCTCAGTGCTGTCAAGATATAGAAACCAGGGCTTCTTTCACATTCTAGACAAGTGTGAGTTACTTTGCTAGAGGATAATGTCTTTATGAGGCATGTTTCACATGGGAAAAGAACAGACCTATCTTTTTTCACTTAGCATAACACTGATAATATGCTATGTTCTTTTGTGCCACAAAAGAATGGTTTTGTTAATCTGTTACCAATAGATGACAGTATATATCCCATGCCCAAACTCATCAAAAAGGATGGGAACTAATGTCATTCAATATAAAAAATAATTTTAAAATCTGCAACTATATTTAAAACTCCAATGAAGAATAAGCTATTTACTCTAATTAAATATACATGAATTACTGAGAAAATATATGTTATAGTGGAAAGAACATTCTTAAATAACCATGTTTCCAGGTCAGGTATCCTTTGAGACAGCATGTCCTCCAATCTTCCTGACACTTTAGCAACTTTGTCAAAACTTTACAAGAAGTTAGTGATGGTGCTAAGAATGGAATTTACACACTACAATGTTTTCTATACTTCTTTCAATTTAACATGATGCTTGCTTGCAGGATTTCACAGTAGTATAGAAAAAGGTATGTGTTGAAGAAATTAGAAAATGAAGAAATCAAAAGAAATTGGATGTTGGTAATCTCCACAGCCCCTGAAGTCTCCTTATCTACTACTAAACAGGCAATTGGCTCAGAAGCCAGGGAAGCCTTAATACCTTCATCAAAGTCCTCTTTACAATTACAGAGCTATTAAGAAAGTATGCAGCTTAGAAGGTGAATCTTAAGTAGCTTAAACATTACATTTAGATTATGGAGATAACAGTAATACTTGCTGCTACTAGAAAAACTTTATTCCTGCAGGCTTGGGATATTTAACTAAAGGTCAAAGGACATAAACCTCTGATAGCTACAAAACTGAGCTGAAACTATTTTTTAACATGCTATCTTTTTCTCTAATACTTATTTTCTTGCAGCTGAAACACATTTAATATCAGTCAGACCATTTTCGCTCATGTTCTCTTTAGAAACCAGTGGAGATATTTCAATTTTCAGTGAAAGAAAATAGCTTAGTGATTGCTTAAATGTTCATTGAGTATAATTCAATCTATATAAAATTAAAAACAAGATAGAAAAATTCCACAGGCCAATGGAGTCAATAAATTATAGTAATGTGAGGAATTGCAAGCAAAATGAGAAATTTTATCAGAAAAAAAGTACTAAAATTAAATACTGGTTCTGGGAGATGGCTCAGCAGTTAAGAACACTTGCTATGCAAAAACAAGAATGAGAGTTTGTATACTAGCACTCACTGAAAAGCCAGAAGTGGTCCCAGCAGTCCTGGGGATACCTGGAACTCCAGCACTTGTATGGACAGATAGACATGATAATTTGCTGAGGCTTGAGGGCTGATAGCTAAAAAATGTGACTTCTAGGTTCAGTGAGAGACTCTGCCTCAAAATAATAGTAAAGAGTCATAGAAGTGATACCTGATACACTCCTCTGGTATCTGCTTACACACACACACACACACTCCACCTCTTATATGTACATACATCCATAAACAGAAAATATCCTTTAAAAAAGCAGTTGTGGACAGTATAAAAGAGCCCATAAGCACAAATAAAGGCAATCTTCAAATTTTACCAGTTATGCTTATCTCCACGTTTACAAACGTTTGGTCTGACTGATAAACGTTTCCCGTGGTCTCCGGAATTTGAATGCTCAGTTCCTATCGGTAGTGTTTTAAGAGATGTGGGCCTGCTGGAGGAAATATATTACTGGGAGTGGGCTCTGAGAATTTAAAGACTAAAATCATTTGTAGCTCAGTTACTCTGCTTCTTGCTTGAGGTCCAAGATGTGATCCCTCAGGTGCTCCTTCAATCACCATGTCTGCTGCCTCCATCCCAGAGTCACAGACTCTAGCCCTCTGGAATTGCAGCTCAGACAAACTCTTCTGTAAGTTGCCTTGGCCATGGTGTTTTATCACAGCAGTAGAAAAGTAGCAGATTAGGAAAATTCACGTGATTAGAGTAACAAAAAGGGGTTAAAATGAAGGTTAGTCAGTAAAGTGTCTGTTCCCCAAAGTGAGGACCTGAGTTCAGATCCTGTCTTACTCAGCATTCTATTGCTATGAAGAGACTCCTGACCAAGGCAGCTCTTCCAAAGGAAAACATTTAGTTCCAGAGGTTTTAATTCATAGTCATTATGACAGAATCATGAGAGCACACAGGCAGACATGGTACTGGAGAAGTAGCTGAGAGTTCAATTTGAATCTGCCATCATAAAATATCACCTTGTATATTATAATTTTCACCCCCTTGTTACTCAGGATAACTTCCATAGAGTCTGGTCTAGAACAAACTGGGAACTTATTACAAGAAATCAATTTAACAGCTGTCCCCTTTGCATCTCCTATTCGTCTACAGTTCTGTCATGAAGTTCTGTGATGACACTTTCTTCATTGCCAGAGATGGTTTAATATTTCCATACATGTAATGTGGCTGTTTGGTTGTAGTAAATAAAAGTCTGTCAAATGAAATAAAGAGAAAACAACCATTTTCATTTTATAGTGCAAAGAGAAAGGAACTTTAAATCCAAATGTGAGGTAAAATTATATGTACCTCAACTATGTTAGTTTGGTGATGTACATAAACAGTTGATATAATTACATAATGACAGGATTATTGATTTTCATCAACTCAAAATAGCACTTATTCTTACAATCAATGTAAAATAAGTTGCAATTCAAAATCTCTTTGTCTCCATCTTCTCAGGACTGAAGTTACAGATATGAGCAGTCACATTAAGGATAAAAGGAGGAAGGGCATAGTCCCAAAGAAGCCCTCACCAAACCGTCTTTAAAATGAATAAAATGTGTTTTGCAGTGCACTACCTAGAGAAGGGAAGCCCATGTGGGTTAACAGACTACAGTAGAGACGAGGGATGAAATGAAGTCAATGAGGAAACCCCAGCTTAACACAGGGCTGTTTTCACACTGTGTTGATTTGAGTGTAGAAAACCTAGTAGTTTATGGAGAAGGATATCATATTCATGGACCAGACAATCATTGGATAAATTCTAAATGATAATAACTGTTGGAACCTGGTCACCTAGCACCTTCAACTATCGAATGAACATTAAACATGGCAATTGCAGATGGGAGTAACACACACAACCTAAATTCTTGGAATGTAGTAAAGGATAGTGCATGCAGCGTGGATCACTGGACAAATCTTCTATCTGGATACTTGCCAAGGTAAACAGTGTTGCCAGCTAGAACAATGTTAATTTTCTATTTAGAAAAAGACATAATTACGCCAACATGAAAGCAAGTAGGACACAGAAGGAATTTTAAAATGAAAACCCTAAACAAAGACATGGCATGCCAAATTAAATATCACATGGCGTTTTTTTTTTTTTTTTCAACGAATAAGAAATAAACTGTTAAGTGGAAAGAATCAGGTAATTCTAACAACTAGGGAATATTTTTTTTAAAAAAAAAGTGGCACAAAAAGGGGCAAATAGAAATAGGGGAAATGATTAAAACATTAAAAAAATCAATAAACAAATTATTCTCAAGAGAGAGGAGACACGAACTTTATACTTTATTTAAGATAAGTAAGAAGTTTACATTAAAGAGGAAATTGTGCAGTGACTCTGCAAAGAACAACAATCAAAAGGCTCATCTTTCTGAAGGAAAGAGGAAAGAGACATTTCAGTGATGATGAGAGGATGTCGTAAAGATCCTTCCTACACGAAGACATCCATAAACTGTGGCAGAGGAGGAATACAGTCCTCTTAGAAGACAAAGCTTTAGTTCATTTCTCAAAAAAAAAAGAATTTCATAACTCTGTGATTAATCTAAGGTTAAAAATGATTTCATTAAAACAAGAAAATGCCATTTCATTTTCATTTTAAAATATTTCTAAGCAATCTGAATCATGTCCCATCATGGTATATTTATGTATCTAAATTTCTGTGTTTTTAAAGAATTATTACCTTATTTTGTTTACTAATTGGTTTGTTAATTGTGTGTGCCTGTGTGTGCATATGGTAAGTGTGTGTTGTGCGTGTGTATTTGTCATTGGGTGGCATGTACATGCTGTGATACTCATGTGGAGGTCAGAGGAAAATTTCCAACAGTTCAAAAATTCATTGTTGGGGCACAAGAAATGGATCAGGAGGTAAATACATTTGCCTTCAATCTTGATGAGTTTGATGTCAGGGACATATGAGAGTAGGCAACAAGTGACTGCCACAAGCTGTCTTCTGATCCCCACACCCATACTATCATATGTGCTTGACAATCCATACTTACACACAAAATAATTTAAAATATACTTCAAGATCATTGGTTTATATCATCATGTATAATATATCAATATCCCAAAGTTTCTGGACCATAAATAATTCATAAGGGTAGAGTAGGAGAAATTAAATGCAGAGAGATAAAAAGTATGTGGATTCAAATTTCTCATACTGTAAAAAATAGTTAAGTAACAATTCTTTGTTTTAAAAGCTGTTAGGGAAAGGGTTCCATAGCTCAGGATCACTGTGACTGTCATGATAGCTCCTTTCCTAAACTTCTCTGCAGCAGAGAGTACTCAATGCCAGTGATCCCCTCTATAGTGTTTTGGAGAAATTCAACTGTGTTATGGATAGAAAGCCCTCCCTATGTTGATGATTTTACAGGCTGACTGATGGGCTAAAACTTCACAACTGTAGAATGTGCAGATATGGACCTGAATTATCTTGAGCTATATTTGGTCTCCCAGGTAACATTTACTGTTCAGGTCTGTGTCTGACCTGACTTTCAATGCATAGAAAAATCTTTGAACTGCCTTCTAAGGAGACAACCAGCTTTAACTAGCCCCAGTGCCAGAAATGCTGTCAAATAACGTGAGCCCTATGGAAGAGATTTTTTCTACATTTTTAATGCTTCTGTCTGATGTTCCTACAATGTATCTTTTAAAGCCTTGCTTAATGACTTCCTTATGTTCTATTATTATCAACATTTATAAAGCCACATTCTTGTTAGAAAATGGAAAGGGAGGAGAAGAGGAGTGGGGGGAGGAGGAGAGGGGTGAGAGGAGGGGGAGGAGGCGGAAATTTTTTTTTCAATAAAAAAAAAAGAAAAGAAAATGGTATTTCAGACAATCAGAATCTATTTTCTTGGACTATAATCATGTTATTTACCTTACAATAAACAATAACTTTTTACTCGTGAGGTATTAGCTGAGGTTTACATTAGCACTGTGAGCCATAAAACTGTTACAAGACCATCACCACTATTTTTAATGAAGCCAATTATCAGTGATTTAACTAATAATTGACAAGGTGGAAATTTTATTAATCATAATATGAGAAAGATGTTTTGTTTGTGTAATATGACTACATAGAATGTGTGTCTGTGTTTGTGTATGTGTGCTCCAAGCAAGTCACAAGTCAGTTGACATGTCAACCATGTTTTTCACCAAAATAATACCCTATGCTATTAGAAGGAGTTTATAGCCTCCCTAACATTAGCTTTCATCTCTTTATTTTTATGCCAATTGCATATATTAATTTAGACTTTAGGAAAAGAGGGAGTTTCATTTTCAAAAGGAACAATCCTGAAAGATTAAGGATTTGAACTGGTCATCTTCTGTAATGAGGCAAGTCTTCCAGTGTTGGGACTGGGACTCCAATCAAGTCACTAAACCTTTGACCTACAACTTATCCTGTCTGGAAATCTGTGGGGCAATGTTGGCTCAGGAGTTATGGGAGTGGCCAACCAATGACTGGTCTAATTTAAGGCCCAAGGTAACAGAGGAAAGCCATTCCCAGAAGATCAGGAATTGGAAGTTAGATTGTCCAGAGACCTAGGGTAGAACCAAACACAACTGACAATAAAAAAGTCAATGAAATGATTCCTAATGATATTGTACTATACTCATAGATCCATGCTTAGCCAAATCATCAGCAAAGAGGTTTCCTCAGGCAACTGAAGGGGGCAATACAGAGACCCACAGTAAAACATTAGAACTTAGAGGAATCCCACAGAAGAGGGAGAGGTAGGATCCAGAAGAACAGGACCCATTGAATCACCTAAGCAGGACTCACAGGGGCTCACAGGGACTGCATCAACAATCATGGAGCTTGCATGGGTCTATGATAGGTCCTCTGCTATGTTGTTGTTTAGCATGGGAATTTTGAGGTGGGCTATCTGTCACTCTTTTGCTGGCTCTGGGACCCCTTTCCTACTATTGGTTACTTTGTCTAACCCTGCTATGAGAGATTTTGTTTAGTCTTATGGCATCTTGTTATACTATGATTTTGGTTGCTATCACTGGAAGGCCTACTCCTTTCTGAAGAAAAACTGAGGAGTAGTGGATCTGGGGGAGAGGGGGAAGTTTAAGGGAACTTGTAAGACTGGAGGGAGTGGACGCTGTGGTCAAGGGTATTGTATGAGAAAAAAATAAATAAAAAGGAAAACAATACAGAAAATAAAAGATTCAGGATTCACAGTCTCTATCTTTTAAAATCTGTGTGTATTTTTGGTGATTTGCTGATAATTAATTCAAGTTGATGCTTGAGGTGAGGCATCCTTAAAGGTCTCCTACGTTATTTGATTATTGTACTCCCTGGAGTTCCTCTCATATTCAGATCGACATTAATATTAGTCACAGATTTCATAATGCATGACTTATTATAAAACCTAATTATTTTATCTCATGTCAAAACCGTGTGTGTGGGAACAAGAAGGCATACTTGTAGATTTTGTTTATTTGCTTCTTTTTCTTGTAGCATTAAAGTTGGAAAAGCATGGGCAATTTGGAATGGGGCTTATATAGCAACATGTCTCCTTTTTTTTTTTTTTTTTTTGGTTTTTTGAGACAGGGTTTCTCTGTAACTTTGGTGCCTGTCCCAGAACTAGCTCTTGTAGACGAGGCTGGCCTCGAACTCTCAGAGATCCGCCTGCCTCTGCCTCCCGAGTGCTGGGATTAAAGGCGTGCGCCACCACTGCCCGGCTCTCCTTTTGAATCTATTGTACCAGAGTGACTAAATTTTGTGTGTGATGATTATATATTTGTATTAGTAGTAATTCAGTTATGTGTGTGTATACAAAGGCATGCTTACGTCTGTGTGTATGGATGTGAAGGTCAGAGGTCCATGAGCAATATCTTCCTCATTCACTTTCTACCTTTTATTTAGAAACAGGCTCTCTCACAAAGCTTGAAACTGGCAGTTTGGCTCAGAGCCTAGGGATCCACCCATCTCTCCCTCCCCTGCACTGTGATTTTGGTTCTGCATTACCACACTCAATTGTTTTCATAAAGGTTCTGGAAATGCAATGCAGGTCGTCATGCTAGTAAAGCAAACACTTCATTACCCAGCCGTCTTCTCAGCCCTCATTGTTTATAGGCTCTGAGGTGAAATCTGGTATATAAATAAGCCTTCATTATCTATCTTTTCCTCGGTTCCTTATTTCTCAAAATAATATTTCTTCATCCTTTGCTTGACCCCTGCCTCCCGCTCAGCTTAGCTCTTAATTCCCTGAAGGAAAATATCAGTACTATCCAGGAGAAAGTATATTCTAATGGAGGTAATATGAAGGGATTTAAGTCTTTAGCTATGACAGTTGTTTTCTTTAGATACATATTTATGAGCAATCAATTCTTTTGCAGAGTAAAACAAGGAGAAAACAAATAAAAACAAGTAAAAGCCTGGGAGTGAAATCTTAAACAATGTGGTTCTTTAGATTCATTACAGGAGATTAAAAGGTCCCGTCTACCTATCTGGGTCCTTCTACTAATGAGGACAGTCTCTACTTGATGAGGGCTTTGAAGGGCATCACTATGATTGATGTTCATAGTCAGCTTGAAAAGGAATCTGTAGGCAGTTTCTAGATTAGGTTCACTTAGGTAGGAATGCCCATTCTAAATGTCAGTAACAACATTTTTTGGACTGTAGTTATGCAGTGGATAAAACCTGAGGAAGGTCAGCATAACTGTTCATTTCTTTCTGCTTCCTGACTGGTAACAATATGTAACCACATGCCCCACACCCCTGCTCCCTTGCCCACCATGATGGATTTTACCCTCAAACTGTGAGCCAAAACCAGTCCTACCTTCCTTATGGTGCTTTGTAAAGTATTTTGTTACAACAATGAGGACAGTGAAAGATACACTCACTGTATGCTGTTTATCTAGAGGCACCTAAGCAACTGATGTTTAAATTCAGTGGCATCTGCTCTTTCTCAAAGCCCAAGTTCTGAGAATAATTCAAGTTACTCATAGTTTTATTTGCCCTGGATTTCCCTTAGGCTCATGACACTTAGATACTTACAGCTCTTATAGTTGTGTTCTTCCTCTTGACAGCAGTTGCCTGACATATTTAGGCCTCATGAGCCCTCAGGGGTCATGGCAGGTCAGGTATCTTTCAATTTCACTGCAGATGAACTTCATATAGAAGGATGGAACTAAGACCGTAAGCCCCTTACTGCCTATCAAAGTCCATAGCGAACACCATGTCCTCACCAACGGAACAAGACCAATACAGTGCTCTAGTCAACAGTGCTCCCAGTGGGGGGGATGATATTTTGAAGCTGCCACACATTTCTCAGCAGAAAGAAAATTAGGATTTTATCACACTAGTGAGAGTTGGGAGTAAGTTATGGCTATGCTAACAAAGGAATGCTCTATCGCCACTTTACATTAGAGTGCTGGCATTAACAAAATTGTCCCAGCATTCACAATGATTTGTGCAAGGTGAAATTTTGTGAAAAAAGGCAAGAGAAATAATTATTCAGGTAAAAAGTTTAGAATGAATGAGAACATGGAGAGACCTTTTGTTTGACTGGTTGTTTCTGTTTTTTCAGACAGGGTATCTCTGCATAGCTCAAGCCGTCCAGAAATTCTCTATGTAGATCATGCTCGTCTGGAACTCACAGAGGTGTGCTGGCCTCTGCTTCCTAAGTTCTGGGATCAAAGGGATGTGCCACTACTGCCATCTTGTACTTCTTGTATTGTGCCAAGATCTGGTTCCATTAGTGAGAACTACTAGTAAAATCAATTTTTATCCTGGCTTTAACTGTTCTAAAGATGCTTAGAAAACAATAGAAGCTGCCAGAATAGTGTCCTAAGAGACTTGCTCCTTCTGCACATTCTGCTCCTCTATTATCCTCTCTCTCCCTATTGTTATTTATTGAGTTATCTGTTAGCCCTTTAACATCATCAATTCCTATCCCCTTTTCACTGTGGCCAAATATATGTACAAAATGTGGAGGAAAATTTTCACTTCTAGATTCTATGTATCTAGAGTTTAGCAACCCTTGGCCATATGTTATCTGAAATTTGAAAAGTTGTGGGTTTCAGTTGTGGTTTTTATCTGATGCAAAAAGAAGTTTCTTTGCTGAGGGGTGAGAGCTACTCTTATCTGTGGGTATGAAGATAGATATTTAGATTACAGTTACAAATTACTTTGCTTTAGGAAAGTGGTAGTTGTAGGGCTTTCTCTAGGGTGTATGACTCACTAACCTCAGGTAATTGGCTCAGTTTCCAGTAAGAGGCAAGAATTCCCTCTTATTGAATTGGGCTTACATCCAATTAGACAAGTGTTAGTTACCCGGAAGATACATGTGCCAGTATTGAACCCTTGTGGATATCTACCCATGCTGGCCCCTGTTGAGGTTCACAAGCTGTGCAGCTACTTAGAAGGACTGATTGCTTTCCTTTCTTGGCAGGTTGCACAGAACCTCCAGACGCTGTGAGAGTAGGTCTTCTGTGAGTAGGCTTCCTGATCAGTTCTACCGCAGTTCCAACAAATCCTCTGTCTGACGAGTGTGGTGTCTTTAGCAATAGAGATGTAACTTCACGTTCTGGCAGGCAACAAAAGACAATAACAACACCTTATATTGCTTTTAAATTTATTGGAGTTTGCTGACCAACAGTTCAAAGACAGAACGGGTTCTTCCCAATGCTTGATAATTTGGAATTTTTGTTAGTATCTCTGATTCTTGAGGAAAGCATTATCATATCAGACTGTAATTTATATCTGTATCTATCTATATCTCTCTATATAAGTATTAAGTAAAAATAAATGAAATTTTACTGTGTCTTTTCAAAACAAACAAAAATAGGAAAGAATGGAAGAAAGGAAAGAAGGAAGGAAGGAAGGAAGGAAGGAAGGAAGGAAGGAAGAAAAAAATGAAATGAAAAGTCAACTAGTATCTCAATATAAAGCTCCTTGTTTCTCAAATTCTTCTGTGTAGCTTTGGAGCCTGTTCTGGAACTTTTTCTGTAGACCAGTCTGACCTTGAACTCACAGTGATTTCCCTGCCTCTGCCTCCATAATGCTGGAACCAAAGGTAGGTGACACCACTGCCCAGCCTTCTTGCATTTTCTTTCTTTCTTTTTTTTTTATTTTTTTTATTGAAAAAAAAAATTTTCCGCCTCCTCCCCGCCTCCCATTTCCCTCCCCCTCCTCCCGCCCCTCTCCCCCTCTCCCCACTCCTCTTCTCCTCCCTCTCCAGCCCCAAGAGCAGTCAGGGTTCCCTGCCCTGTGGAAAGTCCAAGGTCCTCCCCACTCCATCCAGGTCTAGGAAGGTGAACATCCAAACTGTCTAGGCTCCCACAAAGCCAGAACATGAAGTAGGATCAAAACCCCGTGCCATTGTCCTTGGCCTCTCATTATTTTGTTTTTATTGATGCTTGGCATTGTACTTGGGCCTTATGCATGTTAGACAAGCACCCCATAAGTGTGTTATATCCTCAGATTCTCCTTGTACCCTTTAAACATTATAAACTCAAAAGTGCAGCTGCATTTCAAGAAGCCATACAGTTACACTTTCTTCTCTATTCATATACTGTACTGCCTAGTTTTAATCATCAACTTGACACAGTCTGGAATCAACAGGCCACAAACCAATCTTACTGAAGAATTGTGTAGATTATGTAGATCCTGTTAGCCTGTGTTCAAGTCTATGAGGAAGTCTTGATTGTTCATTGTTGTAGGAGAACCTGATCCATGGTGCTATGGACTGTTCCCTAGGCAGGACTTCCTGAAGAGTATAAGCTAGAAAAGAAAGCATCTGAGAGCAAGCAAGCAACAACTCGCTCATCTGTACTTTTCCTCTACAGTCTTGACTAACAATATGATGCTACTAGCTGCTTAAATTCCTGTCTCAATTTCCCCTCATGGGTGTCTATAAACTAGAATAGTAAGTTAAATATATCATTCTCCTCTCCAAGTTGCTTTTTTGCTTTTTCCCTTCTTAATTTATTTTTTAAAAGAAAATAAGCTATCTTTTTTCATTATATACACCAATCTAAGCTCCCACTCCTTCCCCTCCTCCCATTCCACTCCTCAGAGAGGGTAAGACACATTGCTTTGGAGAAGGTCCAAGGCCCTCCCTACTAAATCTAGGCTGAACAAGGTATCCCTTGAAAGAGAATAGATTCCCCAAATGCCAGCACATGCAGTAGGGATAAATCCTGGTTCCACTGACAGTGTCCCCTCAGTCTGCCCTAGCCATGGTACTGTCAACCACATTCAGAGGGACTAGTTTGGTTCTATGCTTGTTCCTTCTCAGTCTAACTGGAGTTAGTGAGCTCGCATTAGCTCAGGTAGACTGTTTCAGTGGGTGTACCCATCATGGCTTGACCTCTTTTCTCATATGCTCATTCCTCCCACTCTTCAACTGGGCATTTTGTCAAGGTGACAGAAATTAAAACAGTCATTACGTTTACTTCTAATTACGTCAACTTACAAATTGTTGGATAAAACTAAGGACTCACAAACAATATAACAAATTTCAGATAGAAATAAAATTTCTTGGTACCTCATATTTTTACATAAGATAAAATTTATCTGGAGATATCAGCAAGTAAAAATTGTTTAGAGGCAGATATATACCATTTCGCACTGGCAACTCCATTAACATAGTTTTTTAATGGACACTCTTAGCTAAATACATTGTCTTTTATTATTCATTACGTGCATGTGTGTGTGTGCGTGTGTGTGTGTATGTTTGTGTGTGTGTGTGTTGTGGTGTTTTGGTGGGGGATAAGGTATGTGCATATGTGTGTGCAGGTGCCCATTAAAGCTAGAAGAGTTTGTTGGGTACTCTGGAGCTGGAGTTACAGGCAGTTATGAACTACCTGATATGGAAGCTGAGAACTAAGCTCAGGTATTCTGGCAGAACATAAAGTACTCTTAACCAGCGAACTATCTCTCTAGGGATAAATCTTTTTGCTGAATGCTAAAATTCCCACTCTGCTTATTTCTCTACAACTTCTGCCCTATTCAGACACCGGATCTAAATTTTAAAATTCCAGAGGAAAGCACTGTCATTAATACATAATAAATTGAAATATTGCCATCAGAAATAGTAAAATCCTAGATAAAAAACAGTGAAACAAAAGAAAACTTACTTTGATAGAGCCCTACGAACCCCTGCTCAAGTGACATTCCTAGCTTAATGTCCTTGCCACTCTCAATGTATGAGAACCTTCAACCTCCCACACCACGTAGAACGAAAATCTGCTTACTAACATGAAAATGCTAATGTTTCTGGGTTTCTATTGCTGATTGGCATCCACAAAGTGCTATTAACATAATTTAATATCAAATATTGTATATGATTGTTAGAGAAAAAAGCAATAAAATAAAATAAATAAGACAGGGCAAATCTGAGTGAAATAATTATCCTGCCGGCCCCTCACATGCTGTTCACAGTGATGACAGCCTCTCTGCTGACCTGTGAGGAACACTCCCCCACTACCTGTGTGAGCATGCAGCCATGGGACCCATTGGATGATGCCAGAAGTGGGTGACAGATAGAGAAAGTACAGCAGCTCTAGTGGGTTCTTCTCCTGTCCTGGTGACCCCTGACATCTCATAATGATTCATTATGTCACAATGTGCCAAAACGCCAGACAAGTTGACCAAGGTTCCTGAGAGATTGAAAGGAAACCAATGCCTTTTTTGGACATGTTTGCATTTGTCTATGAGTAAGAAATTAATAAATATTTGTTGTTTCAAGCAATATATATAAATATATGAGCATGTATATTTATATATAAATATATGCATTATATATATAATTACTTGCAAAGATTGCATGACTAATATAGGACTTCATTTAGAAAATGAGAACAAATACATATGTGTAAATGGATATTATGTATATCTGTGTGTAAGTATGTGTGTGAGCTCACCAAACACTAAGTAGTTAGCATGTGCTAGACACTTCTATGTTATTTTCTCTGTGTTTACTACTTGGATTTTAGGGGCAATATTTGCTTTTCTGTTATCTGCAGTATATGATGAATAACAAAAGTGATTTTCAATTGGTATATAGCAAATGTTCCTAGAAAATAATATAAAGCAAAATATGACTCTTGAATATTGATCCTTCTCTTATGTTGAAAGCCATAATAAAACCGAGCTCAACAGCTGTACATATCTTTGCTTTTTTATCTGGTAAACTGTAGAAAGTCCCCACTTTTCAGGGGTAGCACTAAAAGTTACATGCATTTGGTAAAGCATGCTGATATAAATTAAATATGTTAATTTAGCATTTAGAAGAGTGAGGGAAATAGGCGGCATCAAAATGAAATAAAGGGATGATAAATCAGAAGTTCTGTGCCTGGCAAGGTATTAGCACAGCAAGTGCAGAGCTGACGCTCAGAGCCTGTCTTCCATATGTCTTCCAACCTAACAACGTGAAATTTATCTCTTGAGTGGGCAGGAAAGTGCACATTAATGGACGCCACTGAGACACTTTTCCTGCCCTGCTTGTAACTAGACTCAAGTGTGCCCCAAATTGCTCCCTTGTGCTTGGATTTATTTTCTTCTCAGAGGCTCTGGATATTGTATTTCACTACAAAGAGCTAAAAAACATTGCAATCATTATTTATAAATCTTTTAGAAAAATGCATTTTCTTAGCAACAACTATGGCAGCAGGGAGATCAAAATGCCCCAGGAGCAGAACTGCTTCTCATAGTGCAGAAAACACACCCAGGATGTACACTCTGTCACAGGCTATCAGGGTAACACACCCAGCATGTATACCATGAAAATGCTTATCTCAAAATTGGAAATTTTTAAGTAAACGATCAGAACAAAAGGTTAGTTAATTTGTTTAATACATGAGTGGTATCTAAATAAAATTTTAAAAATATAATTGAAAGTTCTCTTAACTCTGTTGTATCAAAATATTATGCAGGTGTTGTCACGCAAAACACATTTACAGAATCATCATTAAAATTGATAAACACGGAAGGATGGCAGGTGAATTAAAGCCCAGTATTTCTTAGGTGCAGCCAACTTTTCTAATTTTTCATAGTGCTGAGATTTATATTACTTATATTACTACCATTTATGATAAATTTAGTAGTTTTTCTGGAAACAAAATTCAATCATTCTTCTTAGTGATTAAAGTAACCACAGTCTCTGTTGTATATTGTTGCAAAAATGCATCTTCTCTTTTCTGTTTTGCTATTTGTTTATTTATGTTTGTTCAGAGACAACGCATCATTATGCAGTATTTATTTTTCTTAGTAATTTTTAAAATTATCAACAAATGACTAAGACACTTTCATTTTTTAAGGTTTTATTTTTATTTTTAATTATGCATATGTTTTTGCAAGTGTAGTTTTGGGCACATGACTACAGGGGCCTGAAGAAGCAAAAAAAAAAAAAACGGGAGGGGAGATTTGGAACCCCTAAAGCTGGAGTGTAGGTTATGAACCACCTGATATTAGTGCTAGAAAACAAACTTTAGTTCTCTGAAAGGGACAGTTGCTTAGGCATCTCTTTAGTTCCATAACTGTATAATCATCCATGAGAATATTTTTGTAGATTCTTTTGTTGTTGTTTTGGTGATGGTTGTTTTTGATAGGCTATTTTCCTCACCTGAGAACTGCCAAGTATGCAAGTAACAGAAGGTGTTTGGATATCAAGCTATGGAGATTTGCCTATTTCCACCTCTTCTGCTCTGGGATTATAAGCATGTGTCTTGAAGTCTGACTCCCTTGTGGGTCTTAAGGATCACACTTGGGCTTTCATGCGGTCAGACAAATACTTATTAATTTGTGAACAATGTTTTTTTTTTCCCCCGAGGATAGAGTGTTCTTAGAAATCCGATAGTAGATTTGCAGTTAAATCTCAACATTAATGTTCAGTTATTTCTTATCCATAAACGAACAAGAATTATTTTTGAGACAGTGTTTCTCTGTGTAGCCCTAACTTTCCTGAAATTTGACCTGTAGACCAGGGTTACCTCAAACTCACAGAGATATGCCTGCCTCTGCCTCACAACTGTTGTGATTAAAGGCTTGTGCCACCCACTGCCCGGTTAAGACCAAGAATTATTAATGTTTATTTCTTATTTACTTACACAGGATGTGGGGGATGGGTAGTGTGAGTATAGGTGCCTCCTGAGGCCAAAATGAGACCTCAGTTTCACTGGACCCTTAAGATAGGGAGAGTTAGGAGTTGTTTGATGTGCACACAGAGAGCTAAGAAAGAACAACAAAAGTTCTTAACTGCTGAGCAACATTCCTGTGCACAAGAATATTTTTAAACTTCACTACCCATTAAAAGACCTCTACCTGAAAATATATTGGAATTTGTGGATAAAAGAGAGCAGTTGGAAGAGTTTTCTCCAGGATTTCACAATAGCAAAGTTAAATACTTTCTATAATGGGTGTTTTGGAAACTTTTGATACATTTTGGTCATAAACCATAGGCTTGAAAACTTGAGGATCTGGATTTGACTTCCAGGATCACCAAAAATGTTAAATAACATTCTACTTAATTAAGGAAATAAAGGTATGTGTATATCATTTCCCCAATTTTTATTTCTATAATATTCATAGGATATTAATAGTATTGCATTATTTTCACATAATCAATTCTGTTGTTCATACTGTTTTTTAGGTTGTTAACCTGCATTGTTGGGGATGAAGCCCACAGCCACATGATGATGGACATGATACCAAGAGATGCACCTCTACATTGTCTTTCCTGTCTTTCATGCAGAGGGTAACATTCTCAATTGTGTTTCTCTATAAATTTAGGAGTGATGCTGTTAATTCCTTATAATTAAGTGTTTTAGTTTATTTCAGTATCCTTTATGGTGTATGATTCTGCACTGTTTTGAGAAAGGTATATGGACTAAACTTGGTAAACAACATGTTCAATGCCTAACATTAATTTCTTTTTGTGGCATGATTGATTCACACATACTTTGTCCAGTTAGAGAAATATTATTATGTTTCACCTCTTTCACAAAGTACCATTCTTAAATTGGTAGAATAGGGTAAACCAAGGTGGCTGGAGAGTAAGATGCTCAGTTCCAAGCCTGAAGACTTGAGTTTGCACATAATTGGCTGCTCCGACTTCCTTGAGAGTCCTGTAAGGAAACTGATCCACCATTCTTCACATACTCCTCTTACTTGTGTTTTGAGTATTTGTTTTCTCACATGGATATAGAATGTTGTAACATAAGAGAGTGAGAAAACTCTTTCCTGTCTCACATGGAACTTGAGTTTGCCAAAGGATTGCCTTTCTTCTCTAGGAGTTCTAAGTCCAAATGAAATGAATGGAGTGACCACGGCTGACTTTGTGTGATCCCAAATTAAAAGAAGAGACAGAGCGGGGTAGTGAAAGAGACAAAGGGAGACAGACAGAGAGAGAGATGTCTGCACCTCACTCCCCACCACAATTTTGTGAAGCAGTGTAGATATACATCTCGATTCTGTCGTTAGTCATCCGTCTACTATTGTATGGTTGTTGATGTTTTAATTTTAATTTTATTTCTCTTCTGCACTGATATGCAAATTCTCCTCAATCATCTTATGAAAATTAGTTTTTAATAAGAAGTATCTGGAGGCTAAAGAATTGTGTCAGTGTTTAAAATTATTTATCGCTGCTCCTGGAGACCCAGGTTCTATCCCTGACAATGACAACTACCTAAAACTCCAGCTCTGGGAAATCCAACACTATCTTCTGGCCTCTTTGAACATCTATGCATATGTGCTGTTTACACACACACACACACGCACGCACACAAATGAACATTGCATGTATCTTTAAAATAAAATTCCATGTTAACTCTAAGAACTGGGATGGTGATTCTCTTCATATGGTAGTTGAATATTTTCCCTTTTTATCCTCTTTGTGCTAAAATGGAGTGGAAGAGAAATAAAAGCTTATCTAGCTAAAAATTCTATTACTTATTGGAAGATATCTATTCTGATTCTACAAAGTAGGGAATCTGGGAGAGCTTACAGCTAGCTCATTGAAATGAAACAGTCTTGACCTTTCAAAGAAAACAGGTTGACAGCTATGTGGAAACGTCACAGTACATTGACAACGAGTATAAGGACAATATGTGAGATAAAGATGATTTTTATAACTTTATTTGAAGATCATATATTTGAGAAAGTGCATGAAAGTGATGTTAGAAAGTATTACGATGTTATTTTGTATCTAATTTGCAAAAGTTATCTACAAACCTTTGTCTTTAAAATTCTTATCAAAACCTGAGTATTTGTATTAGGCTTTAGATACATCTGTGCCAGTGGAAACAAACATATTTCTTTTTTTTTGTTTGTTTGTTTGTTTTTCGAGACAGAGTTTCTCTGTAGCTTTGGAGCTTGTCCTAGAACTAGCTCTTGTAGACCAGGCTGGCCTAGACCTAACTCACAGAGATCCACCTGCCTCTGCCTCCCAAGTGCTGGGATTAAAACCGTGCGCCACCACCACCCAACAACAAACATATTTCTTACTTTGTTTAGAATTATTCGAGAAGAAAACAATATTATCAAAAATGATTTTAACCATTAAAGGTAGGATTGTGCCCAAGTTCTACCAAATACTAGATGTGCAATTTTAAGATTATTTGATAGAAAAGTAGCTCAATTTTTCTTTTGTGATATGGGATTTGTTGTGTATTGCACCTAATACAGTAATGAAGGAAACTTTATAAGGATCATGTCTGCCCTTCAGAGTGTGAGCATACAGGAGGTCCTCAGTAAAGGTTAGCTATTGCTTCTGTACATCAGATATCGTCCTGCATGTCATTAATTATTGATTGTTACTAGTTCTTAGAAAGAAATCATAGACATATGTTCAATATGCATACTTGAATGTTCTTACCATTTAGTCATTGCATTTAGTTCTTACCATTTAATCATCTGATATTATGTATTATCCTTCTTTTCTTTCACATTGAAAACTGCATTGCCAGTAATTTAAAGAAAGATGTATAACAGAATTATAATATTCAGTTTTAAACCCAAGGATTTGTGCTGCTCTCAACTTTGATCCAAGAAATCTCTTTGAACACTGTGTAGTGGTTGATGTAGAGAGACTGAAACTGGTGAGTGTTAAGACAATTGACAAAAAGTGCATGGGTGGTCCAGCTGTATTGCAGGTCCTGACCAAGATTCATGGAACATCATGAAAGAGAGGATATAAAAAGTGTAAATGCTGGAGATATAGAGAGCTGTGGAAAGTTGCTTTCTGGCATGAAAGGTGCACCTTAAACTTCATAGCAAGTCTGGATACCTACAAAAATCTTGAAAAAAATCAAAACAGCCAAAGTTCCAACATGGGTGGGGAAGGCATCCTTAGGCCTTAATCTTGGCTGTAGAGCTATTGACAACTGATGGTCGCTAAGGTAGGGTGAGATATTGTTTTATGGAAGTGTGGCAACTGGTAGGATAGCCCTTTACCCATTCACATATGGGCTGAACTAATTGAACTCAGTGGGTTATTAATTTTTTAAGTATGTTAAATAGATAAGGGAATGTGTTGTGGAACATGAGCATAGCTGTAGGAAAGCAATGTGAGAGGCAAATTAATTCAAAATTGTGTGCATGTACAAAATTTTCAAAGAATAAATACTATTATTTAATAATAGCAGTAAGTTGTAGGGAGGGGAAAATTTCTTTATATATACAGGGATGGATTTTGTCACTATTTACTTTACAAACAACTTCACCAAGCCACTGAACATCTCCTCTGAAGCTGACTTCATTGTTCAATCCACCTGGGGTTAAGAACATAAATATAAGCCAGTAAGAGAAAAAATTCACTTCACATATTTCAATATACTATGAAACAGGTACTTTATAAGATATTAAGGATTGATCTTTTGTTCAATGATACATGCTTAAACAATCATGTAAGAAAATATCTGTGCTTGCAAACTTTATCCTTTCAAATGTTAATACCTCTTAATTTTGTTTTCTTTTTTTTTGTTTTGAAAAATGTAACATCATGATGAACAGACTAAATCGTCACAAACAATTTAAGAAGGCATGAGTACTTTAAAATACTATTAGAAAATAGTCTACAGATAATAACAATACCATCGAAAGCTTTACACAGGGGTATTGTGTGTCTTGGGAAGTTTCTGTATGTCATTCACCGAGACTGAATTCAGCTGTAATTACTATTAACAAAATGTAATGTTTCCCAAATTACCAGAGTCATCCTTTTTATTAACACAACTTGATACAAAATAAGAAACTGATTGCTAAAGCTGTCACATTAATGTCCCTCTGAGACACTGACTATAATAGCAATCACTTTTGTTCTGTCCCAGGAGACATCATAGGAATGCAGGAGGCAGCTGGCAACCTATTCCTGTAATTATATTTCTCCCCGTGTTTCAATTATTTGCCAGAACTTTTGCTAATAGAACAGTAGATGGATTCTATCCTATTCCCTTCATATTAAACTTGATCATTATTGGGGCATGGAGAATTTTCAAATTCCAGATAGATATCCCGTATTTTGTGTCTATAATCTCGGTTTGTGACTTAACAGTAATACGGAACAGCTAAGTCACTGCAAGAAATAAAAGTTAAGATATTTCCTAGCAACTTCTTAAAGTATGAGTGTCATGAAAGACTCACCAGGAATGAGAAGGGGCAAAAAGAAAAACATTTAAAAACTATTTTAGACATAGGTTTTGAGATTCTATGTCATCTAGGTAGAAAGAGAGAGCTGAGCAGGAATGAGCTCATTTTCCATGCATCAGAGAAGCCAGAAAGGAATGGATAGAAATGAAGACATACTTTTCTAGTTATCAGTGCAAATTCATAGTGAGGCAGTAAAATCTCCATCAAAGACATCCGAACTGCATTCTAAATTTAAAGTAATAAAATGTATTCCAAAGGCGCACAGAAACTATTGAGTCACAATGTCCTCTGTCTTCATTCACCCCAGTCTAGTGTCTGACTCTTTTTATTTATTTGACCAAATAATCAATATATAACTCTTTGTGGCACCAAAAGTTTTAAGCTGATTTGCATTACTAAATTTTTGTTTTGTTTTAATCACTGAAATTTATAATTAGAAAGTGGAAATATCTGCAAATGGGTTTCAAAATGTTAAAATTGACATTCCAGATTCTCTCTGATGCAGTTGTTAGAAAAGTAAATATTTCATGTTTAAAATCAAAATCCTCCTGCCATGTTGCTGTGAGGATTAAATAAGAAACAAGTGGGTACATAGTCTCTATATTGTGGGTATGGAAAGAGGTTGTTAATAAATACTGGCTCACATTCATTCTGATGCCTAGTGCCTCACATGATCCTTTGAGCATCAGTGTGTTTGTGTTGCCACAAGAAGCTGGAACTACTCATCAAACTAACACCTTCTTTTAAAATGTTTTTTTTTAACTGATGTTGGAATTGTTATTAAGAGGCCTTTGATTCTCAGAAGGACTTTTTTCCCATCCAACTAGAAATTTCTTTAAAACTGTGTATATACATATATATACATATGTGTGTGTGTGTGTGTGTGTGTGTGTGTGTGTGTGTGTGTGTAAATACATATATTATCAGTTAGCAGATCAGGGAGTTTGATGTGAGACTATATCTCTTAGTAACACACATAACATCTCACAAACATGCCTACCTAAATCTAAATATGATATGAACAATGACAACAACAATAGATATGCCAAAGTTGATTGAAGAAGGCCCTTGAAGCTTCAGCTTTACACAAATAACTACAAACAACTAAGGAATTCTGAGAGTCAGAAATGTAGTTTTTTTCCAGGAACAAACACACCAACTTGTTACCCTATACTAAGTGGTCAGTCCTAAAAACACACATAGAAGTCACATTATACAGACTAAACAGGGGCAATATTTAGAAACTCTGTGTGTGTGTGTGTGTATGTTTGTGTGTGTGATAGAATTATTTATAAAAGTTGCCATGAAAAAGAGTTTCTCATTGAATGTAGAGCTGGTTGTTTTCAACCAAGTCTGGCTATCTCTCTGGACCCATTGTTCTCTTTTCTCTGTCTCATGATATGCCAGGTTTGTGTGGGCATTTCAGTGTCTAGGTTTACATGGATGCTAGGAATCAGAACTTGGGCAAGCATGCTTATAGAGTAAGTGATTTTACCACAGATCCATGTACCCAGTAGAAGTGGGATTCCCCTCTGTATGCTTTTAATACCATTGGTTAATAGAGAAGCTGTTTTGGGCCTGTGATAGGGTAGAGTAGAGCTAGGCAAGGCAAACTAAACTGAATGTTGGGAGAAAGGAAGCAGAGTGTAGAGAGGCAATGCAGTCACGCCAGAGACAGATGCCGAAACTTTACCAGGTAAGCCACAGCCATGCGGCGATAAAGAGATTAATAAAAATGGATTAAATTAATATGTAAGATTTAGCCAATAAGAAGCTAGAGCTAATGAACCAAGCAGTGATTTAAATAATATAATTTCTGTGTGGTTATTTCCGGGATGAACAAGAAGCCCCTTACTACACCCAGCCTCCATGTACTCTAAGAATATTTAAAAGAAGATATTCTGAAGTTTATTTTAAATTTTCAAAATGTTTAAATATTAGCCTTATAACCATTTTTCTAACTCTACGTATTTGCAGAGCCAAGTTTTAATCTAAGCAGTAGCTTTCATAATTGGTTGTATGACAAAATATTTTGTAGTAAACTCTTTTCCCCTATGTTGTACTTCATTTATTAAAACAGAAACTTAAAATTATTCCAAAGTTGGTACATATTATACCAAATGAATTGCTTTAGGCACAAGTAATTCTTAGTGCTTTATATTCAACATACATAGCACTGACAGTCAGTGTATGTTTTAATTTTCATTGTAGACTCATGTGCTTCTGCTTAACTCTAAATTATTGCTCTGTTATGTTACTAATAGTTGATAAAATGACTTTTTGATAAGTTACTTCACAAAGAATTGTGAATGTTGTATTTTATGAGCAATGTGTTAAGTGTTAGCATAATCAAAATATTCCATTTTATGTTTTAATGATATAACTAGAATCATCTAATTTATATTTTACACTAAAATAATAAGACTGCACTTCTTAAAGATGGAAATTCATATTTGTAAAATCATTACAACTAATTCTTATATACATACCAAAAGCATAAATAACCCAGAATAATTGAATACACTTTGGTATATAAACTGAATCATATATCTCTATTTTGCTTATATGTAAAAATTATGTGTATGTGTGCATGCGTTCATGCATGTATTCACACACATAGGTATGTCTACCTGTGTGTGCAAGTGCCCACAGTGCCCAGAAGAGGATGTTAGAGACTGTGATATTGGAGTTAGAGATGGTTGTGTCCCACCTAACATGTGCTGGGAACTGAACTCTGATCCTCTAGAAGACAGCAGGTGTTCTTAACCATTTAGTTATTTCTCCTACTTGTATGTAACTATGTTTATGTGACCATACAAATGGTTCCTACATGTCTGCATACTATGAATTTCATTGTACAAGTGTACCCTCATTTGTTTATCTGTTTAGATATATGGGTGTTCAGAATTAAGCTCAATTTTCCAATATTTCTGTCAGTTGTTTGTCTGATAATATATACAAGCAAACTTAATTTCAGAGAAATCTCAGGTCCTAACATATTTTTTGAAAGTGACTGTCCACTACCTTTTAGTATATGAAGAAGAGGAATGAAAATCTATACCCTTTGCATCATACAGTGCTTCCAGGTAATGCTGTATATGGAGTGTAGAATGACAGGGTGTGGGGTTCATGGCTCATATTCGCGTGAGACTGCACTCCTCCACACCAGTTTTCAACAATTCATTATGGCTAGTGGGTATTGCAAATTATTCCCATCTTATAAGACCCTTAAATTAGTTATTATTGTGCAACAACTGAGGCACAGGGAATTGACATCCTTCAAATGTTTTTCAAATGTGACCCTAATAGTTTTGAAATAATCATCCAACTTTACCAGGTGATACATCCTTAAAATCTCATCCTTTACTCCCCAAAGCATTAAACTGAAACCAATTGCTAAAAACGCAATGATAGTGTGATGGTGATACTGTCCCAACTCAGAATATGAGAAAACAACAACAAAACACCTTCAATGTAAAGGCTGCAGGGCAGTCATATAGGTTTAAAAATATCTTCACTTCATTCAATTAAGGTAGCAAGTATTGAAACAGAGAGTGGAGAGTAAAACGTCAAACAGTGAATTGGGATTGATGGGATAAAATTGCAAATGCTCTTACTTATGTAAAGGTAAGATCAAGTAACCTTGGTAACTCCTGTGACTTTTCTGAAAAGCAGCTATATCCAGCTCTCCTAATTTTTTCTAGTCTACTATGAGTATTAAAATGTGATTATATCAAAAATGAGCAGATTGCAAGTTGAAATAAAATTTTCTATACTAGGAATTATTCTCCACTTTTACTTCTCATATTTCTCCACCTAATATCCAAGATTTATGAGGCTCACTAGCACAATTTTTATCTTACATATAACTTTAATTTAGATTTTTATTAATATTTTTTGTGGGTATGTACTTATATAAGTGTGTGCTCCACAAATTTAAAAGTGTCCACATAGGCCAGGGGAAGTAGGTGAATCATTGGATCTCCTGAGTTGGAGTAAGAGACAATTGCAAGTTACCCAATTTGGACCCTGAGTATCTAATTCATGTTATTTGCAAGTAGAGTAAGTGCCCTTAGTCATATTCATGATATTTATCTGTTTATTTAAATTAATAATTCAGTGTTACATATTATTGTGGCTTGAATGAAACATGTCTTTATTAGGCTCATGTATTTGAACACATCATCTTTAGTTGGTGGCACTATTTGGGTAAATTTGGAATCTTTGGATGTAGTGCCTTGATGTAATATTTAACTGGGACTGGATTTGGGTGCTTATGGCTTTACCTTACTTCTTGTGTGTAGATAAAAATGGGATTAGCCAGCTTCCTGTTCCTGCCATCATCTTATGTCTTCTGTTGTATGATGGATTCTGTTTCTCTTTTATTAGAACTTAAAACAAACCCTTTCTGCCTTAAGCTGTTTGGGTCATGGTCATTGATTGCTGCAACTTCCAAGATATGCTAAGTCAATGGTAGGACAGAGATTGTGATAGTCACTAACCAACAACTGTTTTGACTTAAAGCCACGTTATGAGAGGGAAGCCATAGCCAACACTGCTTGGTTGACCAAGACCATGAGTCTAGATAACCCTAGGACATAAGGAAAAACCAGATAATACTGGTCAATACAAAACAAGCAAATAAGCCCCTGAAGAAAGCAAAAAGGAGGGATAAAATGACTTCTAATTATATTTTGCTATCATAAATAAGAACCTTGTTCAGCCATCATTATGCAGCAGATGAGAACAAATATAGGGACCAACAGTCATACAATAGGTAGAGACTGAGATATCTTGAAACACTTTATCTTACATGCAATGTCTTCACCAAATCCCTCCTGCAGAGCTCAGGGTACCCCAGTGAAGAAGAGGCCAAAAGAATATAAGAACCAGAGGGGATGGAGGACACCAGGAAAACAAGACCCTCTCAATCATCATGAGCAAAACTCATATGATTTCACAGAGACTGATTCAGTATGCACAAGCCCTGCATGGCTTGCACCAACTCCTCTGCATTTTCATTTTGACTTCCAGTTAGTGCTTTTATGGGATGGCTAAGTATATAAACAAGTGCATCTCTGACTCTTGTGCCTTCTCTTCGGCTCTTTTTCTTCTGATGGTTTTTCTTGTCTAACTTAGATATAATAGTTTTTGTTTAAACTTATTATGTATTACTTTGTTATATTTTTAAAAAATGTATGAATGCATGCATACATGAATTCAAACCTAGTCACAAGAGTATAGGTTAACCACTCAACTGTCACTTATACCTTCTGGGAGAGGAAAAAACCTAAATTTTCTTCAATTGAGTGACACTGAGTATGTAGAACAAGCCTCATGGTCAGGAGAGTTGACCAACATATAATGGACTCCACAGGATTTTTGGTTTTTTTTTTTTTAAGAATGTTTTTATTTGGTTGGAGTTTGGTGGGTTGTTTTATTGTTTTTGGAGTTTTGTTGTTATATTTTGTTTTATTTATTTCTTAAGGAAAATAGTTGGGTGGGTAAGGAATGGGAGAGGATCAATGAGGACTTGTGGAAGGAGAAGAATATAATCAATTTATATTTAAATTAAAAAAGTATTGTAAATAATAAAAATAGAAAAGAAAATCCAGTAATATTCATATTCACACAATATCACTTCTACCATACAGATTTATTTTTGCTTGGAATATTATTTGGTACTCTAGTAAAAGGCCTGTGATATAGTAATAAAATACTTGTGAAATGTAGTGATTTGCTTGTCAATCATGAAAAAATAAAACTCATTTTATAGATGTAAGGCTAGTGAGTGATATCATGGAAATAAAAAGACATGGAATTTCTTTAATTTTAGATTTATTTTACATGTGTACCTGTGGAGGTCAGAAGACAGGTTTTGATGCCTGGGCCTGGAGTTACAAACAACCATGAGCCACTGTGTATATACTAGGACCCAGACCAGGCTCTTCTGCAAAAGCATCAAGCTCCACCAATTGTTGAGTTATTATTTTTTTTTTACTTCTAATCTAATTGGAGGAAAACAATAATGCTCCTTTAGGTTTAATATGGTAATATAACTATAATTAGAAACAAGATACTAGTATCTTGTGTTTTTATTTCAAGATTTAAACAACAATCAACTGGCTGACTCTGAGTCTGAAGGTTTAGTTTTTATTGTCCTTCGTTCCGTGAGTTTTGTAGCAGTTATTTCTTCATCATCTTTTTCATTTTAAATGACATACTTAGGTCTTTGGTCTGTCATCTCAGACAAAGTCATCTGATCCACATGATGTAGATACAGACAAAAACCCTATTAAATTTCTCCCTCTCTCTTGTATCTCCCTCCACTTCCTGAATTCTATTACCACAACACATTTGCATCAATATTCCTTCATATAAGGCAAAAAATTTTCAGAAGCCAACTTTTGTTTCTCCATGTATAACATTTCTATTGTGGTTTGTTTCATTTTGGCATGGGGACAGTTCAGTTCAGTAAGGTTTTACAGCTTCTGAAATACCAGACTCCAACGTTAACAAGCAAAATTAAAAACCAAAGAAATTACCAGGACAACTGCAAAAGAAATTTTAACCATAATCTCAAAATCATTACTGTCACCTTGTCAAATCCTGTGTCTCCTGGCTTGGGTAATGAGAATTGTCAAACAAGTAACTGAACACCAGCAATCTTGTCTGCTAATGTATCTGTCAGGAAACCAAATGAACACAAGAGGAGGAGGCAGAAATTAAGTTGCTTTAACAAGCTTGGCCAAAATGGAGCATAGAAAGCTGGGCACAGTCCAAATAAATACTGTTAGATTGTAAAGAGTTACTGAGTAAAATCAAACGGGCATGTCATCCAGGAAGAGTGGACTGACAAATGTCGGTCTATGTTTTTCCATCCTTAAGATTTAGGTTTAGGGAATGTGAAACCTTAAAAGAAAAATGATATCCCCCTTCTAAGCTGTGTAAAACATTTATCCAGGCTTGGGAAGAAGCCTCAGTGGTTAAAGCCCTTACTAAGCAAATATGAGCACTGGGGTTTAGGTTCCAAAGAACCATTTACGTATCAGGTAGGCAAAACAGCCTGCTTATTATTCCAGTCCTGGAACAGGAAAATAGAGAATCCCCAAGAGCAGGCAGGCTAACGAGACCAGATATATCAATGAGCTTTATATTTCTTTGAGAGACCCTGCGTCAAAGAACAAGGTGGAAGAGTGATTCCTGTCTACAACCTGGGACTTCTATATGCACATACACCTGCAAGGATGTGTGACTTCATCTATGCAAAAACCTATATACACAGGCACCCTACACACACACACACACACACACACACACGTAAAAAGAGATTGGTGGCTGTCATCCAAACATTATAAGAGAACAGAAGCATAACGTTTGCAAAATATTATACAGAGTTGGCTATTAAAAAACTTACTCATCAATGGATGTGTTGGCACTAGTGTCTACTGAAACAGTGTTGACTTAGACAGGTAGTAGATCTATAAAGCCCATGTAAGCCTGGATCAGGAAGATGATGGACTGCTCCTTTAAGCAGTCTGAAAGTATTGGTAGTTAAGAAGCTAGTTTTAGAGACAGTAGTTCCTGCATTGAGTACAATGCCTACTGGAATACTTGACAATCAGTTTTTAAAATAACAAAAGTCTTGAAGCACAAAGAATGTCTTATGGGAGCAAAAGATTTAAATGAGCCATGCCTTCTTAACAGCATGGAAGTTTATGCAGCTATTAAAATAAGAATAAGGGTGAAGTTAGAACCTGAACCCACAAACATTCCTGTTTTTATAAGTCTCACCCATTTATTTATGCATAGGGCATGACTGACTTTTTGATAGATTTAAAAAGTTGCATACTTATGACAAATAACATATGGAAAGAAAACATCAAAATATCTACTATGTGTTCTTTTGCATAACTTCTTATGCAAATTTTAAACATTTACATTTGAGATACATTTTTCACTAGCTAGTACCCTGTTGAAATAAAAAATAATGGTACCAAAGTCTGTTGGTTATGTATTTGTTTGTAGGGGAAGCATGTTTGAGAGTATAACATGGGGTACAATGTTAACATGGACCATTTCATCGACAGATTCAATTTTTTCTGTTTTTTTAAAATTTATCCATAAAGAAAAACTATTGCTTACATAAAATGGGGAAAGATAATTATAAATAAAAAATAAAGCAAATTACAGAAACTACAGGAGCTTATACCTTTGATTGTGCAAATGCTTGTTTTAACAGATGAGTTTTTTTTTTTTTTTTTTTTTTTTTTTTTTTTAAAGATTTATTTATTAATTATGTATACAGTATTCGCATGTCTGCTGCAGACCAGAAGAGGGCACCAGATCTCATTACAGATGGTTTGTGAGCCACCATGTGGTTACTGGGAATTGAACTCAGGACCTCTGGAAGAGCAGTCAGTGCTCTTAACCTCTGAGCCATCTCTCCAGCTCCAACAGATGAGTTTTAGAGAAGGAAAAGGGAGCCTCCCTTGGTTTGAGAGCAGAGAGGATTGTTAGTGAAGGGCAGGCTGCCTCAGAGACTGCGGGAGCCTCGTCCTAGTGCAGGGCATGCTCCACATCAAGTCAAGGTTCTGCAAGTTTGATAGCAGCTGTCTGGAAGGGGAACAACGGCTCATTTTGGTCGTGGTCTCACAAGAATAGAAAGTCTGTTACTATTGTCTGTGTTCCTTCAGCCAAACATAAAACATCTGTCACTAGTCTATTGTCTGAAGTAGCAGCAAAGGCTTCTCCTGATCTGAGTCCCCATAGTTGCTATAGGAAAGCAGGTTAGGTGTTTACAGCCACTGTGTCAACACCTCCATACCTTGCCACAACAGCACAACTAACTATATTTTTAGTATTAGTTAATTGTGCAGAATAAGCAACAATGATTTGAGTTGGGTAAATATCTCAGTTGTTCAAATGATTGCCATTAAGTGAACACAACTGTAAGTACAATCTCTGGAACACACATAAAATGAAATCGGACATGGTGGTACATGCTTGTAATATCAGTACTGAAGAGGCACAAACAGGACAATCCCTGTGGCTTTCGAGTCAGGCAGCCTAGCCTACTTGGAAAATACAAGATCCTCAAGAGACTCATGTTCACAAGTCAGCCTGGAGAGCATAGTTACTGACGAGTGACAACACATGGATGCATATGTACTTTCATGACACACCAACATGCATACACACATACACACAGAAAAATCATAGCAATAGACTTTAAATTACTTGGACCTCTTGAATTCATAGTTGTCCTTAAAACATTTTCCTAAATAAGCATGCTAGACTATAAGGTAGAAATGGAAAACTTAAAAGCCTTTCAACTTTTGCTAGGTTCTCTGTGTGTACTGTTTTTCATTTCGTTTTGTTTTTTATTTGTGTGTGTGTGTTTTACTACTTTTGCTTTCTGCTGGTTTAAGAGGTAAAGTAGAAACCGAGGTTAGGGGAAATTGCCTAATAGAGGGCACCCAGTAGCTGAGTGCTCAAGGAGAATAAGTGGGCTTAATCTTTGGAGCCAGAAAAGTGTATAGAAGAGGTGGATTGAGCCCTATTAGCATTTACATCTCACTAAAACCCTCATTTGCATGCCATTAAATTGTAGGAGACTGTTGCCTGTCTCTATTATCAAATTGTTTTGAACATCAAATGGGTCAACACTTATGAAGCACTTGTTTTATTTTTAAAATTTACTGCTGTCTTTATTTGTGTATACATGTATGTGGCTTGAAGAGTGTATGCCACCTGTGTGTGAAAAAGGCCAGAAGTAGATATTGGATTTCTGGAGCTGGAGTTATAGAAGTCTGAAAGCCACCTGACATGGATGTTGGAAACCTAAACTGGTACAAATATTTTCATCCACTAAGCATTCTCTCCAGCCCCACTGTATGTATAAAACCCTAGCTGTGGAGATACAGTCAGCGATGTAGAATGGGATGTTGACCATTAGTGTTGTGAAGAGCTTCCACTCAAATGCAATGCATAGAAGCCCTCTGAGGAAGCATTTAGGAAGGCATTGCTCACACAGTTATAGGCCCAAGATATAAACCAGAGACAGATGAAAATCATACGAAATCCAGATATAAAATCTTTGGGATTTTCATCTGTTACAAAATACAATTTCATGAAAACTTAGGAAAGTCAGACCTATGTGGTGGTTCATTGGGTAATGAACTGCCAATCCTGAGGACCTGAGTTCATTCCTGCGACCTACCTGATAGAAGAAAGGTTTCAACTCCAGAACTTTGTCCTGCGACTGTATGAGCATCATGAATTTATCTGCTCACATACACACAGAATACATATATACATACACATATACATACACACAGAATGAGTAAACAAGCAAGTAAATAAATAAATAATAAAAAGTTTCAAACAATGAGAAGGGTCTAATGAATGAATGAATGAACGGAAACAATCAATTTTGTTTAATGCCTACTCTGGCTGTCTTGTTTAGATATGAGATAAGCAGAGCCCCACCCCTCAATTCTGTATACCCGGGGTAAGTCCATCTTTCTCTGCTTTCTTTCAAACATGACTAGAAGATGTAGAATATGTTATTTTCTTTTCTCTGGAGAGGCTGTCAGAATTGGAGTGTGGATGAGTTCAGTCCTTCCACCAAACCCTCAGGCGTCATTGTACTATGTGGTGTGTCTTTGAAAGGTTTTATGACTTCCATGCATGTCTCGGTCCCATCCCTTGCCCCAAATATCGGTTTATCCCTCTAGTTTTTGCTGTAAACATATTCTACAGCAGTGTACTATTTCTTCCTAACATTAACCAGGTGTCACTTCAAGTTTCCTAATGACATATAGCTGACCTGCTAATTCCTGTGATATTTTATCCTTTTCTGGACTCTTGATTGTTTCAATAAGGGATAAATGCTGCTATTGAATTTGGTTCAGTCACATCAACAAGGTGGCAACACAATTATGCAAATGCAATTTTATTTTATTGACAGAACCAGATAATTTTAGATCTGTAGGCGCAGTTTTAATTATTTGCTTTGGACTTCAGTTTCAAACCCTGAGATTGACAGAGCTGGAGGCCAGCCTGGAGATAGAGTGCACACCCACATACTCCAGGCTGAGATTCAATTTCTAATCCCAGAAAAGCAACTCTAAATTTTCAGAATAAAAAAATTGATTAATTTTTTTGTTTGTTAATATAAACATATTGCTTCAGTTACTTTTCCTTTAAGTTAAAAAGAGCTAATGAGTTATCTAGATGATAATTAAACAGGCTATCATTTTCAAATCATTAGTTAAGCCTTCAATCTTTTGCAAAATCTTGTCTAATTCAAAGAACATCAGTCATCCAATGAGTATCATCTAAACTAGATTAAAAATAAATTAAAAAATAGCAATTAAATTAATTTTAGGAACGAAAGAGGTGTGCCCTGGTGTTCCTAGAATCATCAAATGGTTAGAGAGAAGATGTGATTCAATGGTTAAGAGAGAGAACTTCCTACTCTTTCAGAGGAGGTAATTTCAAGGAAATGAAGCAAGCACAATATAAACATGTATACATTCAGCCAAATAATTAAACACAGAAAATGAAAACAAATAAGCCAGTACTTGTTTTGATTTTTAAGCTTCAAGTGCTAAGGGGGTAATATTAAAACACTGAAGACACTAGAAACCAAGTCAAGTGAGCTAGGTCAAACACTTTTTTGCTGAACAGTTTCAGGAATATAAATTCTCAAGAAGAGAGTTCTTGTGATTGATAATAGGACTTTCTGAAGATGAGATTACACAGAATTATCAAATTTAAGATAAGAAGCATGCAGTCAGTCTTTCTTTGGTTCTGTTGGTTACTTTGGATAAAAGTAACCAACTTTTATGAGGGAAATTGAATACAGAGAAGTAAGTTTTGAGAATGTTTTCATCAAAACTGCTTTAAGTTATGAACCAGCCTACCAGGCACTGGAACTATTGGAAGCATTCTTCCTTGCTCCCACATCCTGTCTTCAGAAGTATTATTCATGAAGTTCTCTCATGTATTTTTCCCTATCTTTTTATTTTCAAACCTTGGGCAGGATCTCTCGTTATTTATACCTACCATGAAGGCTGTAACTGTCTTAGTCAGTCATTGAATAGAAACGCATAAATCCAATTTGGCAAAAATCAATCATGTCTGCATTTTTCGAAGATCAAAATATTTGCTCAAGATATTGCCTAAAGTTGCACTTTGGTGGTCAGTATCTGTACCATGTTGCATTCTAACTGGTTAGATGAGGCACAGCATCCTTCTCCATTAGAATAAAATCCTAGTGGTAACCCACAAAATATGCCTGCCTAATTCCTTAAGGACACCCATACACCCTTCCACAGAAATAAAAACTGGTGGCTTCTCCAAACACTTCGGGTTTGTGGTCATTTTCTTCAGACATCAAGCCCATTTCTAATACTACCAGATTGCATGTGTAGTATTCTTGTTCCCAGTCTTTTCTCCCGCATATCAGCAATAGCATACCCTCAAAAAAAAAAAAAAAAAAAAAGTCAGTTCTTCCAACACCACAACTGCAAGGACTGTTGCTGGCCTAAGGAATAGAAACACGTCATATCTCTGGCCTTGTGAAATCTCATGACATCTTTAATTGCAATGAAGGCCATCAGCTGACAATCATCTAAACTTGGTTAAAAGAGCTCTAAGTATTATAAAATTTCTATTTAACATGAGGCTTTCTGATAAAGAACAAAAACAGGCTACTGCCCTTTCTTGTGTTAATATAAGTGAACCAACAGTCATCTGGACAGGAAAATGTTCCCTGTAGAAGGCTTTAGGAATCACAGAGAAGGAAATTGCAAGGGAAACTTCTCTCCTTCCTAGACAGGGCACTGTTCTGTACTCTGTGAAAAACTTGGCCATGTACATTGGGTGTATCTCACTGGAGTTGTCTATGCAGATCGCAAAGAACAGGGAGCCAAGAGGAATTTAGAAGGAGATCTAAATAATAGTGATTGTGTGTTTGAATTATACACACACACACACGCACACACATGCATACTTTCACACACTCACGCATGCATTATATATATGTTTGTGTATATACATATATATTCTATTAGTTTGAAATTTGCAATGTGATTTACATGCTTCTACTTTCAAAAGGATTTTTTTATTGATTTTTATTGAGCTCTACATTTTTCTCTGCCTCTCAAAGGAATCTTTAAATTGCACTATCAATTAGAAAAGTAACACATCTGCATACAGAAACACCCTAGACTATTTTCTCATTTTATGCTAATATTACATTGTAATTTTCCAGTAACTTTAAATTTACCAAATTATAAATCAAGTCAAATTTTCTGAAAGATCTTTGCCATGAATTCTACCACGGGATTCTTTCCTAATACTGTTGGTTATTGCAACTGACCCCAAAGACCCAATTCTCCCACTCAGCTGGACAGAGCATCAAATAGGCTCAGAACTGAATGGAGACCTCTGACCTCCCTGTTTTCAACAATTCCTTTTGTAAAGGTAATGCCATTGTAAATCCTTTTTCTGCCCTTTGAGATGTAAATATTTTTAAAGCCTCTTTCAGATTTTACAACCCTGGCCTGTCTTTCTCAAGGTACTAGAAACTATCTTTTAAAAGTAATCAGGATAGAGACCTTTCAGCTACTTTTCCTGAGGCCAAAGGAGCAGAAGTCGGCCTGGAGCCTTGCCCTAAACTATAAACCACTTTCTGACCTGAAAAGAGTAAAAGAGTTTACTTTTACTTGTATGAGGTTAATTTACAAACATAGATGGTCTGTGTCTCTAAGCAATCTAAAATCTTTTTTAAAAACTTTATTGTTATTATTGTTATTATTATTGAAAGAAGGAAACTAGCCCTGGCAGGCTCAGTGATTTTGTCCTTGCATAGGATATGTTATAGGATTAAATCTCAATTTCAGTTTATTTTGTTGTTTTCCTTGCTGTTTGGTTTTTAGTTTGGTTTAGTTTGGTTCTCTGAGATAGTCTCACATAGGCAAGAAGACTTAGGTATGATTTTTTCTTCCCTACCTCCCAAGTGTTGTGATTACAGCCATGGACAATCACATCCAGCTAATTTTCCAAATTGTAAAAGTAAATTTCAAACAACTAGCCAGTAGCCTGTTGTGTAGATCAAAGGAAATGACCTAGGTCAACACTAGGAAGAATGAAGCTTAGTAAAATAGAATCAAAAATACCTTCTAAGAGATTCAATAAGCAATTGTGAGAATATAAGAGTAAACATAAAAAAAAAAAAAAGACAAGCGTTGCAATTTTATAAAAAGAAAGTTGAAGCAACAATCTATTGTTAACTAATGCACAACATACCAGCACATTAATGACTGGTCGTGCATACTTGTGTGGTAGTTCACAAATCATAAAGAGTAGACTTAGAAATGTCTGTTGTTTTCTGAAGGACAGTCTGTCAACACACATGGAAATCTATACCAAAAGTTCACCCTTGGTAAACTACCTGATGCTTTTCTTTGTAGTTTTTTTCCAGTAATGAGAAGTTAGAACTCACAAAAGAAATCGAATTATAAGAAATAGCTTTTTAAAATCTGTGCACAAGGGAATGTACTAGATACATGTTTAGAACAGCTTTTTAAGAATCTTTGGTTAATCTAGAACAATTTCATGAATAAATACATAAGAAAAGACAGTGTATATTTAATACACAGTCATTCACATAGTAGGCAAGAAGCAAATTTATGTCAGGACACATGCTACAAAATATGAAATCTAATTGTAATCTATAGCTCTTGACATCAGTACGTAACTAACAATTAAAAAGTCATGAATGTGATATAGCTAAGTAGACCTGTTGGTAATCACCATCTAGTGAAACAGATGGTCATCCATCCTTTGTCTCTCACAGAAATTGTGTGTTTCCACACCATTTTTATGATTCTCTTTAAACGACACATAGAACTGATGTGGGAGGGTCTTCTGTTTTGTGTTGATTTCATTGGTAATAACAAAACTGCCTTGGCCATTTGATAGGCCAGCCCTTAGGTGGGTGGAGTAGACAGAACAGAATGCTGGGAAGAAGGGAAATGAGGCCAGATGCCATGGAGCCAGCGGCCAGGTCAGACATGCTGAATCTTTCCCAGTAAGCCACTACCTCGTGGTGCTACACACATTAAGAGAAATGGGTTAACTAAGATGTGAGAATTAGCCAGTAAGAGACTAGAGCTAATGGGCTAGGCAATGTTTAAAAGAATACAATTTGTGTGTTGTTATTTTGGGGCATAAGCTAGCTAGGCGGCCGAAAGCCAGGCGGCAGAAACACAGCCCAGCTCTCCTTCTACATAGAACTTTTTATCACTATTGTCCACTTAATACCCCAAATCCTGTTATCTCCCAAGAACCAAAAGGTTTCCCTACATGTTTTATGATAACAAGTCTTTCCCTTAACCTAAGTGGCCCATCCTCCCACCTTGTGTATTTCTTCATTTGGGTTTTAAATGGTGTTCTATAATTAGATAGTGTCAACTCACTGGAGAGGCACAGTCTCAAGAGAGGTTGGGAAATCAGTCACATGTCTGACTTTTAATTAATGAACTTGACTTAATGGTTGATTTCTGTTCCCCATCTACATAAAATGCCTTGAACTGACCATTGCTTGCTGAGTTACAAAATAAATGAAACTTAAAAATGTCATCAGATCTAAAAACAAGCTCACTATACATTCATGATACGATTTACTCTGTCTTCTGTAGAGGATTTTATTTACTCAAACTAAAAGTTTTTTTATTGCAATTTTTGTCTCTAAAGGGACATTTCATTTTAAATTCCTTATGCTCTTCTTTTGATTAAAACATGTGCATATGCTGAATCAGTAGGGAAGTGGTGAGGCTATATATGGTTAAATAGGGCTCTTATGGACAAATAAAGGCAGCTGAAATGAAATATTTTCTTTTTTTTTTTTTTTTTTTTTGGTTTTTCGAGACAGGGTTTCTCTGTGGTATTAGAGCCTGTCCTGGAACTAGCTCTTGTAGACCAGGCTGGTCTCGAACTCACAGAGATCTGCCTGCCTCTGCCTCCCAAGTTCTGGGATTAAAGGCGTGCGCCACCACCGCCCGGCGAAATGAAATATTTTCTACCTGAAAACTCTATGAAGCAGCAAATTGAGACCCTGCACTTCCAAGGGTCTACTGATGATCACATTATTTTCCTGCTGGAAATTATAATGACACCTGGAAAATAGAAGGAAACATTTCAAGGGACAGAGTCCAAATCTAATAATCTCTTTGTTTAATGTCACGTGGTTCGAAATTGTGTAGCTTAATTTATTTTTAAAGAGGCATTATTGATTTATTTGTGTGATATTTACTTTTCTTTTCAGTGTGCAGAAGTGTTACTATAATTCAAACATGGGTAATGTCTTACAGGATAAGAATCCCTTTCTTGAACACTTCCATTTAAAGTTTTACTGGCATGACAATCTGTAGGAGTGATACTTGAAAACCAGAGTAAATTTGATTGCCTTTTACAGAATCCTGAGAGGTAGGGGTATTAATACGTAATTGCTATTTTCCTTTTTTTTTTTTTTTTACTTTCTATATGAAATGCTAGACATAAAATGTTGCATGCATGTGGAAATCATGAGCTAGGGCTGGAGAGATAGGTAAGAGGTTAAGAAAACCTGCTGCTGCTCCAGAAAATCCAGGTTAAATTCTCATCACCCACATGGCAGCTTATAACTATTTGTAGCTCCAGCTCAAAAGAACCTGACACCCTCTCACAAGCATATATGCATCCAATATATTAGTGAAGTCAAAATTATAAAAAAAAGAAATAATGAGATAAGTTTGATTCAGTATTTTCAACTAATTTAGTAAAATGTAGTTTTTCCAGTTAGATCATTAATTAACCTTTCAGGTCTGAGATCCAATCCAGTATGTTGCATTACATTGTTCTATCCTATCTCATTATATCCCCGCAAGCTATGGCAGTTCCAAAAACTTTATATTAATATTTTTAAATAACTCTGATCAGTACTTGTCATTATTTGTACAACACAGTTTGTGTTTATCTGACATTTTTCACAGCTGAAGTATCCTGGACTTTTGGTGAAAACATCACAGAAGTGATGCTGGGCCAGCACAAGTATACCTTGTAACCTCTTTATAGGACATTGTTCAACATTGTCACACTCTTGTTTTGCATAGTAGGCTACAATCTGGGAGCTGCCATGGCAAATGCTAGCATGTGATGATCCTGAATTCATGTTTGTATTGAATAATTCAAATTCATCTGATGTCTGACCAGCAATTAACATTAAGAAAAGCAAGACATGGGCCTGGGAACATGGTTTCTTTTATAAGAGTGCTACTTACACATTCATGAGGACCTGAACCCTAGCCCTAAGCATCCAGGTTAAAAAGGAATACTGGGCATGGCCACCAACATGCAGTCTTGAGATGACAGAGATGGGAGATTCTCTGGATCTTGCTAGCTGTCATCCCACTCCATGTTTAGTCAGACATTCTAGCTCAAGAGAACAAGGGGAAGAGCAACAGAACAGGTCTCTCAATGTCCTCCTCTGGCCTCCTTACAGTGACACACATATACTTACCTCCATCTCTATCTCCTGTCTCTGTCTGTCTCTCTTTGTCTCTGTACCTTTCCCTGCCTGCTTCTGTCTATTTGTACCTGTGTCTACCTGCCTCTGCCTGTATCTGCCTGTCTATGTCTCTCTGTCTCTCTCTCCACAGGATCCTCCTTACAAAAGCAGCAAAGTATATTTTTAGAATTTATTCTCTCTTATTTCAAATACTATAATGACAAAAAATGTTTTTAATGGGTTGATTTAATGGATTGATGTTAATTTTAATGGTTACATATTAAAATATGCCTGCTGATGTGGGAAGGTCATTTGTCAATCTGTTGTTTCACTGGTTAATCAAGAAAGAAAACTGCTTGGCCTGATAGGTCAGAAAATTAGGTAGGTGGAGTAGACAAAACAGAATACTGGGAAGAAGGGAAGTTAGGCAGATGCCACGCCTCTCCTCTCCAGGGCAGACGCGATGAAGCTCCAGCCCAAGATGGATGTACACTATAATCCTTTCCGGTAAGCCACCACTTCATGGTGCTACACAGATTATTAGAAATGAGTTAGTCAAGATGTGAGAATTAGCCAATAAGAGGCTGAAACTAATGGGCCAGGCAGTGTTTAAATAAATACAGTTTGTGTGTTGTTATTTCCGTGTCAAGCTAGCCTTGCGGGAGCTGGGCGGGATGAAAAGCAGGCCTGCAGCTCCTTCTACAGCCTGCATTGCTACAGAACCTGTCCTATATCTCAATGGAAATCAAATAATAGCCACATCCTACCTGATATTGACTCAAATTTCTGTTCTTTAACATGTCAATAGGGAAGCAGAGACTCAGGGAGCTTCTAACTTCTTTCAGCTTGGTGTAGTGGGATATTTGTACACTGTGTAAAAAATGTGTTGCTGTGATTAGTGTAATAAAAAACTGAATGGCCAATAGGTAGACAGGACAGGTGGGACTTCCAGGAAAAAAGAAAAGAACTCTGGATGGTGCTATGCATGAGAGGGATGCCAACAAGACATAGAGGGCATCATGGGGGGTGGATATACAGAATGAAAGAAAGGTAAAAAAACATGAGGCAAAACATAGATTAATATTAAATTAAATAAGTTAACTTAAGTTATAAGAAATAGTTGAGCCTAAGCTGAAGACTAAGTTTTCATAATTAATAGTAAGACTCTGTATCATTATTTGGGAGCTGGCTAGCAGGACAGAGAAAGATTTGTTACAGCTTGGGTTAGTGTCTCCTATTTTTGTGCTATGGTGATATAGAACACAGTAGATAGGAAAATTACAGAGGCATCAAGATTAACATGTGGAAAAAGTAATGGCAGAAGAAGAATGAAAACTGTCTGACCATTGCTTACATGTAACAGAGTTTGTATAGAAAGAATGCAGGAAAATAAATGACCCATTAATGGCACCTAAATAGCTCTGTTTTGGACCTGGGTCAATCCCTGGCCAGTATCCAAGTCTCTTTGTTTCTTTCTTTTAATAAACTATCTCCCCATCTATTGATGTCTTTGTGTCTCTGTCATAACATGATTCAGAGATCCACAGATGTAGACATTTTGCCAGGTGCTCTTCAAACTCAGATTTGTCCCTAGAGAAGTGGAGACTAGGACAATTAAGGGTGTCAGACTTTCCAGTAGTTAGATGTTCACAAAGTCCCTAAATATGAAAGAAAGAAACATGAAATCAGCACTTTGGGTGTGATTTACAACTGGATTTGAACCGTAAAGGCATCTATGTTCTGAAATAATAGTGATGCACAGATGCTGAAATAGAAACTGATTGTGGGAGGAGGATGTTCTGTTCACTCCCAAAGGTGTAAATTCATCTATGCTTTTACATTGGGAAATTCAAAGTTAAAGCCTGTGAGCTTGGAATTTATGTATGAAGGTCACCAGGCAGGCTTTTCAGCAATGCCTACTTAGAAGGGAATTCCTTTTACATAAACTTTCAATAAAATGTGCAAAGGGAAAGTTCAGACTCTAACTGGCCCCTGATTGTTCTTTACAGAAAGTTCTCCTGGGCTAGGTCTCTCTCTACCCTCTGCCTTCTTTCCTTTGTAGTCTTTCAACTCTCCCAGACATTGTTACTCTTTTTCTTATTTCCTACTGATTTTTGTATTGGTGTCAGTTCCACTAAATCTCTTCACATTCAAGTTGGAAAGTACTAAATGATAACTATAGCACAACGGCCTAATGGCATTTTAACAAGAGATGGAAGCATATAAATAGCCCTCAAAGTAGCAGTGGTTTCTCATGTTTCAGACTGATGAGACCAGTAGCTTAGCCTTGTGCACACCCACCCTTTCCTACAAGTGTGTCCCACTTCTTTAAGTTGGTTACGTGCAAAATGAAAGTCTATTAAAAACTGTAAATATGACTTTTTAATCCATTACACTCTCATGATCTCAAAGCTGTTCGAGGACTTCATTACAAAAATCAAGCAAACATGAGTTTCCTGTTTGACTTCTTTAAAAATAGATCTTTTTGTAGAGACTCATAATGCGTTAAAGTGTGGAGTATTCAAAGAACTGAGTGCCCAGGGGATGGGTCATCTTTATCAAACTCCCATCATCCATGGCTGAGGGAACTTTGCAGATGACAAGACAGAAGGAATTTCAGAGCAGTAATGAGAAGCAGAACTGTGTTGTGATGAGTTCTGAGTGAGACATGGTTGATGTATGGGAACAACCTAATAAAAATTCCAGCACCTAACAGGTTCTGAAAAGCCAGCTGAGAATACCTTGCCCCAGCCTTGATGCAAGGGGAGAAGTTTGGTCCTGCCTCAACTTGATGTACCACGCTTTGCTTGAGCCAATGGGAGGCCTGCCCCTTTCTGAATGGAGATAGAGGAGTAGAAAGGGAGTGGGTAGATGGGAAGGTGGGGTCAGGGAGTTGGGAGTAGAAGAGGGAGGGGAAACCAGTCAGCATGTGAAATATATAAAATATATTTAAATAAAATAAAATTAAAAAATTCAAGCACAGATTGGGGATGAGCTCTCCAGGCTCAGACTTTACTGGGGAAATTATTGGCAGTTCTGGCTGCTAAGATAAGGAGAACCATACTCCTCTGGGGATGTGACCATTAGTCAGATGCCACATGGCCACATACCTTGAGCATATGCGCAGCAATAGTTAAACTCACTTTTTAATATTTTTTAATGGATGTGAATTTGGGAGTGAGTGAGAGTGGGGAACTGTAGTGAAGGTGGGTAGTGGTATATACATATGATCAAACTACGTTGTATAAATGCATGAACATTTCAAAGATAAAACTTACTATTAAAAATATATGTCTGAATTTATTATTATTATCAAAATCCTGCCTAATGTTATTCCCATATTTATTATATATCAATTCCTAAGAAGGGCATAAAAAAGTCAGTAAACATATGCCATGAATTTGCTAGAAGAAAAACAAAAGCATGACAATACAAACAAAAAGATTAATATAGTTTTAAAACATCAAAACACACACACATTTTAAATACTCAATCTCTAATATTTAAAAATAACAAAGTAAATGTATCATAAAGCCAACATGAGTTAAAACAAGAAACAGTTACAAAATGTATCTTTAATAAAAATTATTTTGGTTGTTTACTTGAACTACGTATACTCATAACACTTAAAACACATTGCTGAGTTATCCTTTCTTACGCTAGCTTCAGTTTCTTAACTATCTCAACTCTCTCACTATTTGATAAGGGCTGATATTTGATAAGCCGCACTGAGCTTTGTCAGAACACAGGTTAATAACAATAAAATATATAGACTTTGCTCATGTCATGGGAAAATATCACCTTGTCTAGTTTCTGGATAGTTTTATTAAAAAGAAAACTCTACAGAGAGGGGATATTGAAGAGAACTTATAACTTTATTACAAAAAGCACCATCTGCTGGTTAGTAGAAAAGTATACATCTTCCATCTGTCTGTCCCGAGATCTTCGAGAAAGAAATAGGAAACTGCCTCTCTTCCTGCACTCCTGAACAGGTTTCCTTCTGTCTGTACAAGTTACAGGAAGAGGAGGTAGATTTTTATTGGTAAAATGGTTTAGTCTATGTGTGTGCACATGGAAGAGAAATGGAAATCAATACTTTTAGCTTGCTTTTTATTGGAAATATTAGGTATATAAATGAGAACATTTTCTGACCTAAATCCTTCTTATATAACTAGGCGATACTTGTTGGCTGGAATCCCTCAAAGCAAATACTACAAAATTTAAATGGAAGTCTTTTAACTGTCAAACCTTAAAAACACCATGGACCAAATAAATGTTCGATGAGTGAAGAAAAATAAATCAATTAATTATTGTGATATAATCTTAGGTGAGACTAAATTGAGGATATCTTCAGACTTCATATTCATAAAGCAGGTATGATTTGTCATGCTCAAATCTGATGAGTGAATTTAACATGAGCAAGAAGTAAATTGATGTATTTTATTTTTAAATAAAGATCATGATACAAAGAATAATTTTTATATTTTTGAGATTTCAAAAATAGAATGAAGCCTTTTTCTAGGAGCTTAACAGACAGCGTAAGTATTAATCCAGTGAATTATAAGAACTGAACAAAGAGATCTAGGACTGTTGCATGGCTTTGTTGTCAATCCAACAATGCTCATATCTATGTTCTCTGGTGGGGATTGAAGCAGATTATTTCCAACTGAAAGTTAAGATGTGAAATTCTGATCTGCAGGAAGGTAAAGACTAGCTTTTTAAAAAATAATTATTACTCTTGTATACATAGAGAAATTGAATTTCAAGAGTAATTCAGATAAAGTTAAGGTGTCACGCAGAGATGTGAAGACGTTTCCTTTAGGCTCCAGTTTCTAAAGGTATCTCCAATGCTTTGCAGACTCTAAGGTCTTCTGGGTGTTGGGAGATGAAGTTAGAGTGGCCCCAATTTCCTCGTGTATGTGTAAATCTCTCTAACCACTATGCAATCCTTCTTTACTATTCTTGTAGAGTTCTGATGAATCAGCTTAAGTAACACAACTGACAGAAACAGTGCACATTGCTTATCCAGATAGTAAAATCATTCCCTGAATAAACTCTCAAGGCTTCAAGATAAGCTCTCATACCACAGTAACCCCACCCATTTGAAAAAAAGCTTCTATTTGCACTAAATGTATAGTGGTTTCAGCGATTCTATTAGCATAGACCTTCCCAAATGTTGCAATACTTCTGTTCCTAACCAGTGACTGGCTACTTCATATGAATCTGGAAGGCAATGATAGAAATAAAGGGTTGGCGTAGTTTCACAGGGAAACTGCTTCTGTCAGAAACATTTACCTTCTCAGTTCCTAACATTAATAGATACTGCAGAACATGAGACAAAAGTATTATAAAGCTCCTAAATATGATTTGGGGAAGGCCTCAATAGTTAAGAACGCTAGATATTCTTTTAGAAGAACTGGGTTCAGTTCTCATCACTCCTGAAGTGTATTGCACTCTATCTAGCTTTTCAATCTGTCTCCAAGGAATCGGACATCCTCTCCTGGTTTCCAGAGACATCTGTACTCATGCACATATCCCCAACATGATGCCACCCCCCCACACACACATGCACAAGAAAATTTAATATTCATTGTCTCTCAATAGCATTCAAAATTCCCCTTTAGCATTAGTCCTTTTCCGCTACATGACAGAAAACAGTTAGTGGCCCTGGTTTTTTTGATCACACACCAGCCTCATCCAGCTTTTCTAGTCCTCTTACTAAGCTCTGCAGGACATCAAAAGATTAGTATCCATTGATCATGATTACTTACTGACCAAAATCCTTCCAAATAGTAAATCCAAGAACATGTCTCCCCAGGAAGTGACTGCAGGTTTTGAGAATTAATCTTTCTCCCATCTCCTGCTGTCTGAGATCAAACTGGAATCTGACTTGTGATAAAACTGGCACTAATGATAACAGAACCCCATTCAACATCATTAAATTTATGGTTTATGCGAGGATCCCACAAAATGTTGCACTTTTCGTTTATAGGAACCAAGCCTTTACATTTATTTTTTATAACTAGATTTAACCTTTGTTTCTGTTGCTTGAAACAAATCTATAAACTCAGCGGCAAAGGGGGCAAGCTTTCTGGCTTTCTTGTTCCACACTGTAACTGTACCATGGTCCAACTGTGAGAGACAATGTTTATAGGAAGAACCCAGTTCCAAAGGAAAGTGCACATGACCAGTGGCATTAAAGGATTTCCTTCAGATCACATGTCTGAAAGTCAGTCGAGCTCTCTCTCTTTGATATACTCCTCTTTGAATAAGAACCTGTGTTCTCAAACACCAAACAAGACTATGAACCCTGCCTTCTACGTTATTTGCTCAGGGTTGTAGGTAAGTGACTTGACTTTATTGAATTTCAATTTTTTCCAACAAAATTTGTAGTAACAATAGTCTCTTTACAAACAAAAAAGACTTAATGTAGGCTTTTATTTTTATTTGTTTGTGTGTGTGTGTTTAAGCACACATTCCTATATATATGCGTGCCTTGAGTGTTGGTGCCCTCAGAGCCAGAACTGGCACTGAATTCCATAGAGCTGAAGTTTCAGGTGGTTGTGAATCACCTTGTGTGTGTTGGACACTGAACCCAGGTCTTCTACAAAAATAGCAAGTGCCCTTAACCCATGAACCACATTTCCAGCCTCAGTAGGTTTTGCATATGCATGAAGACCAAAAGTTAATACACAAATTGCTGAGAAAAGCACCCTAGAGAAGTAGATACCCAGTATTTAGTAGGTCACTTATTCTTACCAAGTTTGCAGTTAATATTTTCTATCAGAACTTTTCTAACAGAATGAAAAATCTTCAAACTCATTACCAACATTATAAAATAGGCAAGGGTCTTAGAGAGCTTAGATTAGCATGACCGCAATATTTCTAGCCTTTTCTGTATATCCCATGGGTACACGACATGCTTATATTTTTCCTTGGCAAATGTTTACAGAGCTCCAGCTTGTCTTAAAAAGTTTGGGAGAAGGAATGGAGAGTAGTAAATGCAAAGGTGATGAGGTTTGCCCACTTTCCAGAGGCTTCACAGGCCGATGGACTGTAAGGTATTTGAAGGGTTAAGTTCATAAACACAAACACATTCTCACACATACATATTAGTAAAAATGCACAAAAGTAAAATGGAGGCAGAAACTGGTGCCTCATCTGTAGGTTAGAAAGTAAGAGGAAGATGAATACTTTCATACTTTCATCTAAAATTAAGTAATGTGGTTTTTTGGAAGGTGTGTTGTAGATTTGGGGATTTACCTGCAGAGACTTAAGAAATGTAGTGGTATGGTTTCACTTCAATATTTAAAGTCAACTGCAGATAATTTGTTATCGTATAAATTGGATAAGTATAGCAAGTAGATTTTCAAGAATAATTAAAAGGATAATGTATATTTCTTGAGCAAAATTATTACCTCCATCAAGAGTGATTGTAGAACAATAAAGGCACAATAGCTACATCAGCCATCTTTTAAGAATTTGAAGTAATAAAACAAGACATCAAATACCATTGATAATTAGATGCTATGATGTTCATACATCTACTTCTCATCATTGAACCACCAATTGAATTTTATTATTTGTTTGATAGGTTTTTTGCGGGGCTTGGAGATAGGATTTGGCTCTGGATCACTGGTTGGTGTCAAAGTTACTATGCAACCCCAGCTGAACTCACACTCAAGTCAATTTTCCAGCCTCAGCCTCACACATTGTGGGGTTCTGGTGTGTTGCCATATTCAGTGTACAATAGTTACTGCTAATTTCAACTGCTAGCCTCACATTTTAAATGTTTTACAGGGCCTTGCTGGTACATTTGTCATTTTTTAGACCCACAGCAGAATTATTTTGAAACTTAATTTCCCATCTCCAAAGAACCTGAAATAAAACAACAACAACAAAAAACTAAAATATTTCTAATAGGCTTCTGAATCCTTTTACCAAAGCAAATTTTGCATGTGTTTAGCTAGAGCCTGTCATAGACATAAGTTCAGTGAGGAACATGTTTGGTTTAAGACACTTATTAGCTAAACAAATACAGATGTCAAGTTATTCCTCAGCTGTAGAGCTTTGGCTTTAAGAAAGGCATGGAAATAAAATTGGATTGTGTAGATATCAAGAAAAGAAAACATACCAGAGAAAGGGAAAAAAATAGCCCAGGGACGCCTTTAATCCCAGTACTTGGGAGGCAGAGGCAGGTGGATCTCTGTGAGTTCGAGACCAGCCTGGTCTACAAGAGCTCGTTCTAGGACAGGCTCCAAAACCACAGAGAAACCCTGTCTCAAAAAACCAAAAAAAAAAAAAAAAAAAAAAAAAAAAAAAAAAATAACCCAGGGAATGGATCAAGAGACTATGCTCAAAGAACCAGAATTGTCTGGGCACCAATGTTAACAGAACACTCCATGCCCTCTGTAAGGACCAGTTGACTAATATTGAGAGTTGGGAGTTTTGCCTTGTTGACTGGTGTAAAAAGAAGGAGATATTCTTAAATTGTCTCAGAATGTTTTCTGGTTTTGTCTCCCTGTAGTGCATATTACTAAAAAATGTGTGACAGCTTCCTTACAAAAGTGTATTGGGCTGAAAAAAATAATTTATTGATGCTGGAGAGATGATGCAGTAGTTCAGAATTCGGCTGCTCCTGTACATGGCAGTTCACACCCATCTGGTAACTCCAGGTCCAGGGGTTCTAACACTCTCTTCTGCCTCAGTAAGTGTGGGACACATATGATACCAATCATACATGTAGGCAAAAAACTTGTACACATAAAAATGAAAAAAAAAATATTTGTTTATTTTCTATGGTTATGTGTGTGGCTATATAAATTTTTGTGAATCTCATATGTGCATTGTTTGTGGAGGCCCAGAAAGGGCATCTGATTCCATGAAGCTGCAGTTACTGATTATAGTGAATTGTCAGATGTTGGTGCGGAAAATGGATCTAAATCCTCTATTGCTTTCCTTTTTCTAATAAAAAAATTACTAGGCCATGCATCAGCATTGTGGGAGATGACTGTAGGCCATCTTCAGACTGTTCATCATTTATCCCCAAAGGGATCTAGGTAATGTGGAATAAGCATGAGGTCTTGGCAGTTGTGGAATCAGCAGAAAACAGTAACATGAGATGACTCAGGAGATGGATGGACTTGCTCCAAAGTCTAAGAACTCAGAACACATGTGGTAGAGTCAGAGAAGTAACAATCAAGTTGCTGTGACCTCTATAGTGTGTGTGTGTCAGGGGAATGTGAGGATAGGGGATTGCACATTATTGTGTGAATATAGGAGGTTGGAGCACAGTTTTCAAGAGTCAGTTGATTCTCTTCTAGCACTGAGGGATACGGGGATCAAACTCAGATCACCAGGCTTGTTTGAAAGTAAGCACCTTAACTGTTGAGCCATCACTATTGCTAGCCTTACATTCTGTTTACTAAGATGAATGTGTTGAAAGACCAGGGAAAGCTGTTCTTCAATTAAATGTGGACCGTTCACACTATGTACAATGTACCTAATTGTATTCAACTATTCACAGATCTCACAGAACCAAAAGGTGGCAATGTATAAATTCAAATAGTTTCTGTGCCTCCTCACACTGGACAAATTACTACAAAATAATAGAAAAGATGGTGTCACATAAAAATGTGTATAGTTTTATTTATATACAGTGTTAAGAGTTGGCTCCTGCCGGGCGGTGGTGGCGCACGCCTTTAATCCCAGCACTTGGGAGGCAGAGGCAGCCGGATCTCTGTGAGTTCGAGACCAGCCTGGTCTACAAGAGCTAGTTCCAGGACAGGCTCCAAAACCACAGAGAAACCCTGTCTCGAAAAACCAAAAAAAAAAAAAAAAAAAAGAGTTGGCTCCTACAGCTTGTTAACATTATACATCCCATGAAAGTAGAATTCTTTTTTACTTTTTCCAGCATAATCAGTAGCATATAAAGATCAATAAAGTAATTTGGTTATACATAACAAAGGTCATTATGTAAAATTGTTCCTTGGTCTTTCTTTTTACTTGGAGAAATCATTTAAATGTCTGTAAGTCCCAGAAAGAAGGACAAATGTCTATAGGTTGGATGGGGAGGGAAAAGGAGACAGGAGACATAAGGTCCTTCATCATTGTGTGATTCCTGTGTTTGAAATAGATAGACTCCACTGTTAGCTTTCTGTTTTTCTTTCACTTAGTTGTAGGTTCTCCTCCCTTCTCTATACAGATTACTTTTGCAACTGAAAGAGTTGTTCACAGAATGATTCCACTTAAACCCCTCACAAAAGTAAGTAAGTAAGAGAAGCATGCAAAGTTAAGAAGTTAGCAAAAGGAGACTGGAGAGGTTTCACAGTTGCTCAGAATGCTTGTTGCTTTTGTAGAGAACTAGAGTAAAATTCTAGGACTCATGTTGTAGCTCATGACCTCCTTAAATCTGATTCCAGGGGCTCTAAGTCCCTCTTCTGGCATCCTGGGGCACTGTAGGAACATTCACATACACACTGTGTCAAAATACACATAAAAAAGAAATTGTAAAATTTTTTAAAAGGGATAATAAACCGAATAAAAGAAAAAAAAAGAATCCACAAAAAAAGAAAGAGTCAAGAGACTGAAAGGGGGAGAAAGGAAAGGTGAATCTGAAGGAGAAAGAAAGGAAGGTGTGGCTAAGGAAAAGCAAGTGCCAGCGATGTGAAACTCTAGGGCAGAGAGGTATCTTTCCAGATTTGCTGTTCTGGGGACTTGTAGCTGGAATCTGATGTTATCAAAATACATGTATGGAGAGACAGGAGCCTGCCTTCCTTATTACACACTGCGGTAAACCCAGGGTGACCTCTTATTTTTGGTAATAAAAGTTATAATTTCAGCAAATCGGTTTTATCCATTAACTCCATTGCTGGCTTGATATAACCTCAGATTAAGTTAAATTTAAAGTCCAAGTGAGCTCAAAGGTGCAGGTGAAGGTTGTTGCTATTAAATATAGCTGAATAACAGCTCTGTAAAAACCCCAGCCCCATAAAGTCCCGACACAGGCAGCCACGACAGCCTGCCTGTTCGGCTTGTGACTGCTGACAGAGAGTTCTCATATTTTTCCGTAGAGAGTCCTGAAGCTTGCTGCTTGGTTTTACATTTTTTTCCAAGGTGTAGCCAAAATTGGGGGATTTCAGTAATACTGAGGTAGATGTCATCTTCCCTCTCCCCCTGGCTCCTCTCTCTCTTTCCTTCCTGCCTCTATTCTATTCACTACCACTGGAACAGTTTCAAGTCATGGTTTGGGGGCACGAGGATTGGAGCCTTACAATGACAGTTACTAAAACTATAACTTCCACAATATATTATACATTCATGAGCAAATGTGAAGCCCAGGAGGAAGAGTGCCGTCAACTATGATGTACGGTTTACAAGCACTATGTATGGGAGAAACAGAGCTCATCATAGAACAGAGCAGGTGATTTATTCCTAGTTAGGGATTTCAGAACACACCATGGGCACCCAAACTGAAACAAGCTGATGAATCACTTCTGTTTGCCCCTGATATGTCAGAAAGGTATAGTATAATGTTCTGGGTACAGAATTCCTTGGAACGGGCTTCTCAGTATTGAATGGAATGAAGTAACAGGCAGAGATCCAACAGCAACCTAGGTACTCACTTAAGGTCAAAGTGTCATTCTGTGGGCTCAGAAAACAAAATCCCCCAGGAATAGATTGGCTAGAAGGCAAGTGCTACAATGCCACATGGGTAAAAATCATAGTTGATTGATAAAGAAATGTCTAGGGGAAATCACAGGAATTAGCTTTGAGTGTCTGTATGAGGGGACTATTACAGAGAATTAAATGAAAGGGGAAGAGCCATCCTAAGTGTGGATAGTAGCATCTTATGGGCTGGGGTCCTGGACCATGTAAAGGTGAAAAAAGAGAAAGTTGAGACACAGGTTCCCTCCTTCTCTGTTCTTAGATCCACCCAACCATGAGCAAGCATCCTCGAACTCCAGTTACATTCCTTCCTCCATCATGACTAACTGTACATCTTCCCTTACTTGCTTCCTGCCAGACATTTGGTCCTAGCAATGAAGAAAGTAAGTAAATAATACATAAGGGTACATAATACTCCTAGTATAATAGCATTGTGCTAAATGATCCTATTTAGCTCCAGGCAGTGAGTTTCTTTCAGCAAGAAAACATATAGAAGCTGATTAGGGGGTCAATGGAGTCTAAGGCATGGCTGAGTATGTGAGGCAAGAGGACCAAGAGAAACGAGTTCAGAGGACACACCTCCTCCTCTCTCTGAGAAGCTAACTGGATTTAGCAAGAACCTCCAAAAATGGAATGGATGGTTTGGGTTTGTAATTTTGACAAATCGCTTAGTAAATTAATGCCACTCGGTGGAGGTGATTTGACAGGACTGAACTATAGGCAGAGAATTTCTTGTTCAGTGCTCATTAGACTTTCAGCAAAAATTCAGGAGGAGTTTTTATTTAATTATTTGTTTCTCTGTTCTAGGTTATGTTCAATGTTCCCACATGGTTCAAGTGACTTGTTAACTGCCCCCAGAAGGAGATGACACGAAACCAATTAATAATGGTTCTTTATTGAATGGTGTTGATTGCAATCAAAGTAGTGACATTTAAAGTATTACTAATTGTTTATATTTTACTGAGTGATGAGAGCTCTCTCAATAAATTTTATTCAATGCTAAAAACAACAAAAAATAAGTTTTAAACAAACCTCTACTTACAAAATTTAATTATGTAAAGAAATTTCTGATATATTTTTAACAATAAAAATGTGCATTTAAAATATAGTGGTTTTCTATGCACATGATTCTGGGTTTATATATTTGTTTTCTGATGGAGGAAGGCCATTGGTTAAATAATAAAGAAGCTGCTTCACCCTCATAGGTTAGAACATAGGTGGGTGGAGTAAACAGAACAGAATGCTGGGAGGAAGAGGAAGTGAGCTAAGATTCAGGGCAGCTCCTCTCAGAGCCTACACGATGCAGCCAGCCACCAGGTCAGACATGCTGAATCTTTCCCGGTAAGACTAGTGCTACACAAATTATTAGAGATGGGTTGATCGGGATATGAGAATTAGCCAGTAAGGGCTAGAGCTAATGGGCCAAGCAGTGTTTAAAAGAATACAGTTTCCGTGTAATTATTTCTGGTGTAAAGCTAGCCATGCAAGAGCCGGCAGGACGAAAAGCAGGCCAGCAGCTCCTACTACAGTTTTCTACTTATGTGCAGAAAGTATGTTAGCATGTAATGGTTGCTATCATTGCTAGATTTTTTTTTTTTACATTTGCGTTCATTTATGCTGTCAAAACCTCAATTTTTTTTTATCAGAAAAACTTTTTTGCCTTTAGTGGTATTTAAAATTATTTTTAAATTGAAATTCAGTTCACCACAGAGAAGGAATAGCATAAGATTTTCTTTTTGTTCTTGAGAATTTCAGACAGGGATACACAGAAAACTGATGTTTACCCAATTTCTCCCTGAAATTTCCTGCTTCCTATTTTATGTCTTTTATGTTTTTGATAACTGACTAAATTTGGTTGGTGCAGCCCATACATAATGGATGTAGGATCAAACAAAAGAGCTCGAGAAACCTGCCAATGGTCCAATGTACAAAAAAAGGAATAACTCTCCCTACCCTAGCAGCTATCAGTCATCAACAGGTTCTCACCAAAGGTGTGTAGCCTAAAGCACTAAAGCACAACCTTCTCTATCTACGCTAGGAATCTGGCTGGCCTGACCTTGTGCAGGAAACCACCTTATATGCCCCAAGTTCTTGAGTGCTATGGCCATGTCATGCTCAGAAGACAGTGTTCCACAGCTCTTTTGCCCATCCAACAGCTTCTAAACACTTTCATTCAAAACATAAACCATAGAAAGTCTCCATGCCATTCCTTCTCTGTGGTAAATTAAATTTCAAACTATGGCAGTTCATGAACATTTTACAATATAAGAAAAGAAAAAGTCAAATTGTCAAAATATCAAAATGACATTTTATCAATTATGGAAATAATATGACTCAATTTAAAGATGCACTGTATATGTTATGATTCATTAACACTCTGTTTGAGAATGGCAATGATGCAATTCAAACAATTGTTTACATAATTGAAAGGGAAAAGCTGCAAATAGTAGGCGGATATAGAAACACAGAAGACACAACATTATAGATCTAACTGGGGATCCAACTATTTGTAATTGTTTTAATGTATTCTTCTGTGGTTATTCAGCTTCATTTCTTCTTCATGGTCTATGGATTATTTCTTAAAGCAGATGTATATTCTTCACGTGGCATAGACTTGGAAAACACAAGAGGAAAAACAAACGAATATACCTTTCCTACACCAAATCTTGTAGGGTCATATGCCAGGGCCAACTGATACCTAACTAACTTTTGTTGAGAATTTAGATGAGTACAAAAGATATCACCTATTATCTAATTGCCTGCTTGGTGTGTGTATGCTCCTTTGCTCAGGTGCTGTTTACTGGGGTGATAGGCAAGACAGAATGAGTGGCCAGGCCTGCTTTAAGATGTGGAGGCAGGCTTTTGGTGAGTGTTTCTTTCCTCTGCTCTTGAGCACTGTATCGTTCACAACAGATATGGCCAAAAAGGTCTGAATACTACCTGTGGTCAAATAACTGGACCAAGCCTCTCTTCATAGGCGGTAGCTCTGAGGTGATGGAAGGGCTACACTGGTGACAAGAAAAAATAATCAAAATGTAATCTTAAAATTTAGCTACTAGGCAACCTATCCTTTTTTTTCTCTAGTCTCATGGTGACAGTCTCTATCCGTCTCTATATATCTTCTGTCAGATCTTTGTCCAAAGCAAGGAGTGGTGACTCATGCCTTTAATCCCACCACTTGGGAGGTTGAGACCAACCTGGACTAGCACTGAGATCATGTTTCAAAATAATGATAATGATAATGATAATAATAATAATAATAATAATAATAATAATAATAATAATAATGGTTTCAAGACTAGGCCAGGCACCTGGCAGTGGTGCTGCTGTATAGCGGCTGAACTCCAGTTTCCAGACCCTTGTATTGGGATACCAGGACATTAGGCCACAGCCGGGTGGTGGTGACGCACGACTTTAATCCCAGCACTTGGGAGGCAGAGGCAGGCCGATCTCTGTGAGTTCTAGGACAACCTGGTATAAAAGTGCTAGCTAGTTCCAGGACAGCCAAGGCTACACAGAGAAACCAAAAACCAAAAAACCCAAATATTAATAATAATAATGGTTTCAAGACAAGGCTAGGCACTTGGCAGTGGTGCTGCTAAAAAAAAATAGTTGTGGAGGCAGAAATGCCAGTTGGAAGTTGTTTTTAAGAAGCAGCCCTGTAGCCTGCTGCTCCTGTTGGAGAAGTATTCACAAGAGAGGAAGCACTGAGACTCTCAGGCTGTGAATACAAGCAAAGTAGAGCATTTGCTTACTTTCTAGGCTTCTCTTCTCAAGATGTGTGACTATACACAATACTTAGGAAACTTTTGTGGTTTTGTGTATGTCCAGAGTAAAACCTTCTGTTCCCCAAAAGAGAAAAATTGGAAAGACATGTTTTATTTTTATTTATTCTTCTTTCAGACAATATGTCCTAACCACAGCCTCAACTTCCTCCCCTCCTTCCAGTTCTACCCCTGCTACATCCACCATCCCTCTCCTCCCGGATCCACTGCTCTTCCAATTCCCTTCAGAAAAGGGCAGGGATCCTAGGGATATCAACTTAACACACATAACAAGATGCAAAATAAGACTATACAGGAACTCTCATATCAAGGCTGGAAAAGACAATCCAATAGGAGGACAAGAGTCTCAAGAGCAGGCAAAAGAGTCAGAGATGCCACAACTCCAACTGTTAGGAGTCTATTTTTATAGTTGCTTTTATTCTCAGAAAATTTAATAGTGGTGACTAGCAGTCATGAGAACGTTAGCTGCCAACTTGACAACACCTAGAATCACCTTGGAGAGATGATCATCTGACTATGTCTAGAAGAGATTATCTTGATTTCATTCAGCGAAATAGCAAGACCTAGCTACTTTGGGTGAAATCAGTCTCTGCGCAAGGGAGTGAGTGAGTCAAATGGTAAAATACATCCACTGCTTTTTCCCTCTAACTTAGATGCAAGCTGACCAGCTATTTTAGGCTCCGACTTCATTGACTCTGTCTTCACGGTGGACTGTAACATGGACCTGTGTGATAAATAACAATTTTTTTCTTTAAGATGATTTAACCAGAGTGTTTTATCAGAACTCCAGGAAAGAAAATAAAAGAGTGAGTAAAATTCCTAATTTTGTAAGTATAATTTTAGTATTTAGTCCCTTGTGCTAATTTGACCAAAGATTATATAAGATAAATGTGGAATGAATGGTTCCTTTTAAAAATGTTTTTTTCTAAGGTTTACTTTAATTTTTATGTGTGTGTGCATGTGAATATGTGTATGCGGCACCTGTGCATATTCATGTGCAGCATAGAAGAAGGTATAAGATTCACCCATGTGGGTACTGTGAATGAATCACTGAGTTCCTGGGGAAAGGCAAGCAAAGCCGCTGAACCTCTAAGTCACCTCGCCAGTTCTAGTTTAGGACACTCCTTTACAAGTGGATAAACACAAATAAAGCATTCTATTCAAATATTCTGAACAACAAATGTTTTATGGACAGAAAGAGACACATATTTTAATAAATAAAACTCAGTGGTACAGCACTCACCTAACCCTGGGTTCTCTTTTCAGTAGCACCAAACAAAACATTTTGATATCAAGGCAAAGTGAAAATATTGTCATGAATAATACAAGTGTCAATATGTTTTCTGAGAAGAATGTACATGTTCAGTTTTTGAGAAAAATCTATTTTATATTGTAAACTGTCTAAATTTCTTTATTGATTTTTTTTCACAATACTTCAAAATGCAGTCTGGCAAAACACAAAAAAAACCATCCTATTTTTTTCTTGTAGGTTTATTGGACATATTTTCTTCAGTCCAGTTTGAACATGGATAAACTAAACAGTAAATATTGGTGATGAGTTTAGGAATTTCTTACGAAGAGTTCATGGAAGGAGATTTAAAAATTGTATTATTATGGGCTGGGGAGATGACTCAGTGGTCAAAAGCACTTGGAGAGGACCTGAGTTCCACTCAGTGGTAACTCACAAGCATCTGTAACTCCAGTTCCAAGCAAATCCGATGCCCTTCTTGGGCTTTGCATACACCTGGTGCACATATATACTTGCTGGCAAACATTCTCATATAAAATATAAAATTAAGCCAATTTTTAAAAACTTCATAATTGATCTATTACTGTTCCAGTAACTAGAAAACATTTTAGAATACATATTTTCACAACTACAAACTTGATTTTGCATTAATCTCCCCAGCCCAGGGCTCTATCAAACTGAAATATGCAGAGTGGAGACAGAGGCAGTGGGTACAGAATTTCTTGACCATATCAGACACCAAACTACACTTTCAATAGGTGACACCTTCTTTTAGATTCGATCATAGGTCCAACTGCCTTTTCTCAGTATTAAGACAAATATGACTCCGCATTCCTACATTCATTGCATATTTTCAACATAGTTTTGTTTAATTTGTAGAATGCAATACACAGTAACTGTTCTCTATTCCATCTCTCACCTATACTACATAATCATTTAATTTTAACATTATACTCTCATAGTTATTCACATATAATCTTTGGAGGCTCTAGTCTCTAGAGAATGTTGTGTGCTTCTGTCTGAAGTTTCTCCATCCTTCTCTGTCACAGGTGCTGTAAAGATGAGCAGTGTCTGAGTGAACTGGGATGCATGTGCTTTGTTTATCTATTGCAAGAATAAAAGTGTTGCCATGCATTTACATTTTGACTAAAATATTTCTAAAATGTTAATAAAGTGAACACGATAGATACTTAGCAAATAGCAATTTTTTTTTAATCCCCACACAGGTATAGGGATAAAACCCAAAATCTGCATTTGCTAGGTAGGCAAGCACTCTAGCACTGAGCTAACTCCCCAACCTCTAAAGTATCAGTTTTTAATTACTCTCCTTATTTTCCCTTCCCATAGCCTCTAATGAATTTTCTTGATCTTACTTCTTGCATATTCTCATTTTATTGGATCAAAGGTTTTATAGAGAATTAATATTTCAACATATGTCAGTTTGATATAAAATATTTTTTATTATTTTTATTGTGTGACACATTTTTATCCACCATTTTCCCTCCTTTCCTCTCCTTTCCCCTTCTACCTTGTGCCATGAGGCATCCACTCTTATTAGAGATGAATTTATTCATCTTTAACTTTTCAAAATAATTTGGAAATATTATTTCACTGGATACAGCATTGTTTAATACAAACACTAGTAAGAGGCATCATCTTTGAGGTCTGGCAGACCTAGGTATTTACACAATTTCTGCCATTTTCTAGTTATTTGGTCTCAGATGCCCTATGCTCCAGTTCTTGAATCTTTAAATAGGAACAAAACCATGCTATCCCTGTGCGACTATCAGCTGAGTGAACGGCTGCCATGTAATCCTGTGTATGATGTTGACAGTCTAGCTCTGAACATTTTCCTGGCACAAAGGCATGCCTGACCTAGATGTGGTTGGCAGGTCCACATCCTCTCCCGGGCACAGCCTTCTGGATTGCATTTATGTCTTTAACTCAGTCAGTATGTTTCATGTAGAAGCTTTAGTGCTACTTGTAAAGTGCCCTTTGTGAATCCATCATGTTTAATGTCTCCTGGATACCATGTGAGAGGTGAGTGCAGGACTCAAAGAGCATTTGTCTGCAAATGGGCTGAGAGAAGACCTGGCAGGTGTATATCTGTCAGAGCCGCTGTTTCAACCCTTGCCTTTGCTGTTGAAGCCCTGTCTCATCATCTGTAGACAGAATGTAGATGAGTGGAGGTGCCAGACATCTACTGGTGTTTACTTACATAGGCACGTGCCTATTAGTTTTCTTCTGCACATTGGAGATTGTTGTCTCCCAAATAGTAATTTTGGAGGTTGTAAAGATCGTTCAGTCAGCAAGGTGTTTGCTGTATAAACAGAATGGCTTTGGTATCATCCCAAGAACTCCTGTAAAAAAAATGGGCGATGCAGATCTGCTTCAGCTTGTAACCCCAGCACTAGGGGAGCTCACTGGGACTCTCCCATAAGCCAGCCAGGCATAATTGGTTAGCACTTGAGCAGTGAGAGCTACTGCTACAGAAGAAAAGGTGAAAGGGACTCAAGAACAATAACTGAGTTTCATCTCTGTCTCCACATGTACTTGTACACATGGTTATCTGCCTACAACTGTGTGCCTTTGCATATACAGACACACAAGCACACACACACACACATTCACACACACACGGTTTTACTCATACTTCCATGAAATGATTGACAGACAGACTCATATGCTCTCGCACATCCTTTGGCAGTCTCACATTTCTAGCAGTTAAATTATAATTTTTTGACCTGTTGCCTTAAAGTATGTTTACAAGTTCTCCAGATTATCTTCAAATGAATTTTTGAAAACACTTTAAAATAATACTTTATACAATTATCTTTTTATTAATTTAGCATAGTAAAGATGAAGGTGCTCTCTCTCTCTCTCTCTCTCTCTCTCTCTCTCTCTCTTTCTCTCTTCCTTACGAATGCTGGAGTTCCTATGGGTTGCTGATTCTTGTACAGTGAGAAATTTTTAAGCACTCAAGACAGTGCTGCCTTGCAGTTGTGACCACGGCCAGTACACCCACAGACTTTGTTTCAAAATGCCATCAATTTCGGTTGCTAAGTAGGATATCCTTACTGCAACTTCATTTCTACATTTGCAATTGAATGTCACACACAGCCTACATGTTCATAATTTTAAATCACAGTTATTTAAAACTGGTCTCATTTTTAAAATCAAATATATAATAATGGGAAGTTCCTGTGGCGGTGAGGGACATGTTATATGTCCATTTCATATTCTTCGCAACATGTAGTCACTTAAGGAATATTTCACTTTATATGATAAAATGACAACTTAAAATGATTTTATTACAAAATTTGGCCTGCTGGAATTTTTTAAGGCACCAACAGATAAAAGCCCAAACGTGTGTATATCTAAACAGATATTATAAGAGTCCCATCAGAAAGTCCTTATACCTGACTGGTGGAACTGAAGATTTCTGATGGGCATTGACCACTCTGTAGTTGATCTTGGCCTTACCTATTCCATTATTCCTAGAAACTCTTCTGCTTCCCTTGTCTGAGATCCATAGTCTGAGACAATTTGGACAACTTGATTTCAGAGCACCATGGTTTAGAATAACACATCTTAGTTGGAAATACCATAACTGTTTTTATCTCATTTAGTTTTCATTCCAGTGCAAACTTTTTGCAAAAGTCTCCCCTAGCCACTTTATCCAGAGTATCTACTTCTGCTTCCCCTTTATTCTTCACTCCACTCCTTCCTCTGCTTTATTTCCCCATTAGAATGTATACTGAGATATATAACCAGTGACATGAAAAACCATAATTTTATATTTTACGTATGCAAAGATATACATGTAGATAAAACAGATACCATAAAATGGGGGGGGGCAACATCCTGATACATTTTTTAGAAATTGGACGCAGGTTGTTGGTGAAATTCTCAAAAGGAAAGGTTGCATGGAGTCAATTTCATTTTCCTTAAGAGACTTGGCATACATCTAGCTTCATTGTCGACAAATTTGAGGGGCTGGAGTAATGTGGAATAATGACTCTGTGCTTAAGAGTATTTGCAGCTCCACCAGAGGACCTGGATTCAGTTCTCAGCACTCACACTGGACAGCTAGAAATCACCCGGAGACCCATGCCTCTTGATTTTCTCCTCTGGCCTCTATGGGTACACAGCATACACAAACACACATATAGCCATAAAAACAAATCTTTAAAATGTATGTGTGTGTGTGAAGTTTATTTATTCAAAGTTGAAATGCTAGTGGAATGTGGTTTAATGAACAGAAGAATAATAAGTCCACAATTTAAAAGCACACAAATTAGGGGTAAGCAGTTAATAATTCTATGTGCACAGCTTTTTTGTTTGTTTGTTTGTTTTGTTTTTTGCTTTTAGAGATAGGGTTTCTCAGTAGCTTTGGAGCCTGTCCTAGAACTAGCTCTTGGAGACCAGGCTGGCCTCAAACTCACAGAGATCCACCTGCCTCTGCCTCCTGGGTGCTGGGATTAAAGGCGTGCTATGTTCACAGCTTTTACTGGAAAACATGGATAAAAGTGAAATCTGCCATGAATACTTCTCTGAAGACTGTATGGCTAAAAACATGGAAGGAATTAATTATTCCAGGCATATCATAACTCCTAGGTAATGGTTAGGCATTCACATTCAAGGCAATAGCTGTAAATTTAAATGTTGAAATGACAGAAAATTAATTGCAACAAACTCATCCGTAGGTTGTTGACCTTTAAGCACATTTTTCTTTTTACACGCATAGAGGGGGTAAGAACTGAGAAGGATTTAAAAGCTGCAAACTCAAGTTAATACAGAAATGAAGTCATTTATAGTGACACGGTGTTTGTATTCTCTTGATGAATCACCTATTGACCATCAGAAATGATTGCAATTTGTTCCCTGTAGCTCACAATTTCAATGTTCTTTGAAGGCATTTGACACCACCGGTTGCTTAATAGTATAAAAATATATGCCTTGTGCAGGAAGCATGATCCACATTTCAAAGTGAAGAAGAATTATTTTTTAAGCTAGTATGTGGGAGTATAGAGTGGAAATTTTAACAGTGTATATCGCACAATGCCATAAATTACATCTGAGTTATAGAACATTCAAGCAAAGTTCCCAACATAAAGTTTTTCCTGCTTCAAATAATGCACCAGCAAAATGAAATACTGTAAGAATACAATGACATAGTGTGGAGAGTTACCTACTATTACTTGAACTGTAGAGAATGTAAGAATTTTATTTACTCAAGCATATAGTTTTAATAATGAGCCCGAGTTAGACTTCTTCTTTTTATCTAGGACATCATGTAGATTAGGGCCATATCTTCAGTGTCTATCTGATCTTACCCAAGTGCATAAATGATGTCTATCTCTTCTATATTTACTATCTCCTGTTCATAATCTGTAATTAAACCTTCACAGGCTATTTGGCATTGCAGTTATATGAAAGATACACATTCTCTTTGATAATATCCTTTATTTTTGATAATTAGGACATAATTACATAATTAGTCTCTTCCTTTCTTTCCTTCCAAACTGTCTCATATAACTCTTATTTATTTTTTTTTCCAAATTTATGGCCTCTTCTTTCATTAACTTTTATTACATAAATATACACATATAGCCATAAATATGATCTGAATATGTTATTTTTATATATGTTTTCAACACTGATCATTTTATGCCCTCTTCCCTGAGGTAGCCTATTGCTCACAATGATAGCATTCTGCCATTCTTTGTAGTTCTTTGTGTAGGGTTGTGGCCTTATGGACTTTAACTATTCACTCTAGCATGTCTGTTGTTGTTCTTGTTCAGCTCATGTTTGAGCAGTCATGTTGGGGAGATTTTATGGGTTTAGCCCCTGAAATTGCTAGGAGACAGTCTCTGAGATATAACAAGCATTTTGCTCCCTCTTCTACTGTGTTCCCTGAGCCTTGGGTGTGGTGGTTTTTTTTTTTTTTTTTTTTTTTTTTTTTTAGATGCATCCATTGTGATTGGACTCTACAACTCTGCATTCTGATTGGTTGTGGTATTCTGTAGTGGTCACACACTCTATATGACATTTGAGTTGTTGCCTTCTTTTTATTAACTTTTTTCTCATTCTATCTAAGTTGGTTTTGTTTTGAGGTTGCCCCTAATTTACTTTGATATATCTGCTTACCTGTTGCACCACCATGTTAGACAATACCCAGTCCTGGGATATTTCAGCTGCAATAGGACAATTCATATTTCCTATAGGACATATATCTTATTCTCATTCATGATGGATGTTAATCTATTTTACCTATTAGTATATTAACTCTTTGCGGACCTTGTAAACTGCTCTTCAGAACAATATAATATATTCAATTAATATCTGCTACATTAAAAGAAGGCAAATAAAGGTAACTAGAAATATTAAGTAAATGCTAGAAGACCTAGAGAGAAATTTGTTTATATTTCACAAGTGTAAACAGGCGACATTGAGCAATGACTTTTCATGTGAATACTACAGGCATGAACAGGAATGTCCTTGACATCATGAATGGGTGGAAGTGATATATTTATAAAAACAAAAGAACTTGGCAAATATTGGTTGGAAGAATTCCTTGTATGGAATAACAGTTTCAGAAAGACACAGGGCTTGACAGAATATAAACAGGCATTAGAGTTAGGGAAGAAAATATATCTAAGTATTTTTTGAGTTCTTAATCAGCTGATAAGAAATTAAAATTTAACAATAGCTAATTAAACTAAACTTTGAACAGATTTTTCTACTGCTGGACCTTAGGGATGTTTGTGATGTCTTTGTTCTTCATCAATGCCAGTGGGCACACGTTTGTAGTGTGTATGTAGCTTTTTCTAATTCTTGATCATTAAGAGCTTTTTCCAATGAAGCATTTTTGAGGATGTGATAGACCCAAAACAGAACACTGGTGGAAACACTGTACCAAAATGTTTCTTATTCAGGGTCAGCATTACACAGAGCATATGCTGGGTATTCATTGCTGTGGAGGGCAATACTTATTATTTATTTCTAATTGGTAGAGTTCAATGGTGGCAGCTTAACATCATACCGTAAAAAAGACATGACAATTCCCTCTATTCATCTTAAATATTCAACAGTGCCAAGACTGAAAAGTCCAGGGTTAATGAAAGAGTGGGAGCATTTGATTGAGACAGCAGCTAACATTTCCATCTTTCATCTAACTTAGTATGGCAATTACTTATTTTATTTATATGCCTCAGATACTTTATTGACAAAATGAAATCATTTAATTTGGAAGGTAAGTTTTGCTTTATGAAAGGTAATATAGATTTTTAGATATGTATGAGTGGTACAGGGCTTGTATGGCATGTGCAAGCCATGGTTTCCTTCCTGGTCTTGCAAAAAATAAAATCAAATAAGAAAACAGTGTTTTCTTTTTCATTGTTGTTCTATTTTTATGCTTTTATAGGAGACCTATTTGTTGTGTTTCTGGTAAAAAAAAAAAAAGACATATGCTTATGACAAATACTATAGCCCATCATTCTTCCATAAGGTTTGCTCAGGAGGATTCATTCTGGGATTATAGTGCATTAGTTGCAAGTAGAGCCCTAAGAATGTCCAGAGTGCCTGTCAAAGGAGTACTGTCTTCATAGAAAATAAGCTATTTCCAAGACTGTGACGCCATAGATTTGGCTTATGAGAAAGACCTTTTCCAGCAAGGAAGTGTGGCCATGGCATGAAAAAGTGTCCAGCGTAATAGATAGGCCACGAAGTTTATATTTCAGCTCTACATCCAAGGATGCCTTTGAAACCTGCCTCTGCTGTAATTTGAGGTAACTTGAGGACCTGAATCCTCCATATCTTTATAAATTTCGTTATGTTTCTATCTCCTTTAATCAAAGTAGTCCCAATCAATACATGTATAGCTATTTGTTTCAGGCAAAATGAAGAATTTATGTTTCCTAAAGAACATTATAATAGAGTTCTCATTACCACAGTTTACCCCTTTATGAAATAGTTTATACATAGATCTAATCTACATAGGAAGTAGAAAAAGACAAGAAGTCCTGAGTAAACTGGGAGCATGGGGACCTTGGGGGAGGGCTGAAGAGGGGAGTTGAGAGGCAGGGAGGGGAGCAGAGAAAAATGTAGAGCTCAATAAAAATCAATATAAAAGAAAAAAAATAGTTTATAAAATCTAGTTTAATCCTTCACAGACAAAAATATAACTCCCTTGTCTAAAATCTTATGATTTTTCAGACCTTTTTTAGTTTTATCCAGTGAATGTTATAACTCTTTATGTCTAGATGTTCCCTAATCATTAATAGTTATCAATGTAACTTTAATTTATTTTAAAATTTCAGGTTGCAGTTTTAGTGATACTTGTATAGCTGTATTTGGATAACTTCTGAATTTCTCAATAATGCTAAAAATAAAACATAGAAGAAGAGGACAGAGGAAGAAAGACATAATCAATGAATCCAATTGAAAAATACCATGGCAGTGATTTTCATACAACAGAGAACTGTGATGTACTCTACAGATGTATTTACTTCTTAAATACTTGTTGATTGAACACATAGTACATGACAGTTATTATTGGAAAATGTTGATATATTCATCCTAACAGTGAAGAAAATTAAAAGCAGGTTCAGGATGTTATAGCTTGTGCTCTAAACTTAAGTAATAGGAGGCTAATGTATACCTGTAACTATGGAAGAAGGCAGAGATCCTTCTCCAAAGGCATTTAAGGTGTTGCCTAAAAGTAAAATGTGAACAATCAGGATTTCTTGGAATACAGTTAGGAATTTGGAATGCCATCTATAACAGTCTTCAGGGAGGTAGACTGCAATAGTGGCCACAACAAAGGAGATAAAATTGAATATAGGAAGCTTATGCAGTTAAGACTAAATACATACACACACACACACACACACACACACACACACACTTGCTTTGGCCAGTGAGTGGTGCTCAGGCAACTTTGCTCTAATAGACAAGAGAACAATTGGAGTCTTGTAGATGGATAAGGGAATAAAGTGCTTGCCACATGAATCTGAGACAAAATCTGAAATGTCAACGTAAATACAAGGTAGATGTGAAAGGGTTCATAATCCTTGAGCTCCTCGATGAAACCTGATTAACTAAGCTAGATATATTTGTGAGATATGGGCACAACTAGAAGATGCTTCCTCAATTTATAAGGTTTACAGCAAGTGATGAGGGCACCCAATACCAGCATCTGACCTTTGTAGAAACATGCACATTTGTGCAGATCCACCAACACACAAACACTCACATGAACATGAATTTGTATACATGCAAACCAACCACACATAAACATTCAAAAATTTGCTATTCTTATGCAATATAAACAAGACTTTGTATTCTGTAACCTTTTATTAACAGTGTCTAAGATGGAAGTCAAAATTATAAAGAAGACAAGAAACAGTTCATAAAAAGTAACTTATGCTAGTTGATCCAGAAATGACATAGTTGCTAGAATATATTGCAAAGGATATAAACACCTACTGTGGCAATGCTCATAAAATAAAGTCAAATGCCTTCTGAATAAATAAATGTCAGCAAGTCTTAGCACAGAAATAAGTATTAGGTAGATAAACTCAGAGTTTAGTGCAAAAAAAAATCATTAACAGGTTTAATGGGATGATGAGAATTACACAGGAATCAGACAGTGAAGTTGAACACAGAATAATAAAATTTATCTAAAGGTGATGGAGGAAGTTCATTGGTTAATGAAGAAAGTGCCTTGGTCCATTTGATAGGCCAGCCCTTAGGTGAGTGGAGTAGACAGAATAGAATGCTGGGAAGAAGGGAAGTGTGGTCAGAGATGCCATGCCGCTGATTTCCAGGGCAGATGCGATGGAGCAAGCCGCCAGGTCAGACATGCTGAATCTTTCCCGGTAAGACTGGTGCTACACAGATTACTAAATATGGGTTAGGCAAGATAAGTCACCACCTCGTGGTACTACACACATTAATTGAAATGGGCTAAGCAGCGTTTATATGAATACAGTTTGTATGTTGTTATTTCAGGGTATAAGCGAGCCAAGCGGCCGGGAGCAGGGTGGCAGGAATGCAGCCTGCAGCTCCTTCAACATAAAGGTAACAAGAGAAAGATTTGGCGAGATGAATGTGGAGACTTACTATGGGAAGGAAGTAAAAGTATGATGCAGAAATAAACAGGTCATACAGCCTAAACTTTTTAGAATTGTTGAAAGTGGTAAATTCACCTATTTATCACTCTCAAAGACTCTAAAAAGATTGATTCTATAAAATACATGACAAAACACACCCCAGCATTGTTCAGAGAAGCAGACAGGAAACACTAGAGTAACCAGAAAAGTCTATATTCAAGTGAATAAGTAGAGGGGCAGTTGTAAACCATTAAGTTAAATTATGAAAACACAAATAATTCCAATGAATAAACAACAAAATAAAATGAATTGAAAATGTATAATAGCAAATAAAAAGTCAATAGCTGTGTTAACTGAATTTGTTATATTCACCACCAAAAACAGATGTTGTCAGTGTATGCAGTATAAAGCAGTAATTAAATCATTATCAACATTGAATGGTATGCTCTGAGCATCACAGTGATAAGAGAAGCAATGAGGAAGCCAAAGTCTGGGGAAAACATTTTAAAACTGCATTTTAAAACAAAAATGATTAAAAAACAGCGTGTGCAGAGGGTGAGAAATACTCAACCGTGGAAGTCAAGCATTGCACTAGAAAGAAAGAGTGGGCAGAACATTTGTACAGAAACCTCATGACACTTATGTAACAGGATATGGAGTTGGTTAAGAATCACAGTAAAATATATTCAACTTCTGTATCCTATGGGGTGATAGAATGTAAGACCACAAATATCTTCCCAGGCCACCTACTAAGATAAATAATAATAACTACCATTTGCAAGACTGTGCAGTGATGAGGACTAATAATTATTACTGAAATGAGAAAAAAGGATAAAGTTACTCTGAAAACAATTTGGTACTTTCCTTTAATAAGAAATTTTGTCAGATGACTTTTGATTTCACTCTCGGATAATTACCTAAGATAAATACAACTTTACTATTTATAGACTCATATCAAATCTGTACTGATTGTTTTTATCACCACATACACACAAGCACATGTGCGTGAACACACACACACATACAAGCAATCAAATAATTAAATGAAGATCTGAATGTCATTCCTGACAAAACATCTAAAGTAACGATGGTGCTTCTTACACGACAGCATTATTTACCAAACAAAGGGGAAATAACAATGCATGTACACAATATTCAAAACTTCAAGGTTATTATCAATGTGTCACACTTGTTACTTTGTGATTTCTTCCTAGAACATCTGATTATGGGAAGCTATAAGAACAAAATCAAGGTACATCCTTTGTGTCACCTACATTGTATGCCTGTGGGAGAGTCTCACACAGAGGAGTGCTTGGCAAGTTAATTGAACCACTCTATTTCCAATTGGCATGGCTGTTGCATTAGCTTGGCCTTGTGGAGGACTGGGGAGACACCTTATTCAATTAAATGATTTCCACTCAATCATGACAAATGGAGTTTGATCCCAAGAAATCAGGAATACTATTTGTGTTTTGGAAGAATGGAGACAGGTGAATCCATGGGACACACTACTTAGACAGCAGAGCTTACAAAACTAGATCCCAGAAAAGTGGATGGTATGTTAGAAATAATATCTAAGATGTTCTGTAACCTCTAAACGCACACACACACACACAAACACACACAAAGAGAGAGACACACAGTCCTCACAGAATGGTCATCAGCAGGAAAGAGAACAAAATTGCTTGTTTAAATAAATAAAAAATTAAGGAATTTGTAAAATTGGCAAGTCATTTAAAATACTACATTTATGACATAAGTCATACATTATGCTAAAGTATATTTTATAATAAATAAATACTATTCAATGAAAACAGTCCTGTTGAGGGGACACCATATGATTCATTGGTCCTTAAAGGTTAATATCTAGTTCATGAAGAGCTCTTTAATATTTGTTGATTAAAAATTATACTCAAAAGAACACAAATAAATCCATATTTAAGCAATGTATAGAACATTAAATGAGTTATATTCAGGTGATATGATACTCAAAAAATTTTTATGTCGGCAAAGTTTAGTGTTGTACACCTTTAATCTGCCCTTGGGAGGCAGAGGAAGCAGATCTCTGTAAGTCTGAGGCCAGCATGGTCTAAGTATTGAGTTCCAGGACAGTCATAGCTATATAGTGAGACCATGTCTCAAAACAAACAAACAAACAAACATTTCATAGCTGTTTCAAAAATATTTAAGAAAGGAGCTAAAAGTACACAATGGAAGAAAGAAAGCATCTTCAACAAATGGTGCTGGCACAATTGGATGTCAACCTGTAGAAGAATGAAAATAGACCCATATCTATCACCATGCACAAAACTCAAGTCCAAATGGATCAAAGACCTCAATATCAATCTGAACACACTGAACCTGATAGAAGAGAAAATGGGAAGTACCCTACAACATATGGGCACTGGAGATCGCTTCCTATGTATAACCCCAGCAGCACAGACATTAAGGGCAACATTGAATAAATGGGACCTCCTGAAACTGAGAAGCTTCTGTAAAGCAAAGGACACTGTCATTAAGACAAAAAGGCAGCCTACTGACTGGGAGAAGATCTTCACCAACCCCGCAACAGACAAAGGTCTGATCTCCAAAATATATAAAGAACTCAAGAAACTAGACTTTAAAAGGATAATTAACCCAATTAGAAAATGGGGCACTGAACTGAACAGAGAATTCTCAACAGAAGAAGTTAAAATGGCCAAAAGATACTTAAGGTCATGCTCAACCTCCTTAGCGATCAGAGAAATGCAAATCAAAACAACTTTGAGATATCATCTTACACCTGTCAGAATGGCTAAAATCAAAAACACCAAGGATAGCCTTTGCTGGAGAGGTTGTGGAGAAAGGGGTACCCTCATCCATTGCTGGTGGGACTGCAAACTTGTGCAACCACTTTGGAAATCAGTGTGGCGGTTTCTCAGAAAAATTGGGATCAACCTACCCCTGGACCCAGCAATAGCACTCTTGGGAATATACCCAAGAGATGCCATATCATATGACAAAAGCATTTGTCCAACTATGTTCATAGCAGCATTATTTGTAATAGCCAGAACCTGGAAGCAACCTAGATGCCCTTCAATGGAAGAATGGATGAAGAAAGTGTGGAATATATACACATTAGAGTACTACTCTGCGGTAAAAAACAATGACTTCTCAAATTTTGCATGCAAATGGATGGAAATAGAAAATACGATCCTGAGTGAGGTAACCCAGACCCAAAAAGAAGATCATGGGATGTACTCACTCATAATTGGTTTCTAGCCATGGATAGGGGCCACTGAGTCTATAATTTGTGATCCTAAAGAAGCTAAACAAGAGGGTAAACCCAAGGAAAAACATATAGATATCCTCCCAGCTATGGGAAATAGACAAGATTGATGGGCAAAAAATTGGAATCTTGGGGGTGGGGTGGGATGGGGATGAGGGGTGATGGGGAGAGACAAGTGTGAAGGAGAGGATGAGGGGAACTGGGGGAATCGGGGTGATTGGGGATAAAGGAAGGTGGGATAGGGGAGCAGGGAAACTCATACCTTAGTTAAGGGAGCCACCTAAGGGTTGGCAAGAGACTTGAACTTGGAATGGCTACCAGATGCCCAGGGCAATGTCCCCAGTTAGTTCATTGGGGCACCTGAGGATAGGGAACCTGAAATGAACCTATCCTATAATCATACTGATGAATATCTTGCATATCGCCATAGAACCTTCATCTAGCGATGGATGGAGATAGAGCCAGAGACCCACACTGGAGCACCGGACTGAGCTCCCAAGGTTATAATGAGGAGCAGAAGGAGAGAGAACATGAACAAGGAAGTCAGGACCATGAGGGGTGCACCCAACCACTAAGACAGTGGGGCCGATCTATTGGGAGCTCACCAAGGCCAGCTGGACTGCTACTGAAAAAACATGAGATAAAACCGGACTCTCTGAATGTGGCGGACAATGAGAGCTGACGAGAGGCCAAGGAGAATGGCACGGGAACTTTCATCTGACGATGGATCGAGAGAGAGACAGAGACCCAATTTGGAGCAACGGTCTGAGCTCTTAAGGTCCAAATGAGGAGCAGAAGGAGGGAGAACATGAGCAAGGAAATCAGGAACAGGAGGCGTGCACCCACCCACTGTGACAGTGGAACTGATCTATTGGGAGCTCTCCAAGGCCAGCTGGACTGGGACTGAATAAGCATGGGTTGAAACTGGACTCTCTGAACATGGCGGACAATGAAGGCTGATGAGAAGCCAAGGACAATGGCACTAGGTTTCGATCCTAATACATGAACTGGCTTTGTGGGAGCCTGTTTGGATGCTCACCTTCCTAGACCTAGATAGAAGTGGGAGGACCTTAGTCTTCCTGTAGGGCAGGGAATTTGGACTGCTCTTCAGTATCAAGAGGGAGGGGGAATGGACTGGGGGGAGGAGAAGAGGAGTGGGTATAGTGGGAGGGGAGTGGGGGGAGGGGGCAATATGTGGGAGGAGGGGGAGGGAAATGGGAAACGGGGAGCAGTTGGAAATTTTAATTAAAAAAGAATTAAAAAAATGAAAAAAAAGAAATAATAAATAAATCATACAATTGAAATTATCTACTGTTTAGAAACTAATAAAATTGCTTCATTATAAAAAAATTAAGGATTAAAATAAAGCATATTTCAAGAAAATGCTCAAATATAATCACAGTATGCTTATGTGTATATCCTTGTACTGACACAAAGATACAGGCAACTAGGTTATGGAAAAATAGTGTCCTCACATACTGTTTAAGCCTTCAAACTGTGCAGCATTCCTTACCATGTTTCAAGACTCCATGAAGAAATGCTACTTCTGTAAAACAGAACAAGAAGTAGCCATGAAGTAGAACAGGGATGCCTTTTGTATTGGCAGGTATATGAGTATATGGCCTAGTTCAGTGAAATGCAAATCAGCAATAACCAAAGCTTCATTAAACAGTGATAATTTCACTGAAGTAGTTCTGAACATATTGTTGGTACCTAAATGGAAATAATCATTATAGACTTTAAAAGTATGATCACAGAGTAAAAGGGGAGTTTATAAAGTTTTTAGTATAAAATACAAAATACTAATATATGTTAGAATATGTATGCACACACAGACAGATGTATGCGTTTGTATTTGAGTTCTGAGACACAGCACAATACAACCCTATCTGTCCTTAACCCACCATGTTGCAGAGGGTGGTTGCCTCTATTTCCTGACTGTCAAGATTTCAGAAATGCACTGCCATACTTGACTCACAACACATACTACTTTCAGTTTTAAATAGTTACAGCTGTAAGAACAAACAGGTCACACACACACACACACACACACATATATATATGTATATATATATATACACTTACATACACATATATATATTTCAATTGAATAATTTAGTAATATATGTATGTTAATTTTGTATAGACCCCAGAAAGTCAAGCTCAAACCTCTGTTCTCCTTCAGAGAGTCACTTTGTCACCCCTGCAAAAAAAAGTATTGCTTCACTGACTTCCCTTTGATTTGAGCAAGACTGAACGCCAGTAGACTTGACCTGTAGAAGGATATTGAAGGCATTTATTTCTCAATTTGCCCCTTGTTGTCTCTGATTCAATAATGGTTATGTGGCCTGATCAGAGGCTGTAACTCCTTTCAGGTGAGTTAATTCTAAATCCTTAGTTTCCTGAGACTTCCAATTACAATGAAGTCTTGTTTGGGCCCCTGATGTATGAGGGATTCAATTTGCATAAACACGGGGTCTTCATCAAGTGTTGTTTCTGCATCCAACCTTTGTAAACTGTAAGCATAACCTTTGGTAAGTCCTGTCCTTAATCACCTCATTTTCATTCTGTCATTTGTTCTCTGACACCAAATAATACCTTTGCAAAAATATTGGTGCACAAAAAGCATTTGATAATTATAGTGGCCATGTAAAACAAAACTATATTAAAATGATAGTAAAAGACAATTAAATACATATAAATATGATTTAAAACATCCCTAGTAATGTCAGGAAGAGGCTTGAACAATGCTTTGCCCCATTTCCTAAGTCAACAATGGCCTAGGGATTTGGTGAGACCAATGAGAAAATGCAACAATTCAGAAAGGCGGAGGTAGTGCCCTGCTATCACTGATGATATTAGAGACTAGTGAAAGCCACTGACACGTCTGCCCTAGCAACAAACAAAAATATACGACAGATGAATCTCTGCCTCCTCTCTTGTTTCCTAGAAAAGTCGGCAAAAGTAGCAAATTATTTGTTCAGAATTACAGAGAAAAAGCAAAAGTAGAAAGTTCTGAATGACTTGTATAAAAAAATAGTTCAGAAGAATGGAATCTTTGGTATTCTTCTAAAGTAGGAAGAGAAACTGTGCTCTTTTTTTTTTTTTTTTTTTTTTTTTGGTTTTTCGAGACAGGGTTTCTCTGTGGTTTTGGAGCCTGTCCTGGAACTAGCTCTTGTAGACCAGGCTGGTCTCGAACTCACAGAGATCCGCCTGCCTCTGCCTCCCGAGTGCTGGGATTAAAGGCGTGCGCCACCACCGCCCGGCTTGAGAAACTGTGCTCTTGGGCATAAAGTTTATTTTCATACTTTTGATATCATTAATACTAATTTAATTAACACTAAATATTTTAGTGTTTTGTTATAAAAGCAACCACTTGTGATAATATTATTGTTATTATTGATGTCTGTGTTTTTAGGGTACATGGTAGATTACTCTTCACGTTCACAGTAACAAATGTTTCAGAACGAAGACAAGTTTTGCTCAAGAATAAAGTAAAAAAGAGGACAGATTTTTTTTTATATTACAGTACCTAGACCAGTGGTTCTCAACTTGTAGGTTGTGACTTCTTTAGAGGGTGGATGTTGAATAACCCCTTCACATGGGTCACAAATCAGACGTATTGCTTGTCAGATATTTATGATTCATAATTAGCAAAATTACAGTTATGAGGTAGCAATGAAATAATTTTATGGTCGGGGGAGGTGACCAAACAAAAGGAACTTAATCACAATATTATGAAGTCTGAGAACCGAATGTCTATAGACACTGTAAGAAAGAATAACTTATTAGAAAATCAGAATAAGGTAATCATGAGGGACTAGAGACATGGCTCAATGGGTAAGTGCACTTGCTGTGGAATCATGAAGACCTAGGTTCAAATCCCAGCACCTCCATAAAAAGCAGAATATAGATGTCTGTGCCCTTATGTAGTGTTAATGGGATGGAGACTGATGACTCCTTTATGCTTGATGGTCATGAGCCTTGTTCCAGGTTCATTGAGAGATCCTGTCTCAAGAAAAGAGGGCAAAGAGTGATGGAGCACAACACATCACCTCCACTAATCTCCATGAGTGCACAGATGCATAGAACGTGTCTATATCACACATACAAGTAGCACAAAAATACATAAGACATGTTAAAATATGTACATAAATAAAACAAAGCAATCAAAATAAAATTTCAGTATTTGAGAATATGTCATGAAAGTCATTTTCCCAGTTCAATACACAAAATGAAGATACTAACAGTGTATCAACAAATCTCCTACCTTCTACCATACACGGCTAGTACAAATAAACACATCTAGTCCCCAATACCGCATGCAAGCTTCCTATCAATGGGTATTCAGCTTCAGAAGAACTTCCTGTTCATACACAGTGTTTCTTACAAAGAACTCAATGACTCTGAGGTATTAGAGAAAGGGTTTAGAAACACACATGGAAAGCTGATATACTTGATAACCCTGAGTAGCTGATCATCAAGGACTGCACAGCTTTGTGTATAATTCCAAGGTTACAAGTACCCCTGTTATCGGTATTCCAACCTTAGAACCGATATAAGAAATTAGACAATTAATATTCACAGGACACATTTTTATAAACTGGTTAAAACAGGAAAACAAAGCAAGTGGAAAAAATAGGAGAATCGATGCTATACATTGTCAATCTCAGATGACCATGTAAGTATCTAGATATCATGGCAAAGATTGTCTGGACTCAGCAGTACTCAAGGAGGAGCTGATAAAACATACCACTGCTAGAAAAATTCACACCAGTTATTTCAATAAAAAAGCCAAACATGCAATCAAACAAAATCTCTATTGGTCAAAATATAAATTATCATGAGCCAGCCTCACACCAAGTATGGGAATCCCCACAATTCAAAAGTGCACTTCCAAATATTTCCAGTTACTTTCAATTTCATAAAAAAGCAACTATGTTTGACAATGTGAGTTTGACAGTTTTTATAGCAGTATTTTCTACATTATAATATAAAAGATGTGATAGAAATTCCCTTCAGTAGTGTGATGGTTAATGCCCTGGTGGAAAAGAAGAACCCTGGAAGACTTAAAAATAAACAGAAATTAACCAAGTTACAGGGAAATATGTCAGCATGCTATTTTTAAGTGTTGGAAGCAAGACATAAAAACATCAGTTTGGTGTTTGGGAGACTATAAGGAGGGTCCTCTATACATGCATGTTTATTCAAAAGAAATTATACACACAGTTTTACTTTGTATATTGGCACATACTTAGGGGGAAATATAGAAGGATTCCTAGGTAGTCTTCATAGTAGATTACCAGCTGCTTCTGGATGCTTCATGTGTTCCGGGAAGAGATAAGCACTACAGGTGATTTTTTCCCCGTAGCTGCAAGGGAATGAGGGGACCAAAGAAAAGCCCTTTATCACTGAACTACATCTCCAGCCCACAGTCATACAAATTGAACTGCATAATTATACTAAATATTACATAGTGTATCAGGGAGTAAAAATATTTTGAAATATACATATGAAAGGCTGGCAAGATTGCTCAGCGCTTAAAGAGTTCTTGCTGGTCTTCCAACGTACCCTATCTAGTTCAGTTACCAGCAACCACATCAGGTATCTCACAACTGTTTATAACTCCAGTTCAGGGGCTCTAATATTCTCTTCTGAATTTCTTGGACAGAGACAAACAAAGTTGCATACATATACACATACAACTAAATGTAAACAGCTCTTTAAAATGTGTACATATGAGCAGGGCAGTAGTGGCACACACCTTAAATTCCAGTACTCAGGAGGCAAAGGCAGGTAGATCTCTGTGCGTTTGACGTGAGCCTGATCTACAGAGTGAGATCCAGGACAGGCTCCAAAGCTACACAGAGAATCCCTGTCTTGGAAAACAAAAGAAAACAAAACAAATGTGCATATGAATTTTTGTGTAAAAATGTATGCAGAAATATTTAATAAAATATAAGAATAAGTGGATTTAGAAGGGTTTGGAAAGATTGCTTAGTGGTTAATAACACTAACTGTTCACTTAGAGCACCCAGATTAAATTCTGAGCACCCATATGGAGGCTCACAACCATCTGTAATCCAGTTCCTGGAGATCTGTCACCTCTCATGACCTCATAGTACACTGAACACATAAAGTCTCCAAATCAGTTGTTTCGGCTCTCTGGTGAGATGATATAGAATTGGGATAAGACAGTACAAGGAACAAGAGCATGTCTTAATTCTTGGTCAAACACCTGAGCATTTTTCTGCAGACAGGAGGGCACCACATGTGTGCAATGTACTCACAGAATCCTGAAGAGGGCAGCCACATGCTCAGAACTGCTGGGCATGTGGCTTTGTCATGAGCCACATGTGGGTGCTGTGAACCAAACCCTGGTCCTCCACAAGAGTAGCCAGTGCTTTTAAATACTGAGTCATCTCTCCAGTCCCTACTGTCTCCTTTTTCTTTTTCTTTTTTTTCCCCACCTACAGGTAGCTGTTCTATTTCCTCTCGACTCTGAGCCTTAATCTTCCATTTATAGAATAAGAGTTAAAAGCTATTTGTTTAGTGCTCTTTAGATGGTGAAATAATAATTAGATTTTGGGAGTGAAGTCATTGACTGATTTGATGTACAACCCACTACCAGATGGCCAGAGGAAAATTTGTTCATTTCCTAGATCTGATTGCAATGAAGGAAAAAATTGAAGCTCTCCGTCAGTGACCTTACACACCAAAGACAGATTATTTCAGCAATTATGAAGTGATCTGCCTCACCCTCAAATCGTTTTGTGGACTCCAGAAACTGCAATTAATTTTATGCATGTGCCTTCTCATTTGAAATACTCTCCCAAGGGACATCTTGGAAGTATAATCAGTTCTCATGATTACAAGGGCTTCCATTTGAGGACAAACTCAGCTTGTCCTTTCTTATGTTACTTTATCTTAAGGGAGCCATTGCTCCAAATATGCAATGCAGGCAGCTCTTAAGACTTACAATTCCATTTTCCTAGACCACAACAAAACTTTTTGTTCCTCTTTGCAATTTTTGTGAATATTCCAAGTGATGAGGAATTAGAACAAACAGTTGTGGTTTTTGTTTCGTCCTTTCTTTTTGAAAGATGTGTTTCATTTTTATTTATGTATCCATTTGTGTGTCTGGGTACATGCATGTGCCCTGTGTGTATAGATGCCCAAACGGCCAGAAGGAATCAGATTTCCTGATGTCGAAGGTGCAGCTGATTGCCTCTTTCGGTTGCTGAGACCTGAACTAGAGTCTCCTGGAACACTATCAAGTGCTCTTAATCACTGGGACATATTTCAGGCCTGGTGGCTGTTTAGTATAAGAAACTTTTGAGTGATTGTTGGATAATAAAGAAACAAAAAGTAACTAAAGATTAGAGGCTCAGTTGCAAGAGTTTTAGTAAAGGCCTAATTGCAAACCACACAAAACAAATTGCTGCAATTCAACTTATTTATTTTTATTTCTCCGTACTTTTAAATAATTAAAATGTATGGCTAATTTTATCTCATTAACTTGAATGTTACATTTACAAGATCAAAAGATTAATAAAATTATAATAATTCAAATACTTTATTTAAAAACATCATTTTATGACTTAAAAATAAAATTGAAGTCATTCCTAATCTAAAATCCCAAGCCCCCAAGAGAAGGAGTATTAAATATGGCTATGATATCCAAGTTCTCAGACAATAGAAGATATTAGTTTTTAGAAACCATTGTGATGTCAAAATTCCAGAAATAAAGATTGGTTGGGATTGAAAATATGGATAAATTTACTTTGCAAGATGCTCAGATGGGAGAATTTGTCCACCTGCTTTCTGTACCTGTATTTCATTTTACTCCATGGAGTGGTATTGGGTGTCTATGTCATGACAGCACTGGTAGCTAAGCTTAAGTATGGATCTTCTCTTAAGTAATGATGAGATCAATATGGTGGCACATACTTGCGATGTCAGCAGCAGGAGGTGAAGGCATAAAGGGCAGGTATTTCAGGACAGTGCTAGTTATATAGTGATTTCAAGGTCAGCTTGCACTACATAAGAAAAATGTCAAACAACAACAGAAAAATAAGAATATTATCCAAAAAGTAGTAGGCCTATTTTAGACTGCAAAAAGTCAGATTAATTTACCTTTTAATTTTATTTATTTATTTTGTGTGTGTGTGTGTGTTTGTGTGTGTGTTTCTGTGTATGGCCACAAAGGTCAAAGAAAGCAATTGTTGAATTTCTTTATTTGGAGTTACAAGGTGTTGTAAGATGCCCACTGTGTGTTTTCAGAATTGATTTCCCTTCCTCTGCAAGGGAAGCAAGTGCTTTAACCAATGAGTCATTTTACTAGTCCTCCAAATCGTGAGATTTCAGACTCATTATTTAATATTTGATTTGTTAGTATTTCAGCCTGAAAAATAAGAGTAAAAGCTAATCAAAGGCATCAAAATTATAGTCAATTTAATTAATGCATTGAGGGTACAGCATGCATCTGCTGCTCATGGAAGTAAAGTTACTGATATTCAATAATTCCCTCTGCCTTTTTACTCTTGCTTTGATGCTTGCAGTAGGCCCTTGTGTTATCAGTGAAGAAGGTGCTCTATTTAGAGCCTGTACCTTATATTATTTTGCATTTAATATCATGAACTAGAATCAGACTAAATTATGCCTTGCCTCAGATCTCCTATTATTTGTACACCTGCCTTTTACACTTATTTTCTCTAACTTCAAAATTGATTTTAATTTTTTTATTTAGATAATGGAAGTAAAGGCTAATTGCAAAAGTCTTTGAAGAAGATAAACAAAATTAAAAGTAAAATTCGAATAACATATTACCAAAATTGCTATCATGGCATTGTGAAATGAGTTAAGGGTGATGGAAACCTTTTTCTGTATTTTCTAACAAAGCAATAAATTAGCAAAGCTGAATGAGTCTACAAAAAATGGAGGACTAGAGCCACGTGTTGAAATCTACTTCTGAATTGCAATCACTGCCTAGAAGAATTCTTCCCAATATTTATGATTCTCCTGAATACTAATCAAATGCAAAACCTCTAGTTGGGATAAATATCACTCAATCTTTTGCCAGTGTTTTGTGGATGCACATGAACATCACCGATCTAAAAAACCATATTTGATTGTTGAATCTCTGATTGAAGCTATATTATATGCTAAATTAAGATCTTTTAACATAGGTGTTACTACAGAAATGGTGAAATTCAACTAAAATTTACTTTTTAAATGTAAGGATGATATTAGGTTTTCATTAGTAAATGTTTTTATTCATTTAAAAATATCAGTTTTAGTAGGCATTTCTGTCTCACACCTCATGCATGTAGCAATGTGAAAATAATGAAGGAGCATCATGGGGACTGAAAGAACAAATAAGTGTTTTGTAAAGTGCCTGCTGCTACTGTAACACACCTGGCCTTGCCTTCTTCTTATCAGTATTTTTTGAATAATAACAAAATTGAAGCAACATGAAGATCTAACTTAATACGCATTTTAGGTTTGTCTTTTTCGCTCTTAAACTATCGAAATCATTTTCTAAACTTTTACCCTAAAATATTGTGCCATGTGTTAAAAATAAATCACATTCTGGTTTTACTTTTAAAGTCTTCCTTTTTATAGAGAAGTTTTTGAAGTCTTAAATACTTTTCCAATTAAATAATTGCTGGAGTTTAATTGAAAATTAAAAATGATGTGCACTAGTTTCTTTCTTGAGATTCGTTATTTTGTCACTAACAATGATATTTGCCTGTTATCTTATAGGAATGACAATATTTTAATAGCCTTGCAGAATTTTGACAATTTAATTTTAATAATACTTATATTAGTAGCAATGCATAATGCATAAATATTAGAGATTCTCCTACCCGTGACTATCATATACCTCTAAGTGCACTGGACTTACCAATGTACACTCCTTGGCCAGGCAATTTTTAGGTTTTGGGAATTAAAGTAGGCTCACCACGGTTCCTTTGCAAACATTTTACCAACTGATTCATATTTCCAGGCCCAAGTAAATTTTTCATCACTCTTTATTATTATTATTATTATTATTATTACTATTACTATTACTATTACTATTATTTCCTTCTTATCTAAAACATCATCTAAGAAATTCTTGAGTATCACAGATTTTTTATGATATATTTTTTAAAGTATCACATTATATTTGCTTAGCTACTGAAATTTGGAATTACATCATCTAAATCCCTATGGTTTTCTATTCAAGTCCTTCTCTACTCTGAGCCATTTTAATTAGATAAAAATGTGGTAGCATTCACACCCTGAGGATGCTTAGGCGTTATGAAGAACACTGTTGTCAATGGCATTATCATTAAGAAGATAATTAGATCTTTTTTGCTAACTAAAAGTAGTGTAGTACCACAGTAATTAACCAACATGGTGGGCGAAGTGGCTCCACGCCTCATTAAGCTGTTCAGAAGCGATACTGTTACCATAATGATCACCCCACAAACAGGAACATGGAAACTGGTCCAAAGCATCCCCTCGCCTTGAGAAGTCTATCTGACTGGGAGTCAAAGTCAATGGTAGAGAAGGCCATAGTCATGGCTAGGTTTTGACATCAGAGCAATGAGATAGAAGACTGGAGCTGCTGACTAGTCCTTCCTGTTACCTTTTGTCCAGAACAGAACAGTAAATGAACAGTGTTTTTAAGTCTCTCACCAGAAATTTTTTTAGGTCAAAATGTCAATAATTTTAGAGTAGCAAAATAATCACCTGGTCAAGAGACTTCCTGGCCTAAGTAGAGACCAAACTTGTGGTCTGGAATGGTTCAAACACTTTGACTAATGGAATATCCTTAGGGAGGTATGTTACCCTGTGCCTTGCTAAAGATAGACAGGTGGTATATCTAACTCCTTAATGAGATTTTTCATCCTGGGTCCTCAGTTCTAGTCAGAAGTTTATAGACTGCAACCATGTAAGGTCCCAAGTCTTTCTCTTCTAGTATCACCCAGAATAGTCAAGCAAACCTTTTCTCTTTTTTTTCTCCTTGCCAAGCTCTCCTTAAAACTTTGGACTTTTCCTTTGACATCTTTGGCTTCCCTAGTCTTTCTCTAAATCTTCCTTTCTTGTCATGTAGCTCCCTGTCCACCCATGATTCTGATCTCATTGCCATCTTAAACGGCATAGAATTTTCTGTTCTTAACAATGGTTAAGTAAAACCTTACTTACTACCGGCCTGGTTTCATGATTTTCTCTCCAAAGCAATAAAATTGTATCTACTCACTTTCTTAAAGATTTAATTTATGAGACTACAAACTTTGAAATGGGATCCTGATTTCCCATGTATCAATAAGAGCAGAAGTCAAAACTCAATCTGTACAAAACCTTAGTTGACCTAGACTATATATTAGTCTGCTTCTTCAACTTGAGAAATGTTTAATTCTTATTGTGCATTCTAAGCAAGTCATTCCTGAACCTTCAAAGGAAATCTCAGAGATTTTGTAATTGCTTGCCACTAGACAGAAGAGAAAGCTATGGCATTATCATGATGCTAACTCATCTAATGTCAAATAGTAAATGGCAAAGAAGAAAGTTAAAATTATCTAGTCTTTGGAGGCAAAAGGTCAGCCCTTAAAACATACATACAGGTAGCATTATATGGACTGAGCTGGTTATATTTAGGAATATATATGTAAATGCATATATGTATGCAATGACAATTAATAAAGAAGTCATAAATTTGAAGGAAAATGGGGAGGGGAATGTAAGAGGACCTGGATAAAAGAAGGGGAAGGAAGAAATGTTGCAATTATATTTTAATCTCAAAAAAAAGATAAAGAATTCACCTTTTTAACCATAAGGCTAGTGTTGCCCTTTGAATTTATATTACTTCATAGTTGAATCTCATAGTAACATTTACTATAGAGTGTGATAAAAATTTTATCTGCCTAGACATTTTATTTGCTGCCATTGTGATTGGCTGGTTAAACATGTTCAGACCTTGAAATTGTATATTAATAATGAAATAAAAGTAGGAAGAAAAGTAATCTATAATGTTAGGAAAGCAGAACAGAAAAGAAGAATGTACTTCTTGCAAGAATACAATGTGTTGCTGTGAGACCACAGACTCCAGGCTGAGCTTAGTGTCAGTAATGTGATGTAATTCACAGTGTTACTAATACCACGTCATTGAGCAAGAGAAATGGTGATAATTTCCCTTTTGTCCTTTAAGGAGTCAGGGTTAGGAATAGTTTCAAGTATTCCATGTCTTATCCTGACATGGTTTACTGTGTTTTACCTCTAATCTGAAATTTCATTGTGACTCAGAACTGTGATACAAATCATGAATGATTAATGACTGTATTCTTTGCAGCACTGTGCCATAAACATTAGGTCTTTGATAAAAAGCAGTCAATTTACCATAATTAATTTTATTCTTTCCCTGTGCACAATTCATGGAACAGTTCACATATAGGGATGTTTATCTTTTCACAGAGGTATTAAAAGACTGCTTTGGGATTTTTACTTTAACATATTATGTAACATTGTGTTTGAAACTGAAAAGAACTAATGGAACAGAAATATTTTTTTGTATACTGGAAAGCTTCACTTACAAGTGGTACATTACTCCACACATTATTGACACATTCTCCATAGTTACTACCTTCCTAAAGATAAATGAGCTGCAGTGAGCTCCCTCGCAACATACTGAAATTTGAATCCCAAAAGGAAAATTTTAGTTGTTTTACGTTTCTTCTCAAATGAGCATGTAAAAAACAGTGAATGTCAGGGAGAGGACTCAGAACAAGAAAGTTTTCCTTTACTATTTATGCTTCTGTGTCTGTGGGGAGATTTGCATCCAATGTCATCACACCTGCCACCAGCTAATTGGCTGGTTCTGAACAGAAGAATGCTTTGCTTGTGCTCTTTCTTCAGTGTGCATGTGTTAAAAATTCTTCTAAAGAGAAAAGACGGAATTTTCAAGTTAACTGTTGTGTAGAAACAATCTATTTGGAGAAAGCTACAAAATAGGTTCAATTTTAAGGGACTTAGAGAATTATAGGAAATTGTACATTCAAGTTCAAACAAGGAAGACTGTTTTCAGTAGACGTGTAACTGCTCACTTGCAGGTAAAAATCTCTATCTGGTCACATTTTTAAGGGACAGCAGCCTCCCAGCCTAACAGCCATAATGAGGACAGATACACCTCTCCCTGAACATAGAGAGCTGGCTGTTTTCCTATTGTGTCTACTGAGAGTCCCACGAGGCCCTTTCATCCCCCTGTGGCTCCCCCATCTTCTGGCACTTTGCCTCATCTTCTGGGAGTCAATAGGCTCAAAAGAGGCCTCTGAATTCAGCAAGAAAGCAGCACTGACTAAATTTATTCCAACAAATAGCTGTCTTAACAGCAGGTAAGTGCAAGAAATGAGTCTAGGGGTCAGATTCATCATCATAGCCAAAACGCTCTTTATTTTTTTTATTATGCTGTTGTGATGGCATTAAAGGCTGATATGTATGAGATTTAAAAAAAAACACAGCATTTGAATCCCTGGTGATCATATAATCCTGCCTCTTAGCAGACAAGAAACATTTTTTAAAGCAAACTTTTAAAACAAATGTTGACCCTTCCAAAAAAAAAAGGCAATCTAATCCATTTTTCTGAATTTCATCAACAATTGCAGTGCCCAGACTTTCAACTCCTGAGTTTTCTATATAAGGGTAAAAGTCAGAAGCTAATGAAATGTAAGAGGTAGAAATCTTGCAAAGGAAGATAAATGAGTAGAGTCTTATTAGTTCAGAGGTAGAATCCATATGTGTACTTTGACCCCTCTCCTTTGGAGAGCACAGTCCACAGAATCAACTAAGCCAAGCTCATGAGGCCCCACAAAGACTGTATTGGTATTCACTAAGTGTGCTTGAGTCTACACTGTGTCCTCTGCATACAAGCCATGGTTATTTAGCTTGGGGTGTTTGTGGGTCTCTTAACAGTAGGAGTGGGTGTGTCTCTAAATCTTTTACCTGCTAATGTGACCCTTCTAGTTCTACTGGGTTGTCTCTTTCAGCTTTGATATGTGGGTTTGAGCCTATTCTTATTGCATCTTTTTATGCCTTGTTCAGTTGATATCACTGGGAAATTTGCTCTTTTCTGAAAGGAAACAAAGGAGCAGTGATAGGGTAGGGAGCAGACTGAGAGAAGTGGAAGGAATGGAGGATGCCATTGGGATGTATTCTATGAGAGAAGATTAAATAAAAAGGAAAAAAAGGAAAAGAAAAGTTCTAGAAGGCAGGTAAAGGGCTGGAGAGATGGCTCAGTGGTTAAGAGCATTGCCTGGTCTTCCAAATGTCCTGAGTTCAATTCCCAGAAAAAAGAAAAAAGAAGGCAAGTAAAACAAAAAAAACATAGCTTCTGTGGAATAATTCATACTTAGACATATCTACTCAATATCACTATCGTTATAGTTTATTTTAAAATTGTGGGAAGGAGTCATGCCATACATGGAGGTTTATTGGAAGAGGAGAAAGAAGGGAACAAAAAGTAGACAGAGAAGGGAGAAGAGACTGGTCTCTGGGGACAAGAGTTGCAGAAAATAGAAACAGAGGTGGGCAAGGCTTGCCTTTTAGAAGGGAACACAGTGAATGTGCTATGCACAAGGGTGCTCTTTGTGGCTGCAGCTGAGGTCATATCCTGTGAGGACCCTAAGGGCAGGCCAGTACAGATGTCTGAATATTAACAGCTATTCTCAGAGAACTTGTGTAATTAGTAATGAGAATAGCATCATGTGCTTAAGTTCCAAATGCTGAAGAGTTCAAGTGCATGTCCACAAACACTATGGCATCACTACCCTGGGGTTTTTGCTTTTCCATATGAAGCTAAGTACTTCCTTTCGATGTCTGTGAAGAATTTTGCTGGGCATTGCATTTAATCTATAGATTGATTTTGGTAAGATTGGCATTTTTACTATGTTAATTCTAACACCAAAGAGTATGGGAGAGTTTTTGATTTTCTGGTGTCTTCTTCAATTTCTTTCTTCAAAGATTTAAAGTTCTTGTCATACAGGTCACCCACTTATTTGATTAAAGTTACTTCAAGATACTTTATGCTATTTGTGGCTATTGAGAAGGGTGATATTTCTTTGATTTCTTTCTCCTATATAATAAAGGAACTTCTGGAGGCATCACAATCCCTGACTTTAAACTCTACTACAGAGCTACAGTACTAAAAACATCCTGGTTTTAGCATAAAAACATATAGGAGGACCAATGGAAACAAATCAAAGACCCAGATCTTAATCTACACACCTACAAACATCTGAATTTTGTCAAGAAAGAAAAAAATAATAAGAAAGCATATTCAACAAATGGTGCTGGCATAACTGGATAGCAACATGTAGAAGAATGAAAATAAATCCATATCTATTGCCATGCACAAAACTCCGGTCCAAATGGATGTCAACATAAAGCCAAGTACACTGAACCTCATAGAAGAAAAAGTGGGATGTACACTTGAACGCATTGGCATAGGAGACCACTTTCTAAATATAATCCCAGTAGTATAGACATCGAGAGAAACAATTAATAAATGGGACCTCCTGAAACTGAAAAGCTTCTGTAAAGCAAAGAACATTGTCAACAAGACAAAATGTCAGCCTACAGAATGGGAACAGACCTTCAACAACCCCACATTGGACAGGGGGTTGATCTCCAAAGTATGCAAACAACTCAAAAATATTGTCAACAAGAAGCAACAACAATGACAACAAATAATCCAATGAAAAATGGGGTACAGAACTAAATAGAGAATTCCCAAAAGAGGAATCTAAAATGACTGAAAGACACCTAAAGAAATGTTCAACATCCTTATCTGTAACATGAGTGGGGCCTGCTTGTTGGGGTTTTTGTCCCGCCTGGTACCCCACAGCTGGCAAGCCCCAAAGAAAATCACACAGAGATCTCTATAAGTTATATAGCTGACTGGCCTATTAGCTCAGGCTACTTATTAGCCCTTGTGGTTTATATTAACCTATTATTTTGACATATTTTAGCCACCTGGTTCAGTACCTTTTTCAGCTGGCAGGTCACATCCTGCTTCAGTGATCTGAGCAGGAGAGGGAGGAATCAACTTCCTCCTTCCCAGAATTCTCCTGTTCTCATTGCATCACCTTTACTTCCTGTCTGGTTTTCCCGCCTATACTTCCTGCCTGGCCTATCAGTGTTTATTTAAAACATGATTGACAGATTACAGACAATTTCCCACACCACGTATCCATCAGATAAATGCAAATCAAAACAACTCTTAGATTCCATATTACACTTGTAAGAATGGCTAAGAGCAAAAACCCTGATGACAACTTATGCTGGAAAGGATGTGGGATAAAGAGAACACCCCTGCATTGCTGGTGGGAGTGCAAGCTGGTACAGCACCTTCAGTATGGTGATTTCTCAGAAAATTGGGAAATAACCTTCCTGAAGACCCAACAATATCACTTTTGGGTATATACCCAAAGGATGCTCAATTATACAAGGACATGTGCTCAGGTATGTTCATAGCAGCATTGTTTGTCATAGCCAGAACCTGGAAACAACCTAAATGCTCCTTGACCAAAGAATGGATAAGGAAAATGCGGTACATTTACATAATGGTGTACTTACACAGCAGAAAAAATATTAATGACATCTTCAGATTTCCAGGCAAATGACTGGATCTAGAAAACTTCATATTGAGTGAGGTAATTCAGAGCCATAATGACAAATATCATATGTACTTATTCATAAGTGGTTTTTAGACATAAATCAAAGAAAACCAGCCTACAATTCACAATCCCAGAGAACCTAGACAATAATGAGGACCTAAGAGAGACATATATGGATCTAATCTACATGGGAAGTAGAAAAAAGACAAGATCTCCAGAGTAAACTGGAAGTATGGGGACCATGGGAGAAAGTAGAAGGGGAGGGGAGAGGATGGGAGGGGACTGGAGAAAAATGTATAGCTCAATAAATTCAATAAAAAAATAGAAAAAGAAGTATGGCGTCTCTATAGATCTTGTGTTTCTGCTGCTTGTGTTTTGAGACAGTCTGACTAGTATGGGTCTCATTATCATGTTCCCTCTCCTGAGAACTAGTGGGACAAGTGCATCCCACCATATTTTGTCCAACACAAATAAACTAAAGAGACCTTCCATAAACAGAAAATCTGACAACCTTTCATGTTTTATGTTTTATTCCTCTTGGAACAAATCTTTGTTTAGAAATGACAGTAAATAAGATTTCATGGTTACCTTTAAAGTTTGTAAAACTTTAGCCTAAGTAAGGTTTTGGATTGCTAATTAATACATGTCAATAAAATTACCTATTAGTCACTGAAAATGTATTTGAGTTTTATATATGCTGTTAATGAGTGTGTGTCATTTAAAAAATGATAGTCTAATTAACAATATAATATGATGCTTGCATTACAATATTTAAAAACATTTCATTGCTGAAGGATAAGCTATTTGGCATAAAGAATTATGAGTAAAAGTTTAAGTTACAATGGCATAGTCGGAGTACGGTACAAATAAAACATGCAAACCTGAATTTCAAACTAGACACAGCAAAAAATTCAAGTAATTGCCAGAAAACATGATGGGAGAGTTTTTATAAACATTATTTTCTTTGAATAATAGGCTTTTATACTTTGAATGACAAATTGATACTAGTACAACGCAACAATGGTTATATACCATGATGAATAGGTAAGAAATAAAATATATCAGGTAGATATATTTCTTTAAATCTTAAATCCTCAATACAAACATACCTGAATGTAATGATTCTTCCTCACTAACAACTTTTCATCACAAAGTCATCGATGGGACTGAAGAGATGTCTAAGCATTTAAGAGCACCAGTTGCTCTTGTAGAAGATCCAATCCAATTCCAAGCACCCATATCAGATTGCTTGCAAATTCCTGTAACTCTAATTCAGAGGGTTGTGCAGACATCCCCTCTTTACAATGTGAAAAGTTATGTGCACAGAAGTTTGAGCTAGAGAAACTTCTTTGCTGTGAAGATAAAGATCTGGAGTAAAGAATGAAAGATCATTTTCTTCCCAGGTGACTCAAACTAGAATTTCCACAAGATGCTTTCTAGACACATTAGAACTGTGATAAACTGGTACAGAAGAGAGTGTGTGACGCAGACCAACAATGAAGAATGAAAGAAACACAAGAATTCAGAACCACCTGTCTGTCTTAATTTATCTATCTCTATTCTGTAAATCAATTGAATTCTCATGAACCTTAAGCATAAACTATTTCATATATATATATATATCCCTTTAAATTAGCTGTTAGATTATCTTTATGAAAGCAATATATTATACTTTTATGAACTGAATTTATTCTTAGCCATTTTTTTCAAATACATCCCCACTTCCCTACCAACCCTTTCTATCTCCCTCCTTCCTACAAATATCTCTCACATACATTTATGTTTATTTGTTTTGTTGTGTGACCCACTGAAGTTAAGCAGGGTCATCTAAGTGACTGTTGGATTTGAAAATATCTGCTGGAACCTGGTGGGCTTTGTGTGCCACTAATCACAGTGATTTTTCTTCCACAAGAAACTTTCAGTAGCAGGAGATGAGAGGAAATAGGCAGAGAGCCCTTAAGCCAAAATCTTTTATTGACTGACTGTTGATAAGAACAGTTCACTACATGGGCTAAGTGCGGGCACAAACATCTATGAGTTGGTCAGTGACTTTATGGAATCTAAAAACTGCATAAAGTCTAGAGTAAAACACATACAGTTATATGTGAATTTGAACCTACCCAATATTTCCATTTTCCCCTTTATTTGAAAGGAACATGATTGTGGTAGATGCTTCAGGTAAGGAATAAAAGGGAACTGTAAATGGTTATCATTTTAGTATATTGTGAATCAAGTTAAAAGAAAGGAATAGACAAGATATTGAGATAGGTCTGTGACCCGTGCCTCCTAAGGCTTCTACTTTTTTAAAACACAAACCTTTGTCTAACCCGAGAGTAATTTTATCTTTCTGATTTTTGAGAAAAGGAGCATTGTCTCTCTTCTCAATTACTTTCCTCAAATGATAAATAAAAGAATATGTCCCTGACTGTTGAACAAAAAGCAAAAATAAATAAATAAATAAATAAACAAAATAATTTTCAATTGTTTAAGAAGTTTAAAAATATGTGCCCAGATGACTAGTCAAGCATGGCAGAACTTTGAGAGGATGAGATGGCTGGATGAATGGAGGATCTGCCAAATTGCTTTATTAAAACAGTTCACATCTTGAAATTGGAGCAGAGCATAACGGCTTTATTTATATATGATTTATATATGATAAACAGTCATTATCAGCCTTGTGTCCTCTATTATGATCAGGACTTATTTTGATTAGTAATCCTCTGACATGCACTTTCCAAGAACTACCTTAAAATGTTCATCACACACAGCTCCTTGGTGACGTGATCTTGTTAGACTTCATAGAAAGAGGGCCTTGTGAGATGACCCAATGATTAAGGGCACCTAATGATTTTCCAGAGGATTCAACTTAAGTTCCCTGGACCCACTTTAGGTGACTTCCACAAGAACTTGCATGCACCCGGTGCACAAACACATATATACATATGCATAAATAAAAGTGAATATATATTTTTAGAAGGAACTGGGGAATATACAAATTACAGTAGTTAATGCCTGAAGTCTTCCCTTAATATATTATTCAGGAAGAGATGTCTGAAATTGATTGAGTTCTGTGGTTTCATTGCAGCACCAGAGGTGAGTTCTTCTCTGCCATCTTAATGTGTGTGTGTGTAATTTTATAATATATATATACATATAAATTGATGAGAATCTACATATATATGGATAGGGAAAGCTAAGTTTCATCTCAATGTATTACTTAATAAATAAATACTTGCTTTCTATAAAAAAGTCTAAAGCCTAAAATGGGATTTTTGTTCCAATCCAGGGCAACTAAATCCTGTCAGTGTACCGTGTCAGAGGTGAGTTCAAAACTTTACAGATTTGTAACACTTGAACTCTTCTGAGCCCTTATAACATGATTGACTTGAAAGCTGTGACCTCCTAGACTTGATTTTCTCTTAACATTCTAACCCTTTATTTAAATTTCTACTGCTTCAACTAGTCTTTCTTCCTCTTCTCATTACTCATGAGACAATGGTTTTATTCTTCCTTTAAGGGAGCTCTTATTCGTGCATTGTTTGAGTCTCTCCTCTGATTATAGCTTAAAGGTCTGATATCATTAACCTTATTTTACAAATCTTTTACCCCTCTTTAACTGTTACCTCTTCCTCATCAGCCCTACCTCTAACTCACTCTCTCTTGCTATGTTCTCATTAGTTTCTGAAAATGTAATGATGATACAACCTTCATGCTAAGAGGGTGTATCAGGAACCTTAACAAAAATATAATTGCTAATTAGCCACTGTAGTATTGTGGACTGAAGATAAAACAACTTATTACTGAGAAAACGCATATTATAACTGTGAGACATTAAGCATGAGCTTTAATGCTGGAATTCCATTCTCGTGATACTCAGTTTCTAAGCAGTGACATAAGTGAAGAAGAAGATATGTAGACTTTGTACCATAGCGAAGGGACCATACAAACTTAGGGAAACCCCAATAATAAAATAGGCTGTTGACAAACTTTCCAAACCTGTGCCCTCTGAAGTCATTGTCTTTGCTATTCCAATCATCTTCTAGCCTGTCCTCTGTCATTAAGGGAATTAGCATCTTCCACGGTTTTTTCTTACACATACACACTGAGGGGCTCGAACAAAAGATGCCAAAAAAGATAAAAATTACAGAAAATTGTTATTCATTAGACTGCTTTTTGTTGATGTTTTTATATAATTTGACATATTGTGTTTTTTTTTTCATTTTTTCTCTTAGATACTTGGGTTAGTCTCTCACACCATGGGATGCCCACTGAGCTGAGAGGACAACTTTAAGGAGTAAGTTCTTCTTTGCCATGCAGGTCCTGGGGATTAAACTCAGGTCATTAGGATTGAGGACAGGTTTGTTGTTGTTGTTGTTGTTGCTGCTGCTGCTGCTGTTTTTTTTTTGTTTTGTTTTATTACCTATTTAACCATTTCATCAGGCAAATCAACTATTTTTAAGTAGATTGAGCACTGTAGAAATGACCAAATGGGCCAAATGCCTATTGCAGAAGCATGAAGACTTGAGTCTAGATCCTTAGCACTCATGCAGAAAGCCAGGTGTGGTGGTATGTGCCTGACACCCCAGTATTATGGTAGTGGAGCAGAGAGAGATGGATCCTGGTAGCCCACAAGCCAGCCACCCTACCACATACTGTGACTTGCCATTTCAGTGAGGACATTGTCTCAAAAAAAAAGGTGGAGAGCCATAGAGGAAAACACCAGACATTGACTTCCTTCTGGTTTTTACCCATGAATGTACAAGCAGGCATGAATGCACATGCAGTCACACACACACACACACACACACACACACACACACCTACACACACCAAGTAAGTGTGCTTGTTCTTTGCATGTTAGACGTTTTGTTATATGATGAACATAATCTCAGACTCAAAGAACCCAATGAAATTCTTAATAGACATAATGAATCTTGTGACACATTGCAGAAATAATGGTGACTAAAAAATCTTTATTACAAATTGTAAATCATACCTAGTCATTTCATTATAAACGGCTGCAAGGTTTCTAAGCATTGAGGTCTGGAAAAATTCTCTACATATATTAGTATTGATCCAATAAAGAAGAATAAATTATGAATAACATTTGTGTATTAGCCATGTTTTCTCTGCTCCGCAAGACATATAAATAGACATTGAGGCAAAGCACCACTGCAGCTGCTGGGAGCCCCATCTCATTGTGAGACAATGGTTGGAATCACATTATATTAAGTCACTCTGTATACTGGGGCTTTTGAGGTAGGAATAAGAAAACACATTGTGCCAAGTTTAGCTATTGTGAGTTCAGAGTTCAGGGGAAAATTCAATTCTTCTGGAAATGAGTGCAATGGAACAGCTGGTCAAACACAATTTACTCGCTCACTGAAATGAGCTTAATGATTTCTGGGGAAGCACAGAAGAGCTTACTAAAAAGGGTCATAAAGAATATCAACCAGATTTAAGACACTTTTGGTTTAAAAGGGCATTGGCTTATAGACTGTGCTGCAACCTTCTCTGATTCAGAAAATAAACCACTATAACAAACTTAAATGTATCCAAATATATAATATAAACACACCAAATCTACAAAGACACCAGTAAATATTATAAGGATTCACTTAAAAGAATTTTCTTAGTTATTTACAGTTTGTAACAAAATCTTTGAAAACTGTTTATTAATTCCAAGAAAAATATAAAGGGATGGAGTGGTGGCCCAGCATTTAATATCATGTACTTCTTTTGTAGAGGACACATCTTTGATTTCCAGTACCTACATCAGGAAGGTCACTATCAGGTGTAACTCAGCATCAGGGGATCTGACTCCCTCTTTTGGCTTCTTCAGGAAATTAAAACTACATGGTAGATACAGATACACTCACATGCATAAGTAAAAATAAACCTTAAAAATGTGATATAATAAAGCAATCACAAAAGATGTAAGAAATTATGCATTTGTATTGTATGTTAGAAAGCCAGAACTTTTGTCTATAATGAAACTCTTTGGGGAAAAAGTTTAAAAATTGTTTTAAATGCTGTCGGCATCTGCATTGAGATTATAAAATTATTCTATTATAAATGAAATGCTGTATTTGGAGGTACATTGGAATATTGTCATATTTTCCTTCCCACTTATTTTATCGTATTTACCAGATTCATTAGAGGCTATAAAATAGCAAGAGTGTTTCTAGGAATATGGCATTCCTTTTCAACCCCAATATAGTATGTAAATAGAATATCAAAGCCAAAAATCTTATTTAAGTATTGTAAATAAACAGATAAACTATAAACATAATTTTTATTTCATCACTGTTTCCTTCCCTTTCTTTGATCAAAACAAATACTTTGATCTGTATGAATGTTTTGCCTACAGTCATCTGTGTGCCCCATGTGTATTCAGTGCCTGAGGAGTCCAGAAGAGGGCATCAGATCTCCATGTACTGTAATTATTAATGGCTGTGAACAGTCATATGACTGTTAGGAACTGAAATCAAGTCCTCTGCAAGTAAGTGCTTTTAACCATTGAGGTATCTCTCCATCCCTATCCTCCTTCACTTTTTAAATGATGTTGAGAAAAAAAAACATGTAGAAATAGTCAAAATAAGATGTTGGAGTAGGGGGAATGGAGGGTATCTACTTCTGGGATAAATTTATGTGATTTGTGTCCTAGAGTTGACAATGTTAGAAAGCCATGCCATGGAAAGATTGAGAAAAACCTGGTCGATACAGGATAAACTATACAAAGCACTTGTTAAAACTCATAAAACTGGTCAGAAAGGATTTGCCATCTGCTTTTCCATTGGCTGAGACCTGAAGCTAGAGGCAATGAATGCTCAAATTTAGTCTGTCCACAAATTTTATTGATGATTATAGATCAAATTTTCAAGGAAGGCTACTTCTAATAAGAAGGCACAGGAAGACCTAAAGGATGTTTCAGCAGGAAAGAGGCATGACCACAGAATGGTGATCTGAGTTTGATACCAAGAACCCAAATGGTAAAAGGAGAAAAAAAAAAAAAAAACTCCTTCCGGTTGCCCTCTCACTGCCATATATCCTGGTACACACATACACCAGCACCCACATTATATGAAAAAATGCAATCATGTTTTCAAAGGGACACAGAAAGATGTGAGATATGAAGAAAGAGCAGAAAAAAAAAGAAAAAAAGAGAGAAATGAAAAGTCTGGTGTCAGTACTCCAATGAGAATTGGAAGATTAGAAAGTAATCTCATAGTAGATAGAAAGAATTGCACTGAGAACAGAAAACAGACCAGACCAGAAGAAGAGTTAACATGGGTGACCTCTTTCCTATTGACGTAGCAAGGAATTAATGAGAATAAAATCGTCAAAATTGATCACTCCCTTCCTGTGGTTTCCATTTAGACAAATGACTATTTTCATTAACATACATTTTTCCTTTTTAAAATTAATTTGTAGGGCTGAAGAGATTGCTCAGTGTGGTAAGGCTGCATGCTGCTTTAGCACAGAACCTGTGTTGGATGTCTCACAACCATCTGAAACTACTGTCTCAGGGGACCTGACGCTTATTCTAGTCTCTAAGGGTACCTACTTCTCTCTCTCTCTCTCTCTCTCTCTCTCTCTCTCTCTCTCTCTCTCTCTCTCTCTCACACACACACACACACACACACACACACACACGCACACACATGCACACACAGAGACACACAGAGACACACAGAGAGAGAGAGAAATAGTCATTGCACAGGCATGGGTCCCAATGACTGTTGGCATTTATTTGAGTCAGTCTTAAATGGCATTCAAATTTTTGGCTAGAGGCCATCTGATATTTGTCTATACAAAGACTGAAGATGAAATCTTAAATGTTCTAATGTTGTACCATCATTTTATCCAGTTATAAATGTTAGCTTTCAAAAGTTTTCTTGGAATAGAAAACTTCCTGTCCTATTTTGAAGGAATGAAAGAAAAGTGTTATTCCTGCTTTTTATTATCGGACCTCTAATTTCCCAATGATTCTCCTGAGGGAGACTAACAGATGTACCATAAATCTCCCTGCCACATTCCTAAATTTCTCCTAGTCTCTTCTGCTGCAGTTCTGGGCTGAGTGCAACTCTTTCAATTTGCATATACATTACAGGCAATTTGACCTTTGATTCTGTCAGACTGGTTTTCGGTTACTTAGTTTTCCCTTCTGAGTTAGCTCTCCTATTCATTGAGAATGTAAATATTGCAAATTTCAGATTATCACTTTGGAAAACAATTCACACTAATTATAAATTATCTTTGTTAAGACCATGATAGGTGTTCCCTTTTATTTCGTTTATTTAATCAATTAGCTAATTTGAAACAGAACATATGGTCCAAGATGTCCTGGAAGTTCTTGTGTACCTTAGGATAATCTCTAACTCCTGATCTTATGTCTGCACCTACCAAAGGTTGGAGTTTAGGATTTGCATCACTTCATCTGGCTTCAAGTGGTACTGGGAATGGAACCTAGGTCCTTATCAATGCTAGGCAAATATTTTATTGTCTAAGTTACATCTCTAATTAAAGTTCTTTAATGTATTTTGCTATACAAATAAGTACTTATTTACTTTATACAGTTGATGAGCTAGGATGATAGGCACACCTATAAAACCATCACCACAATGAATGTCATAAATTTATTTACATCAGGAACATGGGAGATAGCTCAATGTTTAAAACATTTGTGGTATATGTCTGAGGACCAGAGTTGATATCCCTAAACATCACAATAATGGCTAGGTGGACTTGAAAGAGTAACAGCAATACTGGTCTTAGAAGAAACAGGCAGAGGCTTTCCAGAGAAAGTTGGCTAACAATACTAGTCATTTCTGCTATCTCTGGGTATTTTTGATAGACCCTGCTTCATTGAATAAGGCAGAAGAGTGATCACTCTACATGATTACCCCCTATATTCTTGGCCCACATAAATATAAACATGCATAAACTTGAACATGCATAAAACACAAACACATACACACATGCACATGAAAATACAAAGTGAAATAACCACAAGGGAACAGATTTCTGTAAACTCTTCATCATTTGTTTTATATTGTGATATAAACTTTTAACATGAGATACATCTTCTTGACAATAAAAATGGTGGTGGTAAGTAGACATACACAGTTGTACACCAAATCTGTGCAACTTGCTTGACTGAAGCTTTGCACTCATGGGATCACTTTATTTCCCCCTCCCACTGCAGGTCCTAGTAATCCTGAGTTTACAAAGTATTTGGCTTTTTTAAGTAGCTCAACTAGATGTGCCTCTTGGAATACTGTTCTTTTGTGACTGCATACAATTTTTGTTAGAAAATGGAACTAAGGGGCCAGAGAGTTGGCTCAGCAGTTAAGAGAACTTGTTGCTCTTCTAGAGGACTTTCCAATTTTTAGCATCTACACAGTGATCAGAATCATCTTTAACTCCAGTTCCAGAGGATACAACACTCTTTTATGACCTCTGAGGGCACTGTGCACATGTGGTGCACAGATATACATGCAGACAAAACATCAATATACATAAAATAAATCTAAAAAAGAAAGAATATGGAAGTTAATAGTATTTTTACAATTATATTCATCTTTCTCTAAAAGTGGGAGGACCACAGGAAAATTTTTCTAGAAAGAGTAGGGCAGCTGTATGGATTAACTCACAGCAGTAGGGACAACATACACAATCTAAATCTAATTACAAGAATTTGGGCAGACACGCTACTTATCCCTTGTACATAATGGCAATTTGTTAGATTCTAGTAGGATGATACACTTTTCTCTTATAGTGTAGTACCTCATAAACTGACCTCTCTTCAATTAGAGGACACATATCAAAGAATAATTGGGCAATACAAATTTGTCTTAGAGAAAAGCAAAAAGGTGTAAATAAGAAAGTCAGGTTGAATTGGGAAGGATTTGGGGGTGAATATGGTCAAACCACATTGTATGTGTTTGGTCAAAAGTGAGACCCCCAGCCCCCTGACACCCCTATATCCAAGGACTCTGCGACATTTGGGTAAAACCATCACACCAGACTCTGGCACCCATCCTTGGAACAGAAATGGAGCAGGAAGCTCCATTTAAAGCTTCTCCCCTGGGAGTTGCCTTGGTCCGGACTCCACCTCTGGGAAAGCCCGCCAAGTAGTGACCCCTCGCCAGGAAGGGTCAAAAAGGCCCACCAAACAGTGGACCACTCCCACAGGCTATTTGGGCTGCCGCCCGGAATAGGAACAGGTGTTCTCCGGGTTTTACATGGTCTTCCCCCTCTCTCTTTTCCTAGCCATGCTTATCAGGTCACCCAGGAGCGCTGCATTAACGTGGGAATCCTTTATTCTGTCTAATTTGGTCTGACTGGAATTATTTGCATCGGCGGAGAGGCTCGTCTTAAGAAATATTTCTAACAGTATGAAACTCTCAAAAATGTTAAATAAAAATGTTATTCCCTTGTAATTAGATTGATAACTACCTTAACTGTCATTATGGAACCACCATTCAGTAACTGATGGAAGAAGATGCAGAGATCCACAACTAAGCACTGGGTTGAACTCCTGGAGGCCAGACAAAGAGAGGGAGGAGCAATAATATGAGCAAAGGGGCCAAGACCATGATGGGGAAACCCACAGAAATAGCTGACCTGAGCAAGTGGGAGCAGTTTGCAGACTGACAGCTCGGGAACCTGCATAGGACTGAACCAGGCCTTTTAAATGTGGGTGACAGTTCTGTGGCATGGACAGTCTTTGGGGTCCCTAGCAACGGAACCAATATTTATCCCTAGTGGATGAACTGGGTTTTTGGAGTCCATTCACTATGGAGGGATACACTATTCAGCCTAGATACAGGGGGCAGGGCTTTTGTCCTACATCAAGTGATGTGCCAGACTTCCTTGACTCTCCATGGGAGGCCTTATTCTCTCTGAGAAGTGGATGGAGTATTAGTTGGGAGGAGCAGGAGGAGGGGAGAGGAGGGAGAGAGAACTGGGATTGGTATGTAAAATAAGATTGTTTATAAAACTGTCATTTTTCTCCTTAAGGTTGAAATTTGCTGTGTTTTTAATGGATAATAAAAGGTTTAGGAAAAAATTGGACACACCTAAACTAAGAAACAAACACACAAGATAGTAAAGAGTCCATTATGTATTCAGTGAACTCTGAAAGTCCTCAGCCTTCCCCCTTATTCCTGCCCCAGATATAACTACATCCTAGATCCCAGCCACTTCTAAGAATGGGAACATTGGAGGGGCAGCTTGAATTACCATCTGTGACCCACTATCCATAAACTCTGAGACCTTGCACATTAGACTCTGCCAGCTCTCGTCCCAGTGTGTGGGAACAAATGACTATCACTGTGTAAGGTGAAAAAGCTAAAAGCGAGGGAAATCCTTGGGAAGCAACAGTCAAGCCCATAGGAAGTGTTCAGAGAATCTGGATATTGTCACCAGACTTACTTTATTATGAACTATTTATGCGGAGTCAGAAAGAGACCATTAGAAATTTGTAACACACATTGCAAATTCTTCCTCTCCTCTTTCTTCCTGTCTTTCTCTTTTTAATTCTCTCCCATTCAACCTATTTAAACCCAAAAACCAAAGAGATATTACAAACTTATTGAATATTACAAAAGTCAGTCATAGAATGAACAAGTATTTAGGATAATGTGTTCTGACCCTTCATATATACTAATCATGTTTTCATTAAGGACTTTCAGGCTTTTGGGGGTTTCAAAAATATTTCATGTGAAAAACACACTTTTTAATTTAGATATTTTTTACAAGGTACCTGAAGTTTTCTTTTAATGTGAATTCCCTTTTATAAAATTATTTAAAAAACCTCTTGATGTTGGAATAGCTTCATAATGATAATTTATTAAGATAATAGAGAGGCTGTGTAATTCTTATAAAATTTCCCTTAGCAAATGCAATTGTGCCAATAGAAACAATCGATACTGCAATTCTGCAGCAAGCATACCTTTCCTTCCTTGTGAACTTCGTGTTTTTTTTTCTCACTAACTGAAAGGATCTGCAAAGCCAATGATGCTGAAATGGTTCTGAAATCGCCTCAGCCTCTCCTGGTCTAGGACTGTTTCTCAGATCATCTTTGATTCTGATGAAAGCTTTTGAGAATTGGTAAGTCGTTTTTAGAACGTATTTCGATTTAGCTCTACCATATTTTTTCTTGTGATTACATGGGGTTATCACTTTTATGGAAGAAGACTCCAGCAATAAAATGTTGTTTCTATGATTTCTCAACTATTGTGAGGAAGCTGGCTATCAACAAGATTGATTACGGTTGATGACAGCCCTGTGCATCAGGCTGAGGTGGGATGTGTGTTCTCTCCATTGGAAAACTACTTTTGACCTCTTCCAACATCTACAATCTGGAAGCAAATCACTACACATATCCAATACTCAGGATGGGGAGAACCATGCACCTTGTTCTGGAAACTGAGATATCTCCTATAAGAAATATTTGTAGTTCTTTTATATGGGATCTCTCTCTCTCTCTCTCTCTCTCTCTCCCTGACTTTTTTTCCCTTCCATTCTTCCATTCTTTCTTTATCATGTATGAGGACAGACTCACTTGTTTTATAAATCATAAAATCATAGTGGGACATAGCAGTTGGCATATTATGCTTTGCACTGGACAGCCCACATCTGCTCAGTCTGGACCATTTTGTCAGGTTGGCTAATAATTGTATGTTCAGGTCCACTGAGATGCCTCCAGGTCTCTGTTGAGCACATTTTCCAGAACTTCAAGATACTCAGCCTTCCCTGAGCTGTTCAATCAATCATTTCTCCCGGAAACTTTGATTCTTTTTCTTAGAAAAGTCAATGAAAATCAAAGTCTGGCAACTACATAGCTATTTTTAAAATTGAAAACATTTCTTTTTGTTCATAATATACAAAATTACTATTGATTTTTATAATAAAAGTGTACAATTTAAAAGCTGATGCCCTGGTATTTTATAGGTAAGTGTTGAATATTCTTTTTAGCTTTAATGTATTTATTTATTTTACATCCTCACGTCAGTCTCCCCTCCCTCCTCTTCTCCAAGTCCTTCACCCCATTCCCTCTGACTCTCACAATCCACTACATTTCTGTTCAGAAAAGGACAAACTGCACATTGATATCAACAAGACAAGACATATACTCTTATACAGATAATCATATTGATTTTCACAATTATATTTCTTTAAAGTTGTCATGTTTTGTAAACCTCTTTTTAGGACAGTTTTTCTAGAAGAAACACTCTAGTATGTTTTGTTCACCTAACTTCAAATTTCAAGCTTGCTATCAATTATGACATTTATGGACACTGATTTATAATTTATAATTCTACTTGAAATAATATAGCCACAGATTGTCCTTATTAAAAGTTTAGTTGTACAGAGAAATACTTCCCTTAAATCCTCAGAGTAAACAAGAATATTTTTTAATCCCTTTATTTAGTTTTTAGAAAAATTACATGGATAGTTATTAATACAAAGTAGTTTCATCATATCTGAGACAAAGAGTAAGTGCTTTTTAATTTCTTTTTGAGATATGCTAACATGTTAGTTCACATATTTTTCCTCATAAATATTTAACCTTTTGCATTTTTTAATTTTTAAAATTATAGTTTAGTTGTGACCTTCCTTTCTTCTCTGTCCTTCATCCAAATCCTCTTATATATCCTTCCTCAGTTTCCTTTAGATTCATTGCCTCTTATTAAAAATAATTTTTTAGATGAACATTTTACATCTAGTTTAATTTAATGCAATTTTATCAAATCTGTAAATCCTTAAACCTTATTTTTATTAGGTTTTAAACTTAAATTTAGTAATTTTTATTTATTTATTTATTTTATTTTATTCTTTTATAATTAAAATTTCTGCCTCCTCCCTGTTTCGCATTTCCCTCCCCCTCTTCCTACACATTGCCTCCTCCTCCCACTCCCCTCCCCCTCTCTCGCTCTCCCCACTCCATTCACCCTCTCTCTTGATACTGAAGAGCAGTCCAAATTCCCTGCCCTGCGGGAAGTCCAAGGTCCTCCCACTTCTATCTAGGTCCAGGAAGGTGAGCATCCAAACAGGCTAGGCTCCCACAAAGCCAGTTCATGTATTAGGATCGAAACCTACTGCCCTTGTCCTTGGCTTCTCATCAGCCTTCATTGTTGCCATGTTCAGAGAGTCCGGTTTCATCCCATGCTTATTCAGTCCCAGTCCAGCTGACCTTGGTGACTTCCCAATAGATCAGTTCCACTGTCACAGTGGGTGGGTGCACCCCTCGTGGTCCTGACTTCCTTGCTCATGTTCTCCCTTCTTCTGGGTGGATACGGGAGCAGAGAAATATATATCCTAATTAAGGGAGCCATCTTAGGGTTGGCAAGAGACTTGACTTTAGAGGGGCTCACAGGTGTCCAGGGAGAGGTCCCCAGCTAGTACCTTGGGCAACTGAGGAGAGGGAACCTGAAATGACCCTATCCAATACTGATGAATATCTTGCATATCACCTTAGAACCTTCATCTGGCGATGGATAGAGATAGAGACAGAGACCCAATTTGGAGCAACGGATTAAATTTAGTAATTTAGGTTATATTAAAGAGAATATTTTTTATTGTTTTTAGATTTCAGGGTTTGTGGTTATTGGCAATATCTCTTTATTCTTTAGAAATTCTCTTATAGAGACTGGAGAGCTGGCTCAGGAGTTAGGATCACCTATGACTTTCTAGAGGACCTGAGTTCAGTTCCCAGGACCCACACAGAGGTTCAAAGCCTCCTACAACTCCGTCTTCATGAGAACTGACTCCCTAATCTGGGATACTTGGGCACTGCATGTACAAGATGTATGTGCATCCATATAGGCACACACACATCTAAGTTTTTAAAAGGCTTTCAATGTATACAGACTGAGCAGGCTGTGCATTTGTGTTTAGTATATGTACATGCACACACACGCACACATGCACATACACATGCACAAACACAAACAACTAATGATAGCGAGGACATGAATTTGAAAGAGAATAAGGTGAGATGTGCCAGTGTGTTTGAAGGTACAAAAGGGAGGGCAAATGGTACAATTATAACTTCAAAATAATAAATATATTTTAAAAAATACCCTAATTACTGTAATTTCATTATTTACTTCCAGTAAACACTAATTTGCTATACTTTCAATATTTTCTCTTCTTTATCTTCTCTTGTATTTTTCAATTTAACCTTTTGCACTTTCCCAGTGATATATTTTTGGGAATTATTTTTCTCCCTACTTCCCATTTATTACCTTGTTAATTTATTTTGGTAATCTTTTAAATTTGATGCATGTAAATCTCTTGTTTCCACATGATAATTAAAATTAATTAAATAATTGTGTAATTAAGACTAAAATCTTTATCTTAAATGCTACTTTAAATTTATTCCACAGTAATGGAAAAATTTTCAGCTGTTGAAAAGACCTATTGCATTTCCAGAGGATACAGGCTCAGTTTCAAGCTCCAGGATATCCAGCCCCTCTAACCTTTGCCCTCCACTCTCTGCTGTTATCTACACACACACACACACACACACACATCACACACTCACTAAGCACACAACACACTAAGCACACAGATATACCCACGTGCACAAACACATAAGCACTTAAAAAATAAATTCTTCAAAAATTCTCTAGCTTAGCTACTTTGTTTTCATTGTAGAAATATGTGTTTTAATAATAAGTACTTCATAAAATTATTCCTCTATAGTTGCATGTGTACATGTGTGTATATCAGTGTGAATGTATTAATGTATACTGGTGTATATATGTATAAATTGTGTCTAAATGTGCACATATGAGTATGCATTTATAATTGTATGATACGTATAAAGTATGTATGCTATGCATGTATGTGTGTACATGTGTCTATGTTCATTGATATGTGTGTATATCCATGTGTATGTATAAATGTGTGTATTTGACACATGTATTTATGTACATGAATGTGTATATATGTCATTATGTGAGTTAAGATCCTCTTCCTATAGAAGTTTAAACAACTATATCTACTTACAGTTAATGAAAGAGAACATTAAGAATACATTCTCCATTTTTTCAGCCCTATTTTTTTAACCAATAAATTATGGATACTGAGTGCTATACTTTAAGTACCTTTTGTAATATATTATTCTCACCATTCTTTACTTACTGTCAATATATTCATCACAGAAGTTCATTTTATGTTTGTGTGGAGTGTGTTTATGTATCTGTGTAAATGTGCCCATATGTGTGCATGCTGGTGTTCAGGCATAAAAAGACCAGAGGTCAAGATCAGGTGTCCTTTTTGATGTAGGGTCTCTCCTTAAACATAGATTCATGGATTAGTCTAGACCAATTGGGCAGCACTCTCGGGGTCCTCCTGCCTCCCACCACACTCCCCATAGTCTGAGGTGTCCATTGCACAGCTGTGTTGGAGTTTTAGGGCTGCTGGGAAACAAACTGAGCCATCTTCCAAGTTCCTAGAATTCCCTTTAATAATATGTAATTATTTTTGTATTTCACTGGGGTAGAAGTAATACACTGTGCTTATTTTAATACTTATGTATAAATTGAATATAAATATTTGACATGACAATATATACTTAAGCACCCCATGACTCCTTTCTGCAGCATCATCTGGGGTTTAGACTGTCTAAATGCAGGGCTTCCTGTGACACTCGCATGCTGTCTCTGTTATTTATTTTGCTTTCAGTTTCCATTTATCTCCTTTACTTGCATGCTAATCTGAACCTTAGTCTTATGCAGTGTTTTCTATTTGGAGATCAATTCTTTTTTTATAACTGGTTTTCTCCTGGGTTTTCTATGTCTTGCTTATTTTTCTTCTTGAATCATATAACTGTAATGGCCTTCAGCATAAGTCCTATGACTAATTTCTATCTTGTCTTCTGTTTTACGAATTTGCTGTATGGTAGTTCATCTGAGCATGAAACTGAAAATGGCAATTATTCTTCTCAAGAGAAGAAAAACGGGATTTTAGCATTATATGATCTTTCTTGATGTTGAGAAGTTGTCTAGATCTTGTAATTGTAGCAGATCTGTTTTCTGCATATAGCTCTTTAAAACTTTTCATTTAGTGTTTGATAATCAACAATTTCATAAACATACATTTGTTTCCAGCATGTGTGCAAAAAAGAAAACATGCTTCTCACATATCATTAATGCGTGTTAAATCAGCAGTCTATGAAGACAGAACTCTTAGCAATGATCTACAATAGCATGGATATCACTTTGCTTATGACTTATTAAACAATATGTCATTTCATAACAAGAGTTCATCCTGCAGGGAAATAATGAGGAGCAGAAGGAGAGAGAACATGAACAAGGAAGTCAGGACCATGAGGGGTGCACCCAACCACTGAGACAGGGGGGCCGATCTATTGGGAGCTCACCAAGGCCAGCTGGACTGCTACTGAAAAAAACATGGGATAAAACCGGACTCTCTGAATGTGGTGGACAATGAGAGCTGACGAGAGGCCAAGGAGAATGGCACAGGAACTTTCATCTGACGATGGATCGAGAGAGAGACAGAGACCCAATTTGGATCAACCGTCTGAGCTCTTAAGGTCCAAATGAGGAGCAGAAGGAGGGAGAACATGAGCAAGGAAATCAGGACCACGAGGGGTGCACCCACCCACTGTGACAGTGGAACTGATCTATTGGGAGCTCTCCAAGGCCAGCTGGTCTGGGACTGAATAAGCATGGGTTGAAACTGGACTCTCTGAACAAGGCGGACAATGAAGGCTGATGAGAAGCCAAGGACAAGGGCACTAGGTTTCGATCCTAATACATGAACTGGCTTTGTGGGAGCGTAGCCTGTTTGGATGCTCACCTTCCTGGACCTAGATAGAAGTGGGAGGACCTTGGTCTTCATGTAGAGCAGGGAATTTGGACTGCTCTTCAGTATCGAGAGGGAGGGGGAGTGGACTAGGGGGAGGAGAAGTGGAGTGGGGATAGGGGGAGGGGAGCGGGGGGAGGGGGCAATATGTGGGAGGAGGGGGAGGGAAATGGGAAACGGGGAGCAGTTGGAAATTTTAAGTAAAAAAGAATAAAAAAAATACTTAAACATACTTTATATGTTCAATTTTCAAATATATTTATTGTTGCCTTTTCGTTGATACACTTTAATGTTGGCGACTTTTCATTTAATGCAAAAAAAAAAAAAAAACAAACCACCCACAAACATGGTTCATGAGAAAACCAGTTAGCAATACAGTCCGTAATGGTGCTTTGGTCAGAAAATAGCCCAATGATTTATTCAGGTGTTTGGTTTGGTTGGTTGAATTTTTTTCCCTATAGACCACAACTTAGTGTTCATGTACCTAAAAATTCAAAGTTTTCACAACCACCTACTGTGATTCTGGGTAGGCACCCATGTACTGCAATTAGTGAAATGAAACAGCAGTTGGTCGAAGCACTGTCTCCTTGTGTGCATCTTGGGAAAGGGGTTGTGCTTTTATTCCCATAGTATCTGTTTGGGGAGGTGTGAATGAAATCTTGAAACGAACACAGATTCACCCTTTATCCAAATGGCTTTGGGAATGACATGATTACTTTGCTGTCTAAGAATAAACCAAGCTTGTTTAAAACAGAAATAATTTTTATATTATATTGAAGTTTCTAATGTGTAATAAAGCTAATATGTAGATTATCTATAATAAAATACTCACTTCCTAGCTTCTCAAATATCACTACACCTGGCTTGAATGAAATATTGAAATAATATGCTCAGTTGCCAAGAAAACTTGCATGTCCCAAAGGTTGCCTTGTTTACTAGAAGGAACAATCTGACTGCAGAAAATCCCTCTTTGCTGATTTTCTTAGTTCCTACTAGAGGATCAGATGAAGGAGATGATTTATGTAACAAACTGAGCTCTCAAAATTATGCATAGTTCATTTCCCATAAGCCAAAATGGCCCAGAGAATTAAACTGCCCTTTATTTATCTAATAAAACATTTGTCATATCACATTTTGTACATATCAGCGTTTCTTTCCCTCCACCCAGCTTAGTTTAATGTACATGTATTAGCTCATTCAAGGCATGCAAGACTTCAATGCTTGCTCCTGACTAACAAATAAAACAACACCCAGAGCCATGTCAAAAATTTAAGTTCTACTCTTAGGGATGATGAGGGAGGGGGACTTGATGGGGGAGGGAGAGGGAAATGGGAGGTGGTGGCAGGGAGAAGGCAGAAATCTTTAATAAATAAATAAAAATAAAAATAATAAAAAAGAATTTAAGTTCACAAATTTTTCTGCTCTTACAGCTTAGACTTTAAATATTCTCTTATAGTTTCTTTGAGGCAATACTCCCGATAAATAAGTTTTGGTAAGTCTAACAAAACTGATGTAAGCTTGCACATGAGAGACATCATGATAAGATATAATGATTCTGTGTTTAATTACCATAATGGTGTATATAAAGGAAGAGGGGAAACATGCTTGAATAATTAAGGTAAGCACAATGGTATGTGAGGGAGGAAGTCATATATAAGAACTTGCCTTTTTTAGTCAAAAACTTTAGCTCAGTTAAGATTCTGTGGGTATCCCCATCATGTTCTTGATGTCTTTGCTCATATTATCATACCTCCCACTCTTTGACTGAACTCTGGGAGCTAGGCCAGTACTTAGCTGTGTATCTTTGCATCCATTGTTAGATGAAGGACCTATGATGACAATTAAGGCAATCATCAATCTGACTACAGGGGAAGGCCAGTTCAGACACCCTCTCTTACCATCGTAATAAACCAAATGAAGAGAGTAGTGTTGAATGGTTGAAAAATTCAAATTCAGTGATGCCCAGGCTAAAACTTAATAAAAAACAGGATCCAGGATGTTGTTCAATTTCTCTCGTTCTATCAAAGAATTTGAGAGAATGTTTTGTGAAATAGAATAGACTGGAATGACTGGCCACAAGCTTTATTAAGAAAAGTGAATAAAGCTCAAACTTTAATTTAAATTTGGACCTCATCTTACTATCAAGTAGAATTGGCCTCTGCTTGGTGGGATTTTACACACAAAATTGTTGGCATGTGTGAACAACCCTTCACCACTTTTTTTTTTTTATTCGTGAAAATTGAGAGGGAAGGAAAAAGCAGAAACAGAGTGGAAACAGCTTGCACAGGTAAGAACACACTGTTTTAGGAAATGTGGTTCCTAGAGTAAATAATCACAGCAGGCTCTCTCACCTGCTCAACCCTGAACCTGAGAAGCAGACCAAATCATAATGGAAAATGGAAATCTATTCAAAAGGGATCTGTAGTGGAATGCACTCTAACAAATCATTTGATTTTACAAATCTCATTAATAATTCTAACCGCACAGTTTAGAACCTTTTATCCTCAGGGCTTAGTCAAAATTAAGTCAAGGAAAAGCTCTATTAACAATGGGCAGGAGAATACGGCCCTATGGAATGGAGGCCCAAAGAGCTTTCAAGCAGACTCACAGGTAAGCACAAATCCTCTTAGCAATTGTTGGCTTTGATAATGTTTAGAAAGATATTTTCCTTTATCAGCTAACCGTCTCTTAACTACATGGGCAATCACAGGATGAGAATTAGAGAGCAGCATCCCAACAAAGTGGCTTTGAAATATATGAGATTACTGACAGGAAAATCATCAAAGGAACTAAAGTATGTCCTGGAAAATGTGAAAACCCCACCCCCTCTCGTTTTCCTCTCCCTCCTTCTCTGCCTTCTCCACTCTCTGCTAATAGTTCGTGATATACATAGTAGATTTGATTTTTCGTTACATTTCTTATTCTTTTTCAGAAAGGCAAAGTAAAACACTGCACACGACGCATGCAGTCTTAGATCTTTGATGCAGAAGATAAGCAGATTATTTGTGAGATAAAAATTTTAAAGTAGATTATTGATTTTGATTTCTCAAATTGTGTCCCCATATATGTGAAACAAAAAATAAAACATTAACAAATAGGAAGGAATTAGGAGAAAAGAAAATATATACAAAATCTTTGGGGAAAGTTCAGGTAAGTAAGTTTTATATAGCAAAAGACAAAGAAAGATAACTGGCATAAATCTATACATTTGTTAAGTTCATCTTATATTAACAAATTACCAGAATGAATCTTGCTAGTCATTAACAAATTGTTTACATATATCTGCTAAATGGATAAAATGATTGGGAGTGTTGTGACCAAAATTTATTTGCCTCACTTACTTTATGGGTTCGTAACACTTATTTTCCAGTGTTACAAACAAATTTTAAACCTCACTGCACAATAATTCTGTCGCCAAAATGCAGACAATGATCCTTCCAGGGCTATTAGCTTCATTACCTGTGCATTTCGCATAATGTTCCTGAAAGACTGACTCTAAGTGTTAGAGCAAATGGATTAATGAAAATTCTCTGAGACAGAATAATAGCTATAGATGCTAGATTATTTGATCATGTTGTATTGAGTTTCCTCCTGAGGGGGGGGGGGAAGAATGGAATGAATTACTTGCATTCTGATTAGCATAACAAAGCGGGTCTACTAAGAGAATTATTTTAATTTTTGTAAGAGAATTCCCCATAGGTTTCTTAGGTTCCACATGTCTTTCTGAAGCAAAGGATAGACTGGTTAATTTTTGAGAGTGTCTTTCTGAAGCAAAAATTTAGCAGATTGGCTAGAAGCTGGAAGACTTTACTGGGGTTTCAACGTTCCTCTTCCCCACATGAATGACTGTGTATGAATACCATTCTGGACCACTGTGTCTCATATCTGTAGGTAGTGCTATGAGAGGGGAGTTCACTCTAAATGCTATGCCTGGAGCCTTTGGGAAACTTCTTTCTATATAGTTATTGGAAAAACTAACAGCTTATCTGAAGAAGAATCACTCTGTCTGATGAAGACATACATGCAAACAGAGAACATGATAATAAACTATAGGTATAAAGCTAAGTGTGAAGGAGATGATGTCCTCATACTTTGTGTTCTGATTAGAAATAATATTCAAATGTTCAGTAACTTTTATTTATTTCCATTTCTTCTTTGCTTCATAACCCTGTCTTGTCCTCCCTATGTTGTTGAAGTTATTTCTAGATGTAGAGTGTAAGGTACTGATGGAATGAGATCTTTTCAAGGTATGAGGTCTTTGTATGTCTGTAATATAAATCATTTTACTGGAGAGAGGAAGGTGATCTCTGAATGAGGGAGGAAGGATCAATTCTTTCAATATTAGAAGAATTAATATCCAGGGATATAGTAAGGCTTGGTTAAAAGGTACTTACATGCTGTTGATAGAAGAAAGGAATCTGCCCAGAAAGAATTAGATGGGATAAAGCATAGCACTGAAACGGACCATAAATATTATCTAATCAGAGGAGGATGCATTTGGCCACTGTTCCAGGTCACAGTATGAAGCTGCTGTCTCAAAAACTCATGCAGGCCAACAGGTTATTTCTCTCCCTCATTTAAGATTGTGACATCCAGAATGAAGCAGTATGCAGTCACAGTTGTATGGATTTGAGATGAAATACGTAAGACTGTCTCTTTTCATTATTATTTTTGTTTTATTGATATATGTAATTATTTTGCCAGCATAGTGGAGTCAGTGGAGATAAGAGCACAGATTTTCAGTGTGGATCCTTTGCCCCCACTTTGTGGGTCCCATAGGTGGACCTCAGATAGCCAAGTAGGCCTGAGCCATCTTGCTAGTTAATTTTATCCTTTCCATTCACTGTTTTCTTTCCTTTATTTTAACATAGTCATCAAATTGCTTTTCTCCATACAGTTGCTTCACCGTTCAGTACAATATACCACAATTTTGAAACTTTATACTCTCTCCTACTTAGAATAATTAACAAAACTTTCATTCTTTGATAATAAGATAATTATTTACATATCAAATCACAGAAAAGCATAAAAATTTCCCCTGCAAAATGCCCTGAATTCATTTAATGTCAGTCGGTTATATTTAAAATTTTGAACATAATTGGTTACTATATATAAACTCTCAATATTATCCAAGGGTGTGACTCTGACACTTATTTCTGATATATTTATTTCCTGAACCCACTCTTTATCAATGTCATATACATCTGTTTGATTCTTCCTCCCTTCCTTCCTCCCTTCTTTCCTCCCCCTTCCCTTCCTCTTCCTTCTTTTCTTCTTTTAACTTGCCCCTCACCTTCTTTCCTCTATCTCTCCCTCTCACTCATTATCTCCCCCTTCCTCCCTTCTCCCTACTTCCTTTCTCCCTCCTTCCCTCACTTCATCTCTTCCTTCCATTTTATGAATATTCAATTTCATGCCATGCACCTTCTGTTTAGTGAATCCAACAGGAAACACTGATGGAAAATTTTATCAGAGGCAATAGACAATCAACCATACACAGGAACTTCTGTGTATCCAGAGGCTTCCAAAGAAGTCACATAAGACCAATACACAGCTGAAGGTACTTATCACCTCCTGTGAAATCTAAAACTTGGATTCAACTTACCACATCACCTATTTACTCCTCATATCCCCTGTAAACAATTCTGTCCTGTCCCTGTTAACCCAAAGGTGGCTGTAGACGAGGGGTCAAAAATGTGTTAAGTTGCCTTGCAATATGAATAGTGCTTCCAACACTAGAACTGAGCAGTGTCTGGGATTAGAAAAGAAATGGGAACATATGTGAATTTACTTGTGACATTATCATAAAGCCAATACCTTTCTATGGAGTGAAATATAATTTCATGTAATTATATAGTATCTGTTTTTCCATATTTCAACTTGTGATACTGGAGGCACACATTCCCTAAAGTTTCTATAACCTTCCAGAGGCCGCAAACAAGCAATTTGTGCTATAAAACAATTCAAATTTCTGGTAAATGTATGGAAATGAAAGCCTGGGGGAAACACCTGCAAAGGATGGCTCCCGGTCTTAACAACAGCAATCAGGGTGTTCTTCACATGCTAGGAGACTCAAAGTGCAACCATGATACATGTTGTATTTGAATTGATTTTTAAACTGGTAAAATTTTTATTTCTTTCATTAAATTCGCATGGCCATGGTACATTAACAATACAATACTGAATGTTTTAGACAAAATAAGGGTAATTTTCAGAAGAAAATATTACTTATTTATAATCATTTACATTTTGATAAATTATATCTGAATTTGTATATTTTTATAAAGAGTTATATTTTCATTTTCAAATTTTCTGGACTAAGAATAAGTACAGAGATTTCTAGGAAAAAAGAAAGTAAAAAAATGCCAAGGAAGTAGAAAATGCTAGAAAAGAATGAGGCAAGTTTGTTATCGTCACATAGGTTGTTTAAAGTTTTTACCATTTGGAGACAATGGAATGGAGTGTGTTGTTTACAGAGCATGTTAAAATTTGCAATCAGGACTTGACAAACTCTTCATTAATGAATACTTAATTACTGATCAAATCTGTGAAACAAAGCAAAAAATGTTCTTATGAAATCTCCCATTTGAATGGGTCAAATGAAAGTTTTTTCATTTTATATTCTTTAACAGTTAAATATTTACTCACGATAGAAACAATAGAAATGTATGTGTGATTAAATTTTTACTTATTTGCTTCCACCTTATTAAAAGTTTTTGAAAGTATGCCATTGCTTTACAGCTAGTATTCACTTATGAGTGAGTATGTACCATGTTCATCTTTCTGGGTCTGGGTTACCTCACTCAGGATGGTTTTTTCTAGTCCTCACCATTTGCATGCAAATTTCAAGATGTCATTGTCTTTTACTGCTGAGTAGTACTCCATTGAATAAATGAAACACACTTTCTTTATCCATTCATCAGTTGAGGGCCATCTAGGTTGCTTCTAAGTTCTGGCTATTACAAATAATGCTCCTATAAACACAGTTGAACAAATGTCCTTGTACTATGATTGAGAATCCTTTGATTATATGCCCAAGACTGTTGCTGGGTCCCGAGGTAGACTAATTTCCAATTTACTGAGAAACCACCATACTGATTTCCAAAGTGATTGAACAAGTTTGCATTCTCACCAGTAATTAGAGAGTGTCCCCCTTACTCCACATCCTCTTCAGCATAAACTATTATTGATGTTTTTTGATCTTAGCCATTCTTACTGATGTAAGGTGGTATCTCAGATTCATTTTGATTTGCATTTCCCTGATGGCTAAAAAAGTTGAACATTTCCTTAAGTGTCTTTCAGTCATTTGAGATTCTTCTTTTGTGAATTCTCTGTTTAGATCTGTACCCCATTTTTAAATTGGACTATTTGGATTTTAATGTCTAATTTCTTGAGTTCTTTATATAATTTGGAGATAACTCCTCTGTCTGATATGGGGTTGGTGAAGATCTTTTCCCATTTAATAGGCTCCTTTTTTTGTCTTATTGACTGTGTCCTTTGCTTTACAGAAGCTTCTCAGTTTCAGGAGGTCCCATTTATTTATTGTTGCTCTCAGTGTCTCGACTACTGGGGTTATATTTAGGAATTGGTCTCCTTTGCCCATGCATTATTGGCTACTTCCCACTATCTCTTCTATCAGGTTCAGTATGGTCAGATTTATATTGAGGTCTTTAGTTAATTTGGACTTGAATTTTGTGTGTGGGATATGTTTGCATTTTTCTACATATTGACATTCAGTTATGCCAGCACCATTTCTTAAAGATGCTTTCTTTTTTTCTATTGTATAATTTTAGCTTCTTTGTCAAAAATCAGGTGTTCATAGGTGTGTGTATTAATATCCGGGTTGATTCAATTTCATTGTTCAACCTGTCTGTTTTTATACCAATACATAGTTGTTTTCATTACTGCAGCTCTACAATAGAGCTTGATGTCAGGGATGGTAAGGCTTCCCAATGTTCCTTTGTTTTACACATTGTTTTGGCTATCCTGGGTATTTTGCTTTTCCATATGAAATTGAGTATTGTTCTTTCAAGGCCTATAAAGAAATATGTTGGGATTTTGATGGAAATTGCATTGAATCTGTATTGAATTGCTTTTGGTAGGATTGAATTTTTATTTTGTTTATCCTACCTGATGAAGAGAATGGAAGATCTTTCCATTTTCTGGTGTCTTTTTCAATTTCTTTCTTCAAAAACTTGAAGTTCCCTAGTCTATGACCCCAGAGAAGCTAAGTAAAAAGGTGAACCCAAAGAAAATCATATATAGATCCTCCATGGGTAAGGGAAATAGACAAGACCTCCTGACAAAATTAGAAGCATGGATGTGAATGTATACCTTTCTCAGTCTAGATATAGTAGGGATAGCCTTGGACCTTCCTCAAAGCTATGTTCCCTATCCTCTCTGAAAAGTGGATGGGGTGCGGTGGGAGGGAAAAGTGGAGGGAATGGGAGGAGGGCAGGAAGTGGGAACTGGAATTAGTATGTAAAATTTTAAAAATAAGATAATTTTTTTTTTTTAAAAAAGAAAGTACACCATAGGAATGCTGAAGACTTTTATCTGTGGATCAAGAAGCATGTGGATGGAACCTGCATAATTGCAACATCAGTAGACATGCCAACACGAATGGGGAAAATGTCCCAAGGCCCCACCTTTAAATGAAGATGAGGTTTTTGATGGGTTATCCAATCTGAAATGGACACCATAGACATATGTTCATAGGAGTAACACTAAGTGAACTCAGATATTGTATATGTGTGTAACAACAATGAAAAAAGTGAGTAGGTATTTGGAAAGGAGTAGAGAGGACACAAGAGATGATGGAGGCCAAAAGAGATGTGGAAAACTACCAACACAGTATTCATGTAAGAAATTCTCAAAAACACTAATAGCTAATAATTAAAAATGAGATATTGCAGCTTATAATTCTATGTAATATCTAAACAAATCATTGTAAGTCATGTACATAGTAAGTCAGGAGTTTGCACTGCAGTCTGGATGAACGGCTGTATAAGTCAGCATATGCCAGATTTGAGAATCCCCTGGCAGAAGAATGGGTTAAGGGGACATAGTGTATACACCATGTGACACTATTCAGTCAGTTTTTAAAAGTGAAATCATGGGGGACACAGGTGAAACCAGGGACATCATACCAAATGAAAAAAGCTAAACATAAAAAGAGAGAAAGCATATTCTCACTGTATGAGAAATGTCTGGAGTTACCAAAACCAAGACCACCATGTTCCCTCATACCTATGCATATATATGTGTTTGGACATTAATGATAATAGATCATTTTAAAATGCATTCCATTTTATTTTATCTATTTGTGCATATGTGTGTGCATGTATATGTTTCCACATGTGCATGTGTTGGCTTCTGATGAGGGACCCTTGGAGTTGGAGTTATATCCAGTTGTAAAGGACCATACTTTGGCACTTGGATCTGAGCTCAGGTCCTCCAGATAGAACAACAAATGTTTTTTAACTGCTGGGCTATCTTATAGTCCCAGTAAAATAGATTTCTAAAAACGTTATCACTACACATGCAAAAGGACAAAGCAAACACCAAACAAAAACATAAACAAACACAAGGAAAGAAAAAAGCTGTGATGAATTTAACATTCTAAATAAAAATCTGTGCATGTTACTGGAGGCTCTGTGAAGCAAAGCCATCAAACCCACTCCTTCCATATGTATACTGTTCATCAAATATATAAAAGAATTCTACTGCTAAGGAAAAATAAAAAACCTAAGAGCTGTCATTAAAAATTTGTGTTATTTTCTCTGCTTTAGCTTTTAAGCACCATCTCACCTTATTTTGCCCTAATGTATTATAACACAAAAATTCCTCTCCCTCATCCAATGCACTTAAAATATTCCAAATAGTGTACATTAAGGTTCTTAAAAGACAGTCTATCCCCTCCCAGGGCTTGGAGTCCACTGAGGAAACCAAGCAGCAAGAAAGGCAATTTCGATGTTCAATGACAATTGTCAGACCCTGTTAAAATTGGAACAGTTCTAAGTGACTGAAGGGATAATATGCACCTTGTCTGATGGGCAAGGATTTCTCTAGAGGAGCTTGTGGGAGAAGGTGATACTCTTTCCAGACAGGAGAATCCAGAGAGAGGAAAGCATAGTCACAGCAGGAACCCAACTTGCCACTCTTCTGGAGAAAGCAGATTCAGAGCACATGGATTTTATACTTAATTTAGATTTCATCCTAAGGGCTCCAGAGAACCATCAGCATGATTTTGGCAATGGAATTGCTGTTATTAGGTTTGAGGTCTACAGCATCGACTCTCCTGCAAGGTGTAAGATAGATGGGAATAGGAAGAAAACAAAGCGCTTACTAGACAATTGAAATTACTTGGGAAATAATGATTAATGCTCAGAAGGAAGGAGTTAGCAAAGAGGACAGAGATGGATAGATTGAGGGAGAGTTGTTGATCAAGTTTAAATTTCAAGCTGCCAGACTACAGAATTCCTATATCCAGGGTTTCCTTCTTATAGGAAATACATATGCTCATAAAATTTAAATTTAAAATGAATTATGAATAATTTCTTAGTATAAGCAAAGTCTCTAAAATTGAGAACAAATTTATAAAAGAAAATCATCCTTGTTTATTGAAATTTGGATTTAACCATATGTCCTAGATTGAATCTGTCATCTGTTCTGCTATGATGCCTTAGACCAACTACCTTCATTTTTTTTTCTCAAATTTTGGGGTTTTGTCAGGTAGATACGGCTTTATGTTTCGTTTACTGCAACTTGGAACTTTATGTCAGGGATATGAGATCTTACAGAAATAAGAAGTAGAATGTTCTTTCTCACAGGCTACAGAGGCTTTGGATGTGTTGTAGGACAGAGAAAGTTAATCAGTGCGTCTGAACTTTCAGTATGATATGAGCAAGACTTTCTGGTGCACTCCTAACAATTGGAGTGACTATAGATAGTGAACTGAAAGAAACCTTGAGTGTGTTATTTATAATAGAGTGATGCATAAGAAGATGAATGTGTTTAGGTTGAGTGAACATTGCAAAATATATACATGCAGGAAAAATCGGTGCGACTCCATGTTATGAAGAATTCACATTTTCTGAACTCATCAATAAAATATACATAAAAACAAATTTAGAGGCTTTAAAGATTGGAGGATAATGCAGATAGCTATAACTGGCCAAAGTGCTAGGAATCAGCTGAGAGCTAGTCCTTTACAGGCCTTCTGTATCACCTCCTCCTAGACATGAGAACTTGGGGGAAGGGGGCTCGAAAGAATACTATAGGTGCTAGAGAATAAAGAAGCATGCAGGAAGAAAATGGGGCCTACTGAACATGATAAACCTGTTGTACCCATGAACTCCGAGAGGCTGTGGTTACCTACACAAGATCTGCACAAGTTGAGCTCTCTGATATTCTATCATGGGTGAGGAGGGGCTCCTGAAGCAACAATCCACACCTACGAGCCAATGGTTGCCATGAATTGCTTAGGTGGGAGACTCAGTTTTCTTCATGGGTGTAGTGACTGTTATATTGCCCTTGGTCCAGTGAATGATCTCCAACCCATCCTTTTGCAAAAAAAATCCTAATTAAGCTTAGTGTGTCACACAAAAGACAAGCATAAGAGGAGAACTTGGGAAGATGACGTTTAGAAGGAGTTAGAGGAGGGTAAGTGAGTAATAGGGGATAATTATCATCAAAGTATTTGATATAGATATATTAAATTTTCTAAGAATAAAAATAAAGACAAATGGAAAGGGAACTGAATTTCTTAACTACAGAATAAATTCACACTAAAGAAACTGGATACGCTTATTTTTATTGTGGGGGTCACCTCTAACTTCCTCGTTCAATTTTTATACAGGAAAGTAAAGCAATGTCACAGTATTAGAGACAATGAATTTCTGAGATTCCTAGGTCAGTAGTTTCTTTCTTCCTGCCATGTTTAGAGTCCTAAGAAGGAGATACTGGAAGTAATGTCTGAAGTAGCATTATTATTAAGTACCAAAGGCATATGCTCATTTAAGCTTTAAACAATTACAGTAGTACACATTAATGGTATCCCAGCCTTAAATTATCTGCTTGGTAAAGGTGACATAGAAAGGCTCACGAATTCATCAGAAATAATAGCATCTAGCTCTGAAGTACCTAGGACATAGGCATACACAGGTTGGGGGACAGGTCACCACACTACTTGAAAAGTACCTTTTCTCTCTCTCTATTTTCCAGACTCTTTGACAAATCCTTGGAGATTCATAAGTTGCACCCTCATTCTAGAATTTTATAGAACCTGACTTGAGTTTGTTTTTTTTTTTTTATATAATTAACGAAACTATGTTTGTTGTCTGTCTATGCACAGAGTCTAACAAGGCTGGATTGCTGTTGCTATCTTTGAAATCTCTGTGCTTTCAGTCCATTGGATGGAAGGCCTTGTTTTAAATTACTGAGAATACTGTGATGCATCCTCAGGCATGGACACTCATTTCAGTTCACATCAGCATTTCCGTTTAGATTTTTTTTTCCATAAATGGTTCAGTTTTCCACATCAGCTTTTGCCAGCATTAAATAATTAGATACAAATGGATGTGATTCTGTGACATTTGCAAAGGATTTAATTTTGCTCATTAGACATCATTTCATATGTTTCCTGTCCTGTAATTGATATTTGTACTGAAACATCTCTTAGAACATGAAACGCTGGATCATATTTTGAATCATTGAGGTGCTATCCTTACGGTTGCTTTTTTTTTTTCTTTTCTTTTTTTTTCTTTTTTTTTTTTTTTGGTGTGTGACTTTAATAAAACAACCAAAGGGTGTATAATTTTTAAAACTAAATAGTATTTAAATGAGGACCTCTCATGAAGCAGACCCTTCAGATATGTGTGTTCACATACAGGCACATATCTGTGTATGTATATTCTATGTTTTATTTCTGCACGACAGTATTCTTGTAAACTGTTCAAATCGGAAGGCATCATTTAGGCTCCTCCAAGGCACTCATAATTTTTCCAGCTTATATTCTAGATATTTATGTGTATTTTTCCCCCTAAGGTTTTTTCAGGTAGCAATTTTGTTTAATTCATCTTTATATATATCTCATGATGGCTAAACACAGTTTTGCATACCATGAGTGCTTGTTAAATGTTGTTAAATGAATGACAGAAGAGTAAATTTTGCTTATTTGAAGCCTCAGACCACAAATATTTTAATGTAAATGCAGTAAATGGTCTTCATAAATTTCTTGAATACTCTCTTTCTAAAGTTATTTTCAGTCTTGTCTACCCCCCTCTCCATTATTTTATTGTGTTACTGTCTATGCACCATGCATATAAGAGTTTATGCATTTCTCACAAGTTACATATGGAGTTTGAGGACAATTTGTAGGATTCTGTTCTCTGTCCCCATCTCACAGTTCCAGGATATTGATTCTGGTAATCAGGCTTAGTGTACGTTCCTTAACCTGCTGAGCTAACTTATCACCCTCCAAATTATTTTATTTCTTATTTATATACTTGATTTCTCAAATATGAAACTATTATTTGTATCTTTTAAGTTATTTTTATTGAACTATATATTTTTCTCTGCTCCCCTCCCTTCCTTTTTCCTCCCCTTCTACCCTTCCCCATAATCCCCATGCTCCCAATTTACTCAAGAAATCTTCTCTTTTTCTATTTCCCATGTAGATTAGATCCATGTTTGTCTCTCTTAGGGTCTTCTATGTTGTCTGTCTTCTCTGGGATTGTGAATTGTAGGCTGGCTTTTCTTTGCTTTATGTCAAAAAGGCACTTATGATAAGATATTTGTCTTTCTGAGTGTGGGTTACCTCACTCAATATTATTTGTATCTTTAAATAACTATTTTGAGGTACAACTGTAGTTTTAAAATAATTTAAAATTGAAATAAAATGTTTGAATTTTTATTGTCCTGTCTTCTGATTGTAAGATTCTACATGGGCCACTGAAACATCATGATTATATCAGTTTCTAATGCATCAATTGAATTGTTTAATAATGGGAGATCTCATAAGTTTATTATGTGGGGGACTTTTCAAGACTGAACATGACCCCAGAATAGGCAGCTAATGCTGCCTTTCTCTTCAGAAAATTTGAAAAATATAAGTCATATTATGAATAGGGAAGACACTCATGATTTGAAATCTTTAAAGGTCACCTGCTTAATTTAAGTGGAATGGAAGCTAAGTGAAGGCCAGTTGTCCACATAGTGGAAAGCAGCCGTTAGGTGACAATCAGATGACAAAGAAGGAAAAGAAAGTCGGAAAGGAAAGCACCCAGAAGCAGGGAGAAAGCACATCCTCTTTCTGCTCCATATCTTTGCCCATCCTGGGATACAAAAACAGACATGACCAAATGGAACCACATTAGTAGCTTTTAATGAACATAAAATTTGAATTTCTTTCCTTTTTCAAAGAAATGTAAATGTTTATTTTGAAGAATAGTTTTGATCATATATATGCATATACATTTTTTTCTGCATTTATCATATTAAAACAGCTCCACACACAAACAAACCATACAAACAAAATCTCAGAACACTTTTTAAAATCTGTTGATTCAGGAACAAGCAGCATGTGGCTAAAACTAAACTGAACTCATTTGTCTCCTGGGTCATGGTGCCCCTGGAGGCTGGCTACCGCTCTTGATGTCACTCTCAGTGACACAAAAAGGAAGGCAGAGCAAGGCATGACTTGTGTCAGGACTCCAGAAGGGGAGGTTCTAATAACACAGAACAAATCAGTTCAGTTTCACAGCATCCCCACTGGGATTGCCCATGGCAGTCCTAACTCAGGATTCTAGGTCACTGACCTAACTAAATGAAGTTGCATCCGTCAGTCACCTTACCTCTTCAAGGCCTCCAAAGGAAAGACTGCGATAGGTTTGCTGACAGAGACAAGAACACTGCTTTCTCATAATATTTGAGAATGAAAACAAACCCAATGAGTCCATCTTCTTTCTCCAATAATAAGTCAAACGAATCTCTTTACTTCCTCAACAAAAAAAGAAAATGAAGAGAGTAAAAGAAACGTATGCGTTACAAAATGTCCTGTAGACACACAGTTATTTGTGGTAGTTCTGGTTCATTAGGACTGTTGAGGGGCTTGGGTCATAACTTAGTTCGTAAAACACCTGCTAATAAGCTTGGGGACTTGAGTTTAACCCTTTAGCACTCACATTAAACAATCATGTTCCTTTGCTGCAGATGTTGAGGCAAATAAATCATTGGGACTTGATGGCCAGCTAGGCCAGCAGAATCAGTGTGTTTCAGATGCAGTCAGAGAACTGTCTCAAAAAGTAAATGAATGGAATGTGGGGTAGTTGAGAATGAAATGAATACTGTAAATGATTATATTCCATTTTATTCATGTATAAAATTCTCTCTAAGAATAAAAGGTAATAGAAACTAAAGTGAAAGGAAATTGAAGAAGATACCTGGTCTCCACATATGAACAGCTGCACAAGCATACATGGGCAAACACACGTACACATGTGAGCACATACATGCACACACATAAATAATAAAGCAGAAAAAATATTGGCTCTGTAGTCTGTTTGTTTTAAGAAATAGTTTTCCAAGCATATCAAGGAATAAAAAGTGAAAACATATTTAGCTCTGGAAGCAGGAGCAAAAAGCCCACATATTCATTTACTTGATTTTCTATCTTGTATTAATAATCTATGTCAAGCTGATCCTGTATCAGGAATTCTGCCAAACATGGAAATCATTGGCTGGAATTTTCTTTTCATCAGATAGAGTGTGTTGCAGTTACTCTTAAAAGCCTCAGGGAATAAGACCAAAAGAATAGAAGTTTGGGATCATACATGATCAAAACGGCTTTTTAGTACCTGGGGATGCTCACTTATTTTGGCACGTTGTGCCCTGTCAGGGAAAACCTCATTGGTTCCTGGAACAGAATTGTTCTTATATACAGATTCAAAAACTGTACCTTGAAATTCAAGCACGGACACAACTCCTTTGTGAACTGGGACAATGCAACAACTCTGCTTCAAATGTCCTGAATGTTGCTAAATTATTAATAGACAAACATTTCCAGTTTGTTTATTTAGGAGATGAGCACATTCATTTCTTGAAAACTTACCAAAGTCATCATATTATTTATGTATTCAATTTTTATAAGATTAACTCAATGTGGGTATGATAAATAGCCAGATACTGCCAAGATGGGTGTCACCATGCAAACCACATTCACTTCAAGAAATGAAGGTATTCCAAACCTTGCTTTAATAAGTATTTGTATAAGAAAATTAAAATCCCAGTTTGAAATATCTTCTGCTGAAACTGTAATTGTCAAGCATTCACTGTTCCTGTGGTCTCTCAGAGTAATTAACCTGTCAGTCATTCAACCAGTGTAGACACAGAAACATGAATTCAATCCTATGTAGACAAAATAGGTGTTTTCTCTTCTTTCTTCAAGAAGAACACAATTTGTAGGTTGCTGATAGAAGTGACCATTTAATATTAGTACATGTGTTCAGTGCTTTGCACCTAGAAATACCAGGTTTTCAGCAGTACATATTTTGAACGGGAAAAAAATTGCTAATGAGTAATTTTTAAGCTAATTAACAGCTTCTACATTCTACTTGATATCAAAATACCAGAATCATGCTTAGTTCCCTGACTTTGTCTCATCATGAGGTATTGAGCACATTATATGAGCACTATGTTGATGTTTTCATCTGTAAAATGGGATTATTTATACTTTATATGTTTATTCTATTACATAGTGTAAGTTAGAATTGTTGCTAGCTTCATCTATTATTATCTTTTTTTTTTTTTTTTTTTTTTTTTTTTTGGTTTTCCGAGACAGGGTTTCTCTGTGGTTTTGGAGCCTGTCCTGGAACTAGCTCTTGTAGACCAGGCTGGTCTCGAACTCACAGAGATCCACCTGCCTCTGCCTCCCAAGTGCTGGGACTATTATTATCTTATTCTGAACTTATCTCTTCATATAGACATGAAAAGTACCTAAACTCACTCTTCTAAATTTGGATATATGTGACTTATCAATTTATAAATTGCATAAAATGGTTTGTAAATCAATACAAATAAGGAAGTAAATAACATTAATTGAGACATTTAACTGTGGAAGTTTTAAGCATGGGGATATGGTTTGCTGAGTGAGGTGCTTGCCATAGAAGTGTGAGGACCTGAGTTTGGATTCCCAACTTTCACTTAAAAGCCACAAGGACATGTGCTCACTATGTTCACAGCAGCATTGTTTTTCATAGCCAGAACCTGGAAACAACCTAAATGCCCTTTGATAGAAGAATAGATAAGGAAAATGTGGTACATTTACACAATGGAGTACTACACAGCAGAAAAAAATAACATCTTGAATTTTGCAGGAAAATGGATGGAGATAGAAAACATTATTATGAGTGAAAGAGAATTATCACATGTATTCACTCATAGGTGGTTTTTAAACATAAAGAAAAAAAAAAGCCTACAAACCAGAATCCCAGAGAAGTTAGACAACAATGAGGACCCTAAGAGAAACTTACATAGATCTAATCTACATGGGAATTAGAAAAAGACAAGATCTCCTGAGTAAATTGGGAGTGTGGGGATCTTGGGGGAGGGTAAAAGGGCGGAGGAGAGAAGCAGGGAGGGGAACAGAGAAAAATGTAGAGCTCAATAAAAATCAATTCAAAAAGGCCAGTTATAGCAGCAAGTCTTTGTAATCCCTGACGCAGTACGCTGAAGGTGTTCATGGTTCACTGACCAGCCATCATAGCTGAACTGATGTGTCTCAGGTACAATAAGAGACTGTCTCCATACATAAATTATAGGCGAATGAGAGAGACAGTCAATATCTACCTTTTACCTCCACATGTACAAGCAAACACAACCACATGACACACCACAAAAGAGAGACATGTAGATAAAACATACACATAAGAGCTTTACATCACCATCAATTCTATCCTCACTTGAGCACCTAATGCTGTGTTTACCCCCCCCCCAACTGAATAAAAAGTCTAACACAGTCATACACTTTCTACAATTATGTGATTAGTGTCGAACTGCATGTTCAACTGAAGTCTCAGCAGACAGTACTTTCTACATGAATTTTAGTCATCATTCCATATGAGTACATGCAACGATGCTCACAGAAGGATCAAATTCCCTGGCAGTTCATTTCCAACATGCATGCCCTTTTCTTAGACGATGCTTTATTATTCTTTATAGAGTTCACTTACTTACTATTCATTTTACTGAAATATTAATCAAATATCTACAAAACCATTCAAGATTAGACACAATACTAAGGCTACCACCAACTCTTTTCTGTCATATATGGGAACCAATCATTTTTTTTTCGGGGAGGTGTATATGTTTCTACGTTTCCATGGGTTTCAGGGATCAAACTAAGGTAGCCGGACAAGGTCCATTACCCACTGAACCTACTGCTACACACTTAGTATATACATCTTGAAAGTCATTTTTAATAAACCACATAGTGAGCATATCCACAGTCCAGCCATTCTCATGTGATAAGGAACAACTCGAAACTACATAAGAAGCTAAAAAGTGTTTCTGTTTTGTTTTGTTTCAATTGTCAATGTAAGCAATTAATAGTAGATTATGAGAGTTTAAGAAAAACAGTAACAGTATGGGAGGTTTATATTTCAATAAAATCTATGGCAAGAGAAGAGGCCATTGATTAGTGGCATCAGGTAGCCTGCAAGACAGCTGTTTGTGTAATCAACAGACAGTAGTAAAGTGATTAATTGTTACTGTTGCTACAAGAGGATTGAGCAACAAGGTCAACTGGAATCAATGTCTGAATACATGTTTCTTTGAAAAGTTTGTTTGTACATAGGGGTTTTATTATGATTCTCCACTGTACCTACAAGAAGATCATGTGTAACATTAAACTTTGAACTAGGGCTTTAAGTCCATTCAAATACAAGAATTGATGAGTGATATGTATTCACTTATTTGTTCATTCACTCAGAAAATCTTTATAGAAGATAGAGTGTGTAATTTATGCCAAGAGTTAGTAATAATAACACAAGCAATTTAGAATTTTCCTTAGTTTTTCATGTGTGTATACATTGTAAAGTATATTATTAGAACAATTATGTAGCATTATTAGTACAATATTTCCATCTGTATTGTTAATGTTTCACAGGTGCAGGCTTAACATACCTCTTTGAATATGTCATAAAATTAAACCTAGCCTTGATATTCTTTGATTTCTTATTTCGTGGCCATCATGTATATTTTCAGTCATTCCTCACCACATTGTATTAAATGGAGTAGCTTGCAAAGAGGCACAGAAGGAAAAATCTGTAAGAGTTATTCCTATTAATAAGATACAGATATCAGCAGAAAATGATGAAGGCAAAGATAAGGAAATGTATTTTCAAGCAATTTGATGGCTTACAATGTAATTAATGGGTTGTGATGATCTCCTGACCAGTTTGTCATCTCAAAATGCTCTGTCTAAGCCTGTTGATCAGGGTTGTAGCAGTTCCCAATTTAAAAAAAAAATACAAAAAGTTGTACTTGACAGAAAGTTTCTGGTGCTCATTCGAGAAAATTCAGGGTTGGGAGCGGCCATGCTTGAACATGGTGGTGTCTTTCCTGGATCTCTGTTATGATTATTTGAAGCTATCTCTAGCTCACCAACAACTTTCACCATTCATATAGGAACTCATAACTACTAAATCCATTAGTTAATACTTATATTTTGCCCTATTTAAAACCAAAACATCTATGAAACTTTCCTCCCCATATGATGAACAGAAAAGCAAAATATTTTACCTTATTTGTATGACATTAAGCTGACTATTGTTATATAACGTGACATTCTATGCATCTTACCTAGAGGGATTCTTCCACAAGGATCCCCTGATAGCAATTGTTTCTACTCAGAGTTATCAGTTGCCCTTATGATTTTCTTGATGTGAATCAAACTTCATGTCACACATGCATTCTAGAAGAGATTTCATAGGTTGCAAGGCTTGACACCAGATTCAGGAATGAAGCAAATTCCCACAGTTCAATCTACTAAGGAGTCAAATGATATTCTCTGAAAGAGTCAGTCAACCATCATAATCCTGGAACATGCACTTGTGATGATGTCCCAGCTTCAAACCTAACTCTCCCAACTCTTCATCTGCAGAAATTCTCCTAGGAAAATACGTTAATCACAAAGAATCATGTTTTCTAATTGAATCACAATGCCAATGCATGATCCTTTTCCTCATCCATTCATTATTTGTGCTGTTAAGACTGGTCTCAGAGTCAAACACACTTCTTCACCAGAATCTTCTAATCACCATCCATGACATCTCCCACTATCAAGTAAATGGAAAAGTAATTTGACCTTGGACATTATGATGGCTGCTCTTGGTTGTCAACTTGACGACCTATGGAATTAACTAAAATGACTGGACACACCAATGTGGAATTTTTTAAATTAAATCTTTTAAAGTGGGAAGATGCATTTCTAATATGGAGTTTTGAGGTGGAAAGATAAACCATTAATCCAAATATTTTAATTTGGGCCATATCTTCTGGAAGCTTATATAAGGGGCCTGCCTTCTTTTGCCTTCACTAGTAAGTTTATCCCTTCATTATCATTAGAATCTACTTTTCTGGGATTCCCATTTATCCTGAAGACCACCTAAGACATGCAGTCTTATGGGCTGAACAACCACTGAATTCTTCAGAGGCAGCCATTGTTGGATTAGCTGTATATGTATATATTAAAAGTTCTGTTAAAGAGCTCTGACTAATACAGGCATGTACTTCCTTTTTCCACTTTGTATTTGTGTGTGCATGTATGTGTATGTTGGCTTGGGTGTACTTGTGTGTATATGGATGTGGTGGTTAGAGGTCAAACTCTGGTGTACTTGAAGCACATATCACTACATAGGATAGATACAATTTACTTGAAGCTGTATCTGAATCCCAGACCTCTGCATTTCAAATATATCTTCATCAACAAACTCTTTCAAGAGATTATTCTCTGAAAATCTTGCAATCATGCTGTCTTTGAATGAATGCATCCCTCAGCAATCCTTCATGAAGTATCTGTCCTTCATGTGTTTTTTGCCCTCAGGCCAACTCAAATGTGGTGTGGACAGATATAAGGACCATCTTTGCCATCTTCAAACCACAGAAAAAGCAGGCTTAATCTAAAAAGTTTGTGCACCTGCTTGCCTGATGCGATGATTACTTTTGGTTTTCTAGATTGAAAAGGCAAGTGTAAGAAAATGGTAACTAATTCTTCTGAAGGGGTATTGTGTGGCACAGCAAACCGAATGAAGAAAAATTCCACTCTGAATATGGGTGGCAACATTCAAAGGCTTGGAGAGCTGTTGGAGATAGGGAAGGCACAGGCATTTGCACACTGGTCTCTTCCCAAGTAGATGTGTTAATTTGTTTTGTGTTGTATTTTCTGTTGCTGCTCACACCCATGACCACTTCAGCTATGAATACAAACTTACTAGTGACTCTTCCCTGAAAATCCAGAATTTCAGTCTCAGCCTGAGCTTTATCATTGGTCATGCTCGGCCTGAACTTCCAGGTTTCGGGACTTAGAAGCTACCAGTGTTTTCACATATCCAGCCTATGCAAGCTTATTTGGGAACTAGTCCGCTTCCTATCATGTAGTCTGGTAGAATAAAAATTAGATACACACATATGCATGTATATAGAAATAGATATAATCTACATGATATGTAAAAACATAAAGTTTTCACGAGTTACTGCCATCTCTCTCCTGTTTCCCTATGTGATCTATTTTGTGTTGGCAAGTCACTCCAGATGTCAACATGAAGAAATCTCTTCTAATAAACACCAAAATCTAAATCAGCCATTTCCCCTATATATCATCCTTCATCTAGTTCCTCTTGGCTGTATAACACACACTGGAATGCAAGTACACCATATTTCTTATTTTTACCAACAGATGTATATGCAGAGGGTAGACACTTCTTTCCCATTCTTGTTAGCTTTACTAGCAAAACTCTTTCAGAACAATCTGTACAATGCCCCTAGTATTTTTAGTTCAATGTCTCTTGCATATCACTCAATATTTCACAAGTTACAGCAACAGCTGTACATAAACCTCCAGTGTTACAGCTATGACTAAGTCTGCATGAGTTCCTCATACTGCACATCTTCCCATGGGTCCTATCCTTCCTTCACTGAGTTCTTTACTTGGTGACTGCCTCTGGGTAATTTTTGTTTTGTTTTTATCTCCCTTTGGAAGCGACTGTTCCTCTTTTTCACAGTTCATGTTTCTCTCTCTCTTGCCTACAGCTGAGTAATTGGATCCACAATTTGCTCTAATGACTACTGCTGAGTAATTGGCCCTACAATTCACTCTGCTTCCAAGATGGAAAGACTAAGAACTGCCTTTGCTTCATTTTTCTTTCATCCCACAGAGCATCTATCAGCATGAGCATAGGTGGTTTACACACACACACACACACACACACACACACACACACACACACTTCTCCTATCACTGCTGCTATCACATTGTCTGAGTGCAATCCCAGAGTATTGATCTGGATAACTAAGGAAGTACCTGACTTCTCCTGCTTCATATCTCCATGATTTCTCTGAGTTTTAGTCTCATAATAACATGGGGCAGCCAGACAGGGACAGATGGCTCTATCTCTGTGCTGTAAGTCATTTGCTTACCAGAATACAGTCTGTGAGTGGCCTATGACCTGTGCTTCATATAAATGCCCCAATTCAACAGCTTCCTCTTCTCTGCCTCCTTTCTGTTGACACGGTACCTTCTTCTCTGTTCCTAGCACATGACAAATATACTTCTGCCTCATTTTCATTCTTGCTTCTTGAAAGTGGTCATCTGGTTTCCTGAGCAATATATATTTTGCAAAGAGCATGAACGAACAGTGTTATGTAAGTGTTTAAATGGATGAAAAAGATAAAATTAAGGCCACTATTTCCTGGTGTCTAGAAATTATACAAAATTAAAATTTGATTGCTCAGAAGTAGAGTTTTCTTTGCTTAAAAGTATTTTTTATTTTTTTGCATTTCTTGTGCTTAGATGTCTAGTTTCAAAAGGCAAAATATGGATCACAATATTAATATTTATTATTCTGACATTCATATAAAATAAATATGGTGTAAGACAGTTCTCAGGGATGAATATTACCTGTATTCCTGTTAACTCTGCAAATGTTCATACTTCACCAGCATTGATTGATCAGATAACCTGGTGCAAGACCAAGCAGCCTGCATTTTATGAGACCTCAGAAGAAAGATTATGTGTCATATCATTCTAGAATCATCATACCAAAACATGTGAATGTAATTATAATGTGGGTGCCAATCAGGCAGGTAGATTAAACTACCTATGAAACTCTATGATTTATCTCATCTCAAGTTAGACTGGGAATTCAGGAATTTGAGATCCATTGATATGTAAACAAAGAACGTAATGTGAGAATCTCTGGAGGATTACATTATTTCTACATCTGTGTTGGAAATAGTCACTACTTTTAAAATGTTCCTTACTAGTAACACCCCTCCTTAAGTGTGTGTGTGTGTGTGTGTGTGTGTGTGTGTATTATATACTTAGACACACACAAAGACTGAATCTCTCACTGACTTTTGACTAGAATGGCTGATAAAGAAAGCCCCAGTAAACACCTATGTTCACTTTTGCAGTCCCGGGGTTATAGGCGCATGCTACAGCGCACACAGTTACATAGATGCTGCGATTTAAACTTAGGTCTTCATTCATGTGTCTGTACTGCAAGCTATTTATACACTGAGCTGTATCCACAGCCTTGAGCAAATGACTTTTAGTTGTCGCTAGAAAGGCTGCCACTTAGAAGGTCTTATAAAATTGGACTGAGTCTACATTGGTCCTTTCTTGATCCTATCCTTGTCCCCTAATAGCTGTATGTAACATTGTATTTAATTACCATTGTGCTGGTACCTAATTCAGACTTAACTTTGCCATTACTCTGCAATGATTATCACTAAATATGATTAATTGTTGGTTTGAGATTTTCTTTAGGAAGCAATTAAGTCTATTTCTCACTATTTAAACAAGAAGGAGATACACATTTTATGAACTGAAATTTCGTAGCCATTTTCTTTTTTAACCAGCAAGAGGAAGAAGGAAAATGTTTGTAACATCTTTTGTTTGTATCATTTCAGTAACTGGCTTTTATTTAGGTAGGGCACAATGTGCTTCACTATTATCATTTAAAGGATCTGCTTTTGAATTCCACATGAGTCCCCTGAAACAATACGTTGTCTTTCCTAGAGAAATAAGATTCTGCCATTTCTATTTTGGTTTATTGTTCTATAAGGAGAAAAGTTCTTAGAGCAGTTCTTATTGTGCCACAAATTCAGTCTGATGTTCTGGGTTGTGACTCAGTAAGCCAATCTCCTTTACAATGTGGTCACAGAACTCATTTGTAGAAATGAAAAGCCAATTTGAAATTGTTATAATCATGGGCTGGGGAAAAAGCACACTCCTTTACTGATTGTGCTCTTAATTTTCCCATCATCCCTTTTCAGCTAGCTGATACTTAATATTTGTAGTGTTTTATGCTATTAGGTACACCTGTATTTCACCACAGTAATTTTGAAATCTATTAAGTTCTAACAAGTATTATACTTTCTTGTTTGGGCATTTTGCACTCCACTTCAGAAAATGACAAATTTAAATCATTTATGAGCCAATCCAAAACACTTATCTTTAAGAAAACTTAGGCCAGGAAAAGGTGTCTTCGGAAGACATGCTGGAATCACACAATGGCTGGATATGTCACTTGTCTGTCATAATTCTATTGTGCTGTCTCAGTGATCTTGCTTACTGAAGAATCAAATGAATTCAAGAGATGCAAAATTTTCTTTCACCTACTAAATTTCTACGAAAAAAAATAGTAGAGCCACGGGTAGACTCAGTTAGCTCAAGCCATTATGCAATCAGAGTATCTCACAGGAGAGGTGGAAAGCTAATTAAAACGGCCATGGGGAACTTGTAAATAGGCATCAGCAGCATGCAGTAAAAGTAAAAGTGGGGAAAAAAAAGCATTTAGTGGAGCAACAGGAATTATTGGGCATCTGGCATTTGATGTTTCTCTTTTTAATGAACCCCCTCTCAGTCTATGTTCCAGACCATTGAATTTTCTCATGATTGGTAAATGTGATAATGTCACTTTTAAAGGTAGATTTATAAACTTATTAAGCACTCTGCAATCAGCATTACTAAATAGCAGCTGTAAGCTATGATTTAAATTACTCTTATAATGTAGTTTTTAAATTCTAATATAAAAAAAAAAATCTCAGCTTCCACAGATGTTTGAGATGAAAGCTTCCACTTATCAGTCTCACTCCAATTGCAACCAAATTAATACTGTTTACTTTGATTTATGGGCAACAGGTTAATTTTGACATGCGGTCCTTTAGGAAATCATATAAAACCCAATAGTACTATTAAACTCTTAGCCTATCCAAGTAGCAGTGGAGTTGAGGAAGCCTCCTGAACACAACAAAGGCATGACATGACCTATTTCCTGTCACCTGACCTTAAAATCTGGTGCTTATTTGTGGAATAATATGTACACTCTGCAATGTAATTTTCTTTTCAACCATTGACTATGGCTTCATGTGAACATGAGATGGGGTGTGTTCCTTCTCTTTTACACCATTTCTCTTCCTTCTATTTTTCAAAAATCACCTAGTTAAGACCTATTTGCATTCAATATTTATAACAAACTTACACCTTCAGGATTGGCTTCTAATTATCCACAAAAAAATTAGGGAAAAAATGCCACTCTAGAACAATGGAATGAACTTGCCACTATAATGCTTAACTGCATCAAAGCAGAATTTGAGGACTAATAACACTTCATTTATGTTGAGTCATCTCACTTCTACTTAGACTAAATATTCTTGCTATATATCTCTCAGTGGCTTTCCCTCTCTTTTTCCCAATTAGTAAGGTCTTCCTCTCTTTGTTTTCATGGCTTCTGTTTCTCTTTACCATTCCTGTCTCTTCAAGTATCTAGCACATCCACTACATGAAGGTCTTTGAACATATTAAAAATTGTTTGACTTGGTGGTGGTGGCTTATGCCTTGAATCCCAGCACTCAGGAGGCAGAGACAGGTGGATCTCTAAGAGGTCGAGGCCTGCCTGTTCTACAAGAACTAGTTCCAGGACAGGCTCCAAAGCTATAGAAAAATCCTGTCTCAGAAAAGAAAAAAAAAAAAAAAGAATTGCTTGGGACTTTCATACCTGCATATAATTTTTTGGATCAAACCCACACTCATTTTCTTTCTTCCAATTCTTTCCTTTTTCCAGCATTTTTCCCATCCAACTTCATATCCTCTGGGGTTTTTTTTTTGGGGGGGGGGTTATATCCCAGAGCATATTTGTTGCTGTCTTCATGTTCATGGATGCTGGATTATCTATTAGAATACAGGTATCCTCTCAAGTCTTCCCTCTCCAGAATTTATTAATGTCAATAGCTCTTCAGCTAAGGGTGGTATTTCATGTGTGCCTCCCAGTCCATGCTAAAATTTTTGTTGACGTGATCTTGTGAAGGTGTTACCCATTACCAATGCATTAACAACTGTGTTGTGCAAATGTCAAGTCCTGCAAATGTTGTTTTGCTGCAGGCACCCATTGCCATTGGCTCTTTCAACCTCTTGCCATCTCTTCCTCAGTAGTCCCTGAGACTTAGGGAAGAAAGTGTGTTATGGATGTCTCAGTTAGAAATGAGCAATCCACAGTTTATAAAAAAAAAAAAAAAAAAAACCTTCTTTATAGAACTGTATCATTATTTTCTTCAGTCCTGTATCAAACCCTGACAATAAATATTTCCGATAGACGCTGGACAAGAAAGTGAAGGATTAATTGATCAAACTATAGTCAAAAAATTATCACTACTATTTTAATATGCTAAATATTTTACATAGTGCTTTTTCATTTTTCTGTGGCATGGATGAGTGGACAGAGAATAAAACAGGGAAATTGAGGAGAGGAATGAAAACTCAAAGTTGTTAAGGAGTCTTCATATAAAAATCAACTAAAACCAACTCATTAATTATTTTCTACCCTAATCCATGCAAGACCATGATATTGGAACCTCTACAGGCAGTATTTCATTCACAAATATTAAATTAATAGGAGAAATTATTTTGTGGCAAAACAACAATATAGTTTGGGAGGGCTGCTTTTTGAGACATAATCTGATGTAACACTGCTTAAAATTACACTCACAATATGTGAGACTGTCTTGCATTTTAATCCTCATGCCTCAGCCCCCTTAGGTTGAGATTACAAGAGGACTTGGTATTTTTGACAATGGGATCCTATGATGACCTCTGATGACTCTCAAACCACGTAGCATACAATGATGATGGAGCTGAAGGGTATGTACTCTGCCAGTGTGCTAGAATATTAGTCCCTTTTATACAAAGAAATGGAATAGAAAAAGTCACAGAAATAAAGGAAATTTTCTATTATATCATTTTTGTACCTTAGAGAAACATGACAACCAAAAAAAAAATTACACCTTCCAATTCTAGCAAGAACTAACACAGTGCTGACTGTGAGATAAATTCTCCCTCAGCTGGCTACTGGAGTACACCCTCCTAGGTTAACTACTGTGGAACTGGTCAATAAACCCAATCTTTTAAATGGAGAATTTCTAATTGTCGGAAAAGAATTTATTCCTTGAGCCTAGATTATTGAGCTCAATTGTAATTAAAAATAAATCTTAACAAGAAAACTGCACAAAACTGATACCTGACTGCTTGCTTTCTGTTTCTCAACAGGGGAATAGGTTTACTTGGGTCTTTTTTTGTATCTTCATTAAAGAACAATTTGAAACTATAACATGGAAAATAATAGTTTGGCCAGAGGAAAATAAAACATATATGAAACCACAAAAATTTACCTCTATGTGAGGTTTAGGATATATTCTGAAATATACTTGATATATGAAACTAAATGTGATTTTTGTATGAAGTCTCATTTTTTAAATTTTATTTTTTTTAAATCTTTTCTATTTTTCATGTCAAATCCATTTCCCACACCCTCCCCTACTCCTGCTCGTTATACCTTCCCCCCTCGTACCCCCTCCCATTCCCCAACCCAACCCCTCATTCACTCCTCACAGAGGGTATGGCTTTCCATAGGGAGTCAGCAAAGTCTAGCACATTGCTTTGAGGCAGAACCAAGGCCCTCCCTGTTGGGAGAGGCTGCTTGTTGGTTCCCAGCAGCTCAGCCTTAAAATAAACACACAGAAATTATACTATTCAAATCACTGCTTGACCCCTTAGCTCTAACTTCTTATTGGCTAACACTTATATCTTAATTCAACCTATCTATATTTCTATGTCTATGTATTGCCATGTAGCTGTGGCTTACTCAGTAAAGGTCCCTTTGGCTCTGGATGGCTTCTCTCTGACTCTACCTCCTTTCTCCCAGCATTCAGCTTAGTTTTCCCTGCCTAGCTTGGTTCCCCTATAGCTCTGCTATAGGCCCAAAGCAGTTCCTTTATTTACCAATGGTAATCACAGCATACAGAGGGAAATCCCACATCACCTCCCAACTATATCTAGCCTGTGCAAGTCATTTCTCCAGGGAGAATGGGTTCCAAAAAGCCAGAACAAGCAATAGGGCTAAATCTTGGTCTCACTGTCAGTGGCCCCACAGTCTGCCTCAACCATACAACTGTCACCTACATTCAGAGGGCCTAGTTTGGTCCTCTTGATGGTTACCTTGCTGTCAGGCTAGGGTTGGAAGGCTTTCATTAGCTCAGGTAAGCTATTTCAGTGGGTATCCCCATCATTGTCTTGACCTCTTTGCTCATATTCTCACTCTTACCCCTTTTTGACTGGACTTGGGAGCTCAGCCCAATGCTCCACTGTGGTTCTCTGCATCTGCTTCCATCAGTTGCTAGATGTAGGTTCTGTGATGACATTTGAGATAGTCATCAATCTGACTACAGGGAAAGGTCTATTTGGGCATCCTCTCCAGTATTGCTTAGGGTCTTAGCTGGGGTCATCCTTGTAGATTCCTGGGAATTTCTCTAGTGCTAGGTTTCTTACTAGCCCCATAATGGCTCTCTCAATCAAGATATCTCTTTCTTGTTCTCCATCTCTGTCCTTCCTCAATCTCAAGCATTCCTTTCTTTCTTGTTCTCCTCCCCTTTCTCTTCTCTTCTGCTCCTCCCCTTCTGCCTTCCCTTCTTCTCCCACCCCCACACTCCCAATTATCTCTAGAGGAAAACATCCTGAGTTAGGTAACCCAGGCCCAGATAGATGAGCATGGTATATACCCACTCATAGGGGAAAACTAGCTGTAGAGCAAAAGAGAGAGAGCCTATAGCCCATGACCCCAGAGAAGTAAGTAGCAATGAGAACCCTACAAGAAATATACATAGATCCCCTTGTGACAGGGAAATAGATAAATCTCATTATTATTTTTTTTTTTTTTTGCTTATAGTTTGGGGCTTGTGTGTGTGTTTGCGTAGAGGTCAGAAGACAACCTTCAGTATCATTCATCAGGTGCCACCCCACCTTGTTTTTTCATTGAGATAAGATCTCTTTTCTGGTCTAAAGTTCAGGAAGTAGGCAAAGCTAACTGGCCAGGAAACTCCTGGGATCCATCTATCTCTTCCTCCTCAGTGCTGAAATTTCACACATGTGGCACCCTACTCAGCTTTTTCATGGGAGTTTGAAGAATCAAACATTCTTCTGAATTTTATCAGCAATAAGAAAACAGGTGATGGAGATGGGTAAGCTAAACAGGTCCTTGGAAAATGCTTGTATTTTATTTTATCTGTCTTAGGGATAACATGACAATTGTTTTATTTAGTGAGTCATTTTTGTAACCACACCTTAAAAAATTTAAAGCTGAAGCAACATTCTAAAGTGTGAAACGTTGATAAAAATACACTTATTTTTGATTATATGATTGCTTTAGGTTTAGATATTGTGTTTATTGCAGTCTGTTTTACGTGTTTTTGTAGTTGAGGGTCACCAGTAAGCTTTGGCAATAGGAATCTTGGCAAGTATCATTATGAGCATTAAATGACTTCAGATATCTCTAGCTGAAATTCTCCAGGCTGTTTCAATGCTTCTAAAACTGGTCCTTGATTCTCTTCCCTAGGCTTTATTCAAGAATGTTGGAAGTTCCCCTTTTGAGAAATAGAGATAATCAAATGTCTAGACAAAATAAAGTACTATCAGTGCCCAAGAACTTGTTCCTTTGGTCCAACTCTATCATCTGTTTTCTTACTCCTGATAAAGGTCAGAGGAAAGTTTGTAAACCAGTTTGCTGATTCACAAAACATAGAAGCAACTTTGTGTGTTTCAAGAGAAAACTGGACAAAGGAATAATTCTTATATACTCATTCATGACAGAATGTTATTCTTAAAATAGAGCCTTATCTTTCCACTTGCCTCCATGTGGCTGGGCTTGAAGATAAATACTGTCAGCAAGAGAAGAGGGTTGCATGATATTACGTGAGTTAACACAGAGAGAGTATGAAGCAGTTGCTACTGTTCATAAAGGAAGATGCTGAAAATGGCATGAAAGGACAGATAAGCATATTTTCAGGATAAAAATACTCCAGACGATCTATAACATGCAGGATAATAGATAATAACCCCATGAGGATAATAGATAATAACCCCAGATCTGATGGTTTTGCTAAATCAATACATTTTTATTTGGTCCCTGAGCAAGACACATATATTCTGGTGTGTTTTATTATTGCAACAATTTTACTATTCATATCCCCTAATAATATTGTAAATTTCAATTGTAGACAGGAAGAGTCATTGGAAAATGAAGATGAAGTCTGTAGACAAACACATGGGCTTCTCTAGTATGACATTCAGAAAATTACCAGCCTCTTAAGGGAAGATATTTTCCTCTCAATATGCTCAATATTTAAAGTAGGTTTTGTGTTTGGATACTTTTAAAATTGTGCTTCTGTTTAATATGATGATATTTTCTTGGTTTCCTTTTTAAATTTTTATTTTGTTCACACATGAATATATTTTATTTTCCTCCAATCTATCCCTCCTGAGTCCTTCCATAACAATATCCCTACTTTATACTTCATGTCTTTTTATGAAACACACACACACACACCAACACACATACCCACAGACACACCCACACACACTGCAGCATGTGCAACCTAGCAGGAGCCCAAACAAGAAAAAACTGATTCTCCTTCTTCATTAAGCAGCATCCACTGCCTGTAGTTTCTCAGCTAATAGTAGGGACATGCTGGATCATTGACTAGATTGCACTTGTGTGGATCTTGTCGAGCACACACAGCTGCTAAGATTTCATAAGTCTGAGTACACATTAAGTCCAGAAGACACTGTTTTTCTCTGGCATTCCTGGATCTCTGACTCTTACAGTCTTTCTGCCCCTCTTTTTTTAAGCTCCTTCCACCTTTAGGGAGTGCTGTGATGTAAATGTCCCATATGACAATGAGCACTCCACAGACTCTTGTTCTGCCTTTTGGTCATCACTCCATTCACTTCAAAAAAAAGTGGGGGGAGTTTCTGATGAGGGATGAAAGCTGAACTAATCTATTTGTTTGAGAATAACTATTTATCGAGCCTATTATGCCATTCTTCTTGCCTCCTTCATAAGTGGGACTGAATGCGCCTCCTAATTTAGGGAGATTTTAATAGCTTAAGACATTTAAATTCAAATCAATATCCTAAAAACATAAAAATTGTACATATTTATGGGACACTACACAATGTTTTGTTACATGTAGTTATTGTTTAAACTGGGGTAAATGTATCTGTCACCTTCAACATTTATCATGGCTTCATAGGGAAAGCATTCAGACTCCTAAAAGCTCAGGATTTATCATGGTTTGAAATATTTATCCAGGCATAATGTTTTATAGACAAAAGTGAATTCTGAATTAGGTCTTAAATCCCGATTTGAGATAAGTCATTAAAAAATGCTTCATTAATTAAAACTTTTCATCTGTCTGCTGCTTTCAGAATTTAAATCCCTAAGAAATGTTATATAAAATCGATTCTTAATTTGCTGCAATACTGTCCACAAATAAACTTGAATGTGTGTTCTCTCACAAAAATAAACAACTGTAGTTCCTGAACCCCTGAATGATGTTTTCCTACAAATTACTAGTGACCTCAGTTTGTTTCCAGCAGATTGTGAACCTTTCTACCAGAGCAGCCCTCTGTAACTGTGAAATTTGCCTCCCCATTGGGGCTTTGTCATTTTGTGTCGTAATTACTTTTTCACTTCTCTGTGGTCCCAACAGACTAAAGTTCTTCAAAGAAAGAAATCATGCCATAGTGAATCCCCAGTGCCCAATCATGGAGGAATAATATGTTCAATAAATATGTTCCTATAAAAAATAAGTATTAATTAAATATTCAATTAAGGAGATATGTAAGGACTCACTTGTGTGCATTCTATTGTCAGCTGGTGCTGACACCATGCTCTTTAAGAGGACAGACAATTAATGATACAACAATTACAAAGAAAGCATTTTTCCAATTTACACACAATATTCTTCACCCGTGTGTGTCATGCATATTTTATATATATATATATATATATATATATATATATATATATATATATATAGTATGTACATGTGTGTATGTGCATGATGTATTTAGTGTGCTACTGTGTGTGTTATGTATATGTGAGGAATGTGTGTGCTATCCTTTAGAGGTTTTCACTTTTGTTTACCTGATCATTTATAGCAGATGAATGATTTCATTTAACAAATAATTGAACTGTGGAGATAACTTATTAATTAAGACTGCTTTCTCATCATGCATAGAACTCAAGTTCAATTACCAACACAACAGAGCTCATAACTGTTTACAATTTCAGCTTCAGAATGTTAGGCTCCCTCTTCTGGTTTTCTATGGCTTCTGCACATAGAAGGCACACATGCACATGCACACAGACACTTACATTAAAAGTAAAAAACAAATATCATTTGCTTTGAGTCTACAGTTTTAGAAAATATACCATAAAATATACCAAAATATTCAATTATCAAGTTTGAAGAACAGTAGTAATTAATCTAAGAATAGAAAAATATATGCTTCATGACACTTTCCTATCTTTAGGTTCGACACCAATGGATTCAGAAGAAGGGGGTAACTGGTTTTTTGGGATGATTGGTATTTGTAAATTACTGTCTATAAAAAATTGTACTGGTACTGTTTCTTGTATATTGATATGTTAAATATTAAATATGAATGTTCCTACCTCTATTTTTGTATGAGTATGCTTATAACTTTGTCCATATTATATTGATACATCTACCATATTACATTGTACATTTCTACCTCTGATACTATGACATTGTTTACAGTTGAAGATCATTGTCTTCATATATTACACAGTTGTTTATTCTTTTAATCTTCAAAATTAGATAGGTATTAAAAATTATATATTTGTCATATTTATTTTTAAATTTATCAGGTCTTTTAGTTACATAGAGATTATATTTAGTATAGATAGTATGATCTTCAGCCTCTTCAAAGAGCTGTAAAAAATGGCCTTTAATCTAACCTAAAATTTCTATACCAAAGAGACACAATTACTCCTGACAACACCACTCTACTCCCGAGAGAACGTTGAACACCAAAGACACTCCACTGGGAGCTTGTCTTCTTGACAAAACTGGCCTTTGGGTTAAAAAAAGCCCATACCTCAACTTCTGACAAAGATACAAAATATCCCTAAGTGGATAAAACAGGATTGTCTTATCTTGCCAAAACAGGGTAAGATAGTCCTAAAAAAGTTCCTTGCCTTTAATAATGGTATGCCAGTTATGTTAGGCCTTAGCCAAAGTTGGTTGACTCAACATTGCAAACGAGACTTTGGGTGATTGCCCAGGTAGTCAGTTGTCTCTATCAATTGTTACACATTTTTAAATATCTCTCGATTGTTAAGTAATATTTATTCCCTTCTCAGATCTTTAACGGAGTTAAAGATTATATAATTATAGTTACTCTCTATGTTATTTAGACTCCTTGAGATAAAATGTTTAACAAAAGTTTTGTTCTCAATATTGTTTGTTATATTTATTATTTGTTATTATTGTATATAGTTGTATTTGGTTTGGTTTTATCTTATTTAGACAAAAGGGGGAGATGTAGGGACATAGCCCCACCCATTGGGGGCGTGTTCGCCTCGGGCTAATGTTTACGGATAAATCTGCCGGGCGTGAGCCCAGCAGGCCCTTTTCTTTTGCTCCGCTTTTCCGGTACACCGCGGGAACCTTTGGTCCTGTAAGTTTATTTCCTTATTAAAGCTGTATATATCTATATAATCTGTCTACATTCATTTGCGCCACCACAGCTAAATAGAGGTAGAAGCATTCAAAAAGATAAATTGTATCAATAAGTATGGAAAAGCTTTTCTGCTGTGTGGTCATAACATAAAGAAGGCAGTGCCACAAGAATTGATAGAACACTTAGATAAAAATAGGCATTATAAATAACCTGGAGGAAATGTTTTAATAGCATATGAATATATGTGCATGGATTGTATACAAGTATTGTTGCCATCAATAAAAGCAATTTAGCATTTGCATGTTGGTATCCATGGGAATTACTGTGACTGTACTTTTATTGATGCAAGGGGATGGATGAGGTGGCAAACTTCTAGTGCAGTTCTTCTCCTCTAGTTTCACATCATCTTTCTTGTCTCCCATGAACTCCTTAGCAGAGAAAATCTTCAACAAGAACATTGGCCTACTTCATACATTTGCAACAATATGATACCATCAATCAACCTGACAAATTATACAATATTTAGTCTATGAGATGATTTTTATAGGATTCTGAAAGTGTTTACAGAAAATACACATAATATATATTATGTAATATGCATATATAAGCATATATTACAATATATCTATCATCTATTTATGATTTTCCATTTATCTACCAGTTATCTATTTGTATACCTATTAAATATATATTTATATATTTCTATCTCTTTATCTACCTATTATTTATTTATCTTTTTTCCATCTCTCTCTTATTTAGCTATCAACCACAAATCTTTTTTCTATCATTTATCAATAACCTATGGGCTTATCATCTATCATTTATATATCCATGTATTTATAACCTGTAATTTATCTACCTATCATCTGTAGCACAAATTCTAATTGTTCTTAATAAAAACCCAGTGTCAGATATTAGGGGGAGAAAGTTGAGAGATCAGAGAAGCTGAATATCCAGTCACTAGAGAGATCTTTTACCTCTACCATTGCTCAGACTGAAGGGGCTCTCCTGTTCTCAGACTGACTCCTCAGGCTTCATCCTCTGACTAACTGCTTCATACCGCACCTCACACTGCATCCTCAGACTGCATTGCACTTCTGTCTCCTCTTGCCGTATATTCCACTCTCTGCCCAGCCATACCATTCCTGTCTCCACCTCTGTAGTGCTGGAATTATGCTGGGATTAAAGGCATGGGACCCCAAGTGCTGGGATCACCTTTGTGTTTGCTCTGTTTCTCTTTTAGACAGATTCAATCTCATGTAGCCCAGGGGGACCTTGAACTAACAGAGATCCTTCTTGTCTTGGTTTCTGCAGTCCTGATATTAAAGTTGTGTGCCACTACTCCCTGGCCTCTAGTGACTTAGCTCTGCACTCTGATCTTCATGCGAGCTTTATTTGTTAAAACACAAACAAATTATCACTATAATCATCTATCCATCTATTATACATATATCATAGTTCTATTTATCTATAATTCTGTCTACCTATTTGTCATCTACCTATGTAGCATCTATCACTTAATGTATTTATCACCTATCATCTATTCATCATGCATTTGTCTATTATGTATTCGTTATATATCTACCTAGCTGTCATCTACTCATTTATCTACATTTACTTATAATATATTATCAGTCCATCATAGAAAAAACAGTAAATAAATATCATATATTTTTTACAGTAAAATATTCAAAAGCATAATCTGTACGTATGTTTTTAATATGAGAACTTGAGAATGCAATTGGAGGGCAATCAATCGAAACATTTCAAACCATTTATATTCTGGATTTGATATTGGGGAAATGGGGCCAGTCACAGGAGTAGGGAGCCAGATCTATTGTGAATTTTAGTCTATTTTAAAGACCTTCCTTCCCTAAAATAACTCCCACACTGGTGCTTGAAACCTCTATTAGATTTCTTAAGCCCTAAAGATTCTGGTCCTCCCACTTCCCTATTAAATTGAAATTGCTTTACAGGATGTAACACCATAGGAAGCGCCAGCTAACACCTGATCAGGGACTGCTTCCCAATCTGTAGGACAGCTAATTAAGTGGGATCAGTCCTGTGGGAAAGTCTATTCAGAATGGGGTGCATATCAGGTGGAAAGGAACCCCAACCGAGAAGGCAGGGTACTAAAGAAAGCTTGGTCAGACTGAAGTTTATTCTAGAGTTGCATGAGTTGGAAAGTGACAATCAATGAAGACAGTGCTCCTCAGTAAGAACTAGTTTAGAAGCCTTGGGATATAGGGATCTCCTGAACAATACAGTTTTACAAATGTGTCACAGTCTCTGCTATGGACTCTAGGTTTGAAGGCATCACAATTTCTTTCTAGTTGATTTGCTTTTGTTCAAATGCACCATGGAACACGAGACAGTGCACCAGCACAATGGGCTCAGATGAATTCAGTCAACATCCATTGCAGATTTACTCCAAAGAAGGGTTGATGTTCAGATAACAGAAAGTAAGAGATGGGCTAGACACAGCCCTTAGTGTCAAGGAGACTACCACAATCAGTGATAATAAATCTCAGACATTAAAAAACACAACTTAATCTACTAACTATTACAAAATGCTACAATTTAAATAATATAGCAGAGATATTATTCAGGGAGACAGTTCCTAGAGAAGGTTTTTTGTTAGGCCTGAAAGCCGTTTCCTCGTTTCTTTTTTTTTTTTAATATTTATTTATTTATTATGTATACAATAGTCTGTCTGCATGTATGTCTGCAGGCCAGAAGAGGGCACCAGACCTCATTACAGATGGTTGTGAGCCACCATGTGGTTGCCGGGAATTGAACTCAGGACCTTTTGGAAGAGCAGATACTGCTTTTAACCACTGAGCCAACTCTCCAGCGATCGATCCCAAAGCAGTTTATTCGCTCTGTCTTCCAATGCTTTGGTCTGCTTTGTATCTCCAAGCTATACTTGAGACAGTAAGAAGTCACCAGCAAAGCATGAAGAGGCTGGTGAGAGTAGGATCACTGTTCTGTAGACAGGACCTCAATGACTCTACCTGGAGAGCTAAAAAGAGAGATGGTCCAGCAGCTCAGAGAACATGCTGGTTATGCTTAGTATCTGAGTTCAGTTACCAGTACCCACATTAGGTGGTTTATCCCCTGTAAATTCAGGGAATCTGAAACTCTCTTCCTACATTCATGAGTAATATGTGCATGTGTGTGTGTGTGTGCATGTATGTCTGTATGTGTGTTTTGTGTGTGTGTGTGTGTGTGTAAGTGTATATATTCAAGAATTTGATAGAGGGGTTTAAGGTTTATAATATACGATTTACTCTCCATCATAGTGATGTGTTTACTTATAGTTTTACAGAAGGCTAGCTTCTAGGTACAGTAATTTTCTTAACATTGAAAGATATGGATCACTCAGCCATGTTGGTCCATGCCTTTAATCACAGTACTTGGAGACAGAGGCAGGCTGATCTCTTGAGTTTGAGGCCTGTATGGTCTACAGAGTGAATTCCAGGACAGCCAAGACTGTTATGCAGAGAAACCCTGTCTCTCAGAAAAAGAAAGAAAGAAAAAGGGAAAGAAGGAAGGAAGGGGAAAAAAAGAAGGAAGGAAGGAAGGAAAGAAGGAAGAAAAAGAAATGTCAAATTAAAACCTCATCTCTGTCTTTTAAGACTGGGACTGAACGAGCATGTGATCAAACCAGACTCTCTGAATGTGGCTGACTGAGAAGCCAAGGACAATGACACTGGGTTTTGATCCTACTTCATGGACTGGCTTTGTGGGAGACTAGTCTATTTGGATGCTCACCTTCCTAGACCTGAATGGAGGTGGGAGGACCTTGGACTTCCCACAGGGCAGGGAACCCTGACTGGTCTTAGGACTGGAGAAGGAGGGGAAAAGGGAGGAGGAAGGGAGAGATAAATGGGAGGAGGTGAAAATTTTTAATAAATAAATAAATACAAAGAATTACACAGGCTACTGAAAATGAGGTTTTGGTTTTAGATCCTGAGGCCATGTTACCCTGTTCTTCTATAAACAAGCCTATTGCTTTCACAATGGTCCTCAAGGGACTGACCTCCTTTGCCTGAATTCAACAGGCTGAATTATGCATGTTCCAGATATTTTCCATGTAAACCTCAGAGTACCTTGAATATAAACATATCAGTAGGAACAGAAGGCAGTGTGTAGAATGGACAGGGATACTTCCCTTATTTAAGGTGGGAGAAACATTTCAGTTTTTGATACAACCAGAATTGTAGCAGTATGTTATTAAAAGGAAATAAATTTGTCTCTGAACAAAGACTAGCAGACAGTAGAAGACCAGCATTGTCTCTTAATATGCTGTGATCCTAAAGGTTTCTTAAATCTCTACAGCACACTACGGTGACATCTGCTCAGCCACCTAGCAAATATTCTGTATTTGCAAGCATTTTGGAAGCAGCGACCAGTGTTTAATTTTGGGATAATGCCTTCTTTATGTTCAGACCCTGGAGCATTCTAAACAGCCTGCATGGAATCTTGGTGGTAGTTGTAAATAGGAAAATTGGCTGCCTCGAATCTTGTGTCGTGTCAGCGAAGATTTCATGAGTTGAAACACAATGTTATGTCTATGCCATCAACAACAATGAGCATCAACTTGGCTATACAATCAGTAAGAATAGGAGAATATAAAATTGACAGAAATTTTTGGAGAGATATTTCAGTGGCTAAGTACCCAAAGCCGTTTCTAAATCATTGGCTTGTACCAAGCAGCTCATAACTCTCTATTAAGTCTAGCTGCAGGAGACCCAATGTTTCTGGCTCTTGTGGGCATCTGCACTCATGTGTGCATACCTATAAAGAGACACATATAGACATACATATAATTGAAAATAGAGTATTTTTAAAATTAATAGATTTTATAGTCCCTAAAGAAGTGTGATTCAGATTGTTATCTTAAATATGTAAAAGCAATGATAATCATAGGCTGGAAGACAACGTTTTGTGTAGAAAGTTTAAATAGTTTAGTTGAAGTTTCTGCAGTGTACAGAATCTTGATTGGAAGGCAGAAGAGTTACTTTTCAAGTTTTTCAACCAAATCCCTGAGAAAAACAACTTACTAGAAGACTTTCTTTTCAGCTCACAGCTTGAGGCTACTGTCCATATTGGTGGGGGAAGCCTTGCAGCAAGAGCAGGAAGCAGCTGATCCCATTGTATTGGCTTTAAGGAAGAGACTGGTGGAATCCATATTTCATTCCCCTCTTTTTGTTCTGTCTAACATTAGAATGACAATAGAATGCTGCCCCTCACATTCAGTTTGAGTCTTCCCCTTTAATTAATCTCAAGTACAAACTCCCTCACAGACAGATCTAGAAGTTTGTCTCCTAGGAGATTACAAATCCATCAAGATGACAATGTTATTAACGATTAGATAACTGATAAAATAATCATTTTAGCTTATGCCTGTGAGGTATTGACCAAGAACCACCAATAGCAATTTCTCGATTTGCTTCTAAAATGCATTTTTATATTTGTCCTTTACTTTACTTTTAAATTCATTTTTTGTATTCTTTATTTATTCCTGTATCTGTGTGTAAACACATAGGTGCAATGTAACAAGTGTGGAGGTCAGAGGACAGTTCTTGGAAATTGGTTTTCACCTTCTACCATATGGGTCTTGAGAATCAAACTCAGATGTCTGCATGTGGAAAGCTCCTATTTCTGTGATCCTTCTCACAGGCCTTGCAAAGTAGATGTAAAGTACACAGGAAATCCTTTTCACTCATTTATCTCCACTGTAGAAAAGATTTCCACTCTAGTAAATCCTGGTCAAGGCCAATTACAGAAGATCATGATGGAGATATTACTGTTATAAGTCATCGTCATTGCAATGTCATTAGAGATCCTTTTGTTTATTGTTGAAAAGTGTTTTTCTAACCTGAAATATATTTACCCATTTATTGACTTGAAAGGAATGCAAGTGTCCCACAATCCAGGCACTGAGATCTAGACATGTTCTAGTGGAAGCTGTTTTCATGGACAAGCTGCAATTAATTCCCTAGTCTCCTAAACTCAATTTCAAAGACAGGGAAGATATTTTTGTTCCAAACACCAGGAAGTACTCTTCTGACCTAAATATACATCCTATTCTCTGCACAAGACAGCATAACTTGTCAGGTGACTTTCCAACGGCTTTAGGACAATACAGTCAATATTAGAGAATATTCTTCTTTTACATGAGAATCAGAAGGTGAAAACCCCTGGTGAATGTGGCAAACTCTGTCCAACAGAGAAAAGAACTGTTCTTGAGACTCTAGATTTTTCTCCCCCAGTTCCCCAAAACTGCATTCTGTAGCCTCATTGGGTAAAGCCATGGAACCATACACCTGATTTTTATAAATAGATGAGACCAAAAACCATCAATAACATTCTTATCTACTTACATTCAGAGTTATGTTAATCCCTCTGGAGATGATCGGCACTGTGGCATAGCTGGTTTTCTAGACTCTAGCCTGATAACCAGTTGTTCACTAAGAGTCAATGAGGCTTTTCCTAAGCAGGGTTATTACAAATGTGTTTCATTGGACCAGGAAATCTAGAACGTCCCTGAAGCACTCATCGTTTACCAGTGTGATTATGGACTGGGAAAATATACTGCTACGTGTAATTACAATGCTCCTAAACACATTGAGTTGCATTGTTTCCTGTTTCTTCCTTTCTTTCTCCTTTTTTCTCTCTTTCTACCCCCTTTGTTTTACCTTCATTCTATTCAAAACAGAGATTTCTAATTTTATCTACGCTCTAGCCACTACACTTGTAGGGACATAGCCCCACCCATTGGGGGCGTGTTCGCCTCGGGCTAATGTTTACGGATAAATCTGCCGGGCGTGAGCCCAGCAGCCCTTTTTCTTTTGTTCCGCTTTTCCAGTGGTCCGCGGGAACCTGTGGTCCTATAAGTCTATTTCCTTATTAAAGCTGTATATATCTATATAATCTGTCTGCATTCATTTGCACCGCCACATACACTAAAATCTGAGAAACCAGACACAAGCTAATCCTTGTAAATGAGGCAGAGCATATTATGATGTATTTATTTATAATTTATTATGAGGAATACTATAAAAGTGAAATACTAAGGTCTGTGTGGATAGCTTATCCAATAGTTTTAATTGCCCAGGGAAGTCTTTGCTACACTTTTGCCACACAGTCTGAGTCAATGACCTCCTGTGCCCCCCAAAAGTCTGTTATGTTTCTATTTATCTCAGACTCTTCTAATTGTCTTGAGTCTGTTGCCAACCACAGGCACTAACAGAAACAAAATAAATTAAAGACCATGGATTCTGTAAGGCCATGACTGTAATTATAATTTGTCATCAGTAAAAGATGCACTTTTTCTATGTTTCCCTGTTTCTTATCTTGGTCACGGGTTTTTCTGACCCAAACACACTTGCTGAGAAAAAAAAAAATACTGGGAAATATTAATCATGTATTCATGTATTCACCGTCCCATCAATATCAATAGTGTCCATGTCTTATGAGCAAATGTTCTTGTCTTCTTCACCATGCCCTTTATAACACACACACACACACACCATGGCAGTGTCCTGTAGCCATTTTCTCCATATTGGAACATCCCCTTTGGTTTTGAGAAGTAAAAAAAGCATACAAATCTTGGGACATTCCAAAACATACAGTAATCCCAAGGTCCCTTCATAGTGGTCAGATCAACAGTAATGAATACTTGGGAGAAGAAATACTCTGAGTACTTGCACTGCCAAAAAAGTTGTGCAGGAAGCTCCAGGAGGCAGATTGGAGAGGCATAATCCATGCTGGGATAGGCTTTTTGGTGATACAAATGCCTTTGAGTCATTTATAGTCTTATTAGTAACCCCTCTTCCACGGGCCTGTAAGTCACCTGATTGAAGCTAGATCTTTGTGGAATTGTTTTGGTATGTCATCCACGCCCTATCTGGTGTCGGAGAGGCAGTCATTCATGTCACACAAGGAAAAGGTACACAAACCGAACTAATTACTCCTTTGTAACACCTGAGGTCCCTGGTTGGAAAATAAAACTATAGGACCAAATGGAAGGAGAGCCAGCCTTTTACATCTCACAGTGTTCGGGTTTGCTGTCGGCATCTTCACATACAGGATGACAAAGTCAGACAGCATTCTTTCACAGTTCTGAAATCCAATTATTTCTGGAGCAATTTTAGAAACATTTGATGGTTGTGATTCAGGATGGAGGGAACAATGATTATGGTTTTAACTTGTATTGTTATATGTGCATTCCAGCTCATGACAAATTAATTTCACTGAAAAAAAATTACAGAAGGTTAGTGTGTTCATTTAACCCTCAAATGTCACAATGTGAGAATTTTTTTTGGGGGGGGGGAGGAATCACACTGCTCTGTGTAATTCTTTGTAGTGAAACTGAGACCATGTCATAACTACAAGTAAGAATATTTTGTCAGAGAAACAAATATCTTCCTACACCTCATTTATTGCATTTTGAATGACGTTACTCAGTGTCTCAGTTGCCTTCCATCTTCAAAGTATGTGAGCATAGTAATTGGTCATTTTCCTTTATTTCTTCTACCTTTGCAGCTGTCAGGGCTTTTCAGTGACATAGACATTTATCTCCATGACCTTTTTGGAATCTGGCAGCCATATTTTTTTTTCTTGTAAAACACATGTTCTATTGACTTCCTGTAGGAACTTTTACACATTCTCTTAAACCTACAAGAAAGATTTCAGGCTCTCACCACTTGTTTAATCTTTTGTAGATTATAGCTTTACCCAAACTGTCAGGTTTTCCAGGAGACTCATCTCCCATCCCGTTTATGGGTTCACTCTAAAAAATTGTTTCCTTAGAGACTGGTTCCTCTCTTACAATTTTGCATTGTGATTTCATCTTACTTTTTAAGTTTTATTTTTATTTTTAGTGTGTGTGTGTGTGTTGGTTGTGATATGTGCCATGTATGTGCTAGTGTCGCTGAGGCTAGAGGTTAAAATCCATTCTTTGGAAATAGTGTTAAAGGCATTTTTGAGCCATCCTACCAAGGTTCGAGAAAACAAACTAACCTGGACCCTCTGAGAATGGAACATGCTGAATCATCTCTCCAGGCCCTTCGCGTTCCTGGTCATTTCTGTATGAATTGCTGTTCTTAACTTTGTGACACCAAACCTAGTTCTTACAACACATATATTACCACAATGTTTTGCATTAGGTTTTTAAGACATTTGTAATTTGCATAAATAAGTGCATAAAATCATTAATTAACATCAGTGACTATGTCCATTAACTAATGGCAAACATGGTTTTGATTACTAGATTATAGCTGTATATGTTTATATATTCACGTAATAATCTAATCCTTTCCTTAATGTGAGCATCAATTTATCTTTCCTATATGACATTCATTTTTCTGTAAAATAAAACATAATTTAGAGCTTTCCTTTAGTTGAATGGCCTTCTCATTCCAAACTGCTATACTATTTTGCAGAAGAATATTTTCTTGATTTTTGTCTTTTATATCCTGTAGAATTTCAAATCATTACCAAAAACTTATTGACAACTAAAAGTATTTACAACTTTAAGGTGTTTTTCCCAGTGAATGAGGGACCTACAGATGTGCAAAACTGAAGAATTTACACCTTTGATTTTAGCTGTAATTGTAGCATGTATTAATAATTTCATATATTTTCTAAAATTATACATACATGTATTCTTTATGTATACCCAATAAAATATCTGTTTGTCAAAATCTCAATCGCGCTTTCTCTCCCCCTCTCTTGTATGTACACGCCTGTGTGTGTTTGCACATGTATGTTCCAGAGAGGACACTGGGGGCCTACTCTATTGCTAGCTTATCCCCTGGAGATAAAATGCCTCAATAAATTTAGAACCCAGCTAATATATTCCATCATTTTTCTAGATGCCATACCTCATGGCACTAGTTTGTAGCTGCCTGCCCAATCAGTCAAACCTAACATTTTAAAGTGAGCACTTGGTGTTTGAACTCAGGACCTCTTGTATGTATTGCTGTACCTCTTGCCTCCTTAGCTATATCCTCTGCTCTGTGTCACCGTGCTTACTAATGCTTTGAGTTTGTTCTTTAAGGTGTTCTAAGCTCTTGAAAGCTTCATAAATCCAGACTGGAAAATGGTACAAACTTGTTATCTAGTGAAGAAAGTCTCCTCTTCTGATCCAATCTAAATATAACTAACAAAGTTGCCCTTCTCAAGGCAGGTCTCACTGTCATGCCCAGTAACAGAATCCTAGTAAAACCATACCCACTTCCAGCACAAGGAAGTTTAGGTCTCCTCTCTATAGGAAACTGAAGGGATGGAGTGAAAGTGAAAGAAAAGTGAGGCTAAAAGAACTTAGATAATGAACCAGTAAAAAAGAGATCCCAAAGATGACGAGGCTTCATTAAAATAATGGATTCTTTATCCTAAAACTTAAAGAGTACTTCAAAATGACATCTAAAATATGACTTTAAGCAGGGCGGTGGTGGCGCACGCCTTTAATCCCAGCACTCGGGAGGCAGAGGCAGGCGGATCTCTGTGAGTTCGGGACCAGCCTGGTCTACAAGAGCTAGTTCCAGGACAGGCTCCAAAACCACAGAGAAACCCTGTCTCGAAAAACCAAATAAATAAATAAATAAATAAATAAAATAAAATATGACTTTATTAGCCATTATATTCTCGTCCTTAAACAAACAAACACACATGATTATCGTTATTTA